>NW_021939256.1:15434798-15877882 GCF_001715985.3 Manacus vitellinus | reverse complement strand
ACTAGAGGTGCCTTCCAAATAATATTTTATGATTATGGGAATTTTACTTCTGTTATTAACTAGGTCAGTGACAAAAAAATGTTTTTAAATTTTATGGTCAGAAATAATTCTGCCTACTGTATTGCTAGGCAAGGCTGTGTTTGTTTGATAATATGCTGTAGATTCATTAAGTGAGAGATAACTTCCTTTTTGTTGACTTGGAACATTGGTCATGGTTCTGCTTTGAGATCTCTTACATTATCAATATTTTAAAGACTTTTTCCAAGCCAGGGTTACTGTTACTGGAACAAAGCTCTGCAGCTGAAAACAATGAAATCCCTCCCCATCTTACCTTTTTCCCCCTCTTTCTAACTGTGTCAGTTTTAGGTCACATTAAATCTGAGATACTTACTAAAGCCATAATTTTGCAGAAGCTCCTGCAATGTGTCATGAAAAAAAAGTAAAAAGTAAACATGTAAAAAATCGTATATGTTTATTTTTAACTGAAGGCTTGATGCAGAGAATGAAATATGGAAGACTGAAATAAAATATGGAATCATTCCATATGAATACAGGTGGTTTTACCATACATGTCCAGTAAAAAAAGAAAAAAAGATCATGCAAACTGCTTTGGAGAAGTTTCAACCCATGAGGGAGAAACGTGAAGGACAGTGATAGATCCTAGGGCAATATAAAATTCTTCCACTGATCTCTACTGCCGCTGGTCAGGGTACAGCACATGCTTTGATTGGCTCCCTAACCATGGAGTTTGAGATAAGACTATAGCTGGACTACAAAGATTTCTTAAGACAGTTCTTCAGGGTAGAATGAGGCCTCTGTTTGTCCAAATAAACAGATGCTAAATTTCATTGCCGCTATGCTGTATATTTTTTCTGTATCAAAGTTTTTCAATGAACCTCCTTCTGGACAGTCACAAATATTAGAAGAAAGGAGTGGCACCTTTTAAACATGATATTCACTTACTTACTCTGATGTGCAGAGCATGTGAAAGCACATGGTATTGGTTCCTGGATAGCTTGGAAAGACTATGTGCTGAAAAACCAACTGTTATATCAGTCTTACTATTTATGTCAATCATAACACCCTTAAATATGAGTGAGCTGTAGTACTCATCAGTTTTGACTTCCATCAATACAACATTAAAATGTTTTGCAAGCACTCAATGTAATATTAATGACAATCAATAATAAATAGGTTTCAGAATGCATTTGAAAAATCTTTCTGAACTGTAATCGGCACCTTTCTTTGGCCAGCCACCAGAGGCTTTGGAAGACCTTGAGATCTCTTTCTTCATGTGGAAATTGTCAAGTAATTTGAGTTACATATGCTACTACTATTGTATGCTTGCTGTCCCACACTACTTGCTAATCACTTTCCATTATAAAACACAGTTATAAAATCTGTTATAATTTCTCCATGAATATTACATTTTCTTTTTTTTTTGCAATTTCCTGCTTCAAGCCCCTGTAACTTCTACAATTCAGATAATGATGCTTGAGACATCACTTCAGTTTCAGAAGCCATCTTTTTGCATTCATACTTCACAAATAGAAACAGTTCATTCATATCTTAACCTCATTTTGGAATGGATATAGGAGGATTGCAGATAAAATGCATTAAGTACTGATGGCCATTTAACAAGACGTGAGAGACTTTGGGATACATACTAAGGACCTAATGTCTATAGGGAATTACAGACTCCCTTAGGGAATTGCATGAACAGTATTATATATTTCTGTGGAGTGGATCCTGAGATATGACCAGATAATGGTGCATGATCAAGATGTAGATATATTTTGTAGTAATATAGATGTCTCTCTCAATTCTTTTCCCCTTCACTAGGAATACCCAGAGAAATTGTATTAGCATAACTTCCTGTTTACTTTTTGAGACTTAATTATGCTGTCTCCTAATTTAATAACATCTTTCTGTGTTGCCTAACACAAGGTAATATTCCTTTTCCTTCCCTTATTTGCTATTGCACTACACTCTGAGCAATTCATTTGTTATAATACACTGGTACTTGTATTCAAAGCCTATGTCTGACTCAGGAATCCACCTTTGTCATAACTGTCCTAGAAATAACTTAAAAATATCTTGTGGAAATTGGTTGGTGTAAGTGCATTTGTTCTGAATCTTTTAAATGCACATACTGTAGATGGGAACACCAAGGAATTGTTTTAATATCTGAATGTACTTATACTGACAAAGTATTTGATTGCTATTATAATAAATATAGTAAAAAGCACATAAGGAAAGCTGGAAAGCTGGCTGGCAGCTGGCAGGCTATCTTCCATCTTCATGTTGTAAACTTTGGAGGAGGTTACAAAGAAAAGACATATGATGGCGTAGCTATGGTAGTCTTCCTCCTAACATTCATTGTAATTCATACCTTACCAAATCTAAAGGTAAATTTTAAGTTTCTACTTAAATAGTAACTTCTATGATCAAACATAGCTGATGTTTCATCATACTTGGTTGCTATGGAGATTTTATTTCACCAGTAGGAGAGAAACAATTAATCCATGGTTCTCACTGTAGCCTTAGTGAGTAATGAATTAATAATATCTGACCAATAGAACAGATTTTAAGATCCTAGTGCAGCTTTACAGAAATACAAATGTTTGTAGTTCACCACTTAGCACTAATATCTTCTGAATAGGACTTTCAAATTCTACCATTAAAAATATATTATTTTCGTAAATGCTTTTGGTATTGATTTTGAACTTCAACGGAATTCATCAAACAACCAGGAAACTACTCTGTGACACCTGGGTCAATGATTTTTTTTCTCCTGTTGTCTGTTCTGTCATTTGTGTACTGAAGATTTTTGTGTTCTCTGATTTTCCATCAACAGGGATGCCAGAAGTCGTCTGAGCCTTCACAAGATATTAGTAATAGTCCCTTTCTTGTGTGATTGTCAATTCTTGTATGATCCAAAACTAGAATAAATAATGTTTCACTTAAATATGGACAAATTTAAAGTTTTCTAAGAGTAATGTTAAGTTGTATCTATGCAAAAATTTAAGACAGAAAGTGCTGGAACTTCTTGCCAAATTGACTTAAAGTGTTAGTTTCTGAAACTGAATGGTTTTTGCCCGTGGTGATACCCTTGAATTTGTTTGTAAATCTTTGCATTTAAAAATATAGGTTGTATGAGGACAAAGACATAACCAGAGGAATAATCCTTTGCAAACTCTTAAAATACTTGTAATGTGGAAGGTTTCTGAAATTGTTTCATGAATTTGTAAGGACTTACTAGAAATATGGAACTGTAGTTCTTGGTTGGAAAAAAAAAACTTGTCTTCAGTTGCTTACTTGAGAGTCTTTAAAAAATTGTAGTTTTTCTAGTTGAATTTTGAATGGAAATTAATTCCATATTTCATTAAGAATTCATTTCCAAACAGGAAAAATCCAACCTTCTTCAAAGCCACTCTTTTCACTTTTAAATCCATTCTCATCACTAAATACAGATCACTAGATTTAGCTACTTTGATAGAAATAGAATATTGTTTTGATTCTTATTATGTTTTGTATACCGCTTTTTGGTGTGGTAGGAGGTGGTGAATAGGAAAAATACATTTCTTTAAAAACTAGGTAATCCAAATCATACAATACTTATATTTTCCTCCAGAAGAACATGTGTCTTGATTTTTCTCAGTGTTGTTCTTCATAATGTTAATTCCATTCAGTTATGCAGTTTCCAAGATGCCCTACAAACAGTTTGAAATTATACTATGAAAAAAAGAGGGGAAAATTTTGATTTGGAGTAGGACCAATTACTTGATGAATACTGTGGTTTATTTTGCTTATTTTCGTGATTGACTTAATCTGTTGAAATCTTCGAAAAAGTATGGGCTGAGTCTCCTTCAACATCAGAGAGAACGAAACCTACAAAGAGACTTTTGGAATTTGGTATATTACTCCTGTGTTCTGATTGACTTTAACTATGACTTTTGCATATTTATGTGCTATAAAACAGAGAAAGCAAGCGATTTTTGCTTCAAGTACTTTAACTGCCATTGAGGTGGGCAGCTCGGTACAGCTAAATGACTGGAAACAGTCATGTGAATGGAAAAGATACTTAGAAAATGTTTTATTAAAGATGGCAGCTGTCCCAGTGCTCTGTAGGCCACTACTATTGCAAGTGAACCCAAATGTGGGAGCCACTATTATTTTTGTGATCACACAGCCTGGTGAAAGATGCATTGCTGTTCCTAGTGAGCTATAAAGGCATATTTCCAAGCTTAGCTGTTCTGCCTGAGGCACACACTTGGGCTCCAAGACTCAACTTGCTTTTGTCAGCTACCTGTACTTGGAGAGCTTTTCATCCTTCAGTGGCAGCTGCAGCCTCTAGGATGAACTCTGAGGTACCTGAATCTCCATTTCAGTTCCTTGAGGGATTATAAGCATTACTGAATAAACAGAAGGTTCACACCTCATCAGTCTTTGGTAATGTCTAGATTGGCCATGACCAACTACACTGACCACAGTGTAAAGTCATATAAAGTAAATGATTGTGCTGCTAGGATACGAGTTTTCTGTCATCAGTTTATTCAATGTAAACTAAGACTGAATTTTCCAAAAGGTTTTGAACCAAAACATTTTTAGAGACATTGTGCTGCTTCTCACTTAATTTCTCAGAATTTTTAGCATTAATTCCATGGAGTTTTTACTTCAATGTTCTTCTCTTTCTATAGGTAGAAATATACCTCATTTTAAAAGAGCACCCCAGTTTATCTTGGCTTTCGCTGTGTTGGTTGTGCAATGGAATTCTTGCAACTTCTCCCACTAGATTTCTGCCTCATCTCGTAAAGTACTGTGGTGGTTTGAGACCACCACAAAAATACAAAATCCAATTTCCAGGCTTCCCCCACCCCTTCCCACAATTTATCTCAACACCGAAGAGAAATTTTCAGGCAGACACCTCTATGGGGGAAAAGGCGAAGTATATATACATTTGTTTTACACAAATAAATACTATACAAGCTAAAAGCAGCTATATATATATTATTATACACTTCTATCAGTCTCTTTAAGCCTCTCCCTTTAACTTTAGTCCAGAAAAAGCCTTAGGCTGATAGGTAATGCAGTCTTTCTCTCGTGGGAGTGTTCGGGAAACGGGAACACTCCTCGCACCAACCTCCAGCTGTTTATATTCTCTGTATGCTATTAAGATTTAATGTGAATCAACCTTTCACTTCCTTTTTAAAAAAAAATGTTGAAAACTTTTTTTTAAAAATGTCAGTAGCCGAAGGAAAGAATTTCACTTTTTCTTCACTTCAAACCTATTTTCTAAAATAATGGAACAAAATTGCAAAAGTAAAATAAATCCTTTTCCATCAGGAAAGTTAAGGATGTGCTTGCTATAGAGAGAGTTTTGCTTAATTCTGATTTGCATGCTTTGTGAATCTAAATCTAACTTTCTATGAAACTGATAATTGCCAGTGTTTGTAAAACTGGTCAGAGCCCATTCTGCCTCTTTCCTACACATTCTTACTACAAGTAAAATTAACCACGCCTGTGCCAAGATAGATACCTACCTTGTATAGATATACACAATCTGTTACAAGTAGATATTTCCTCTTCTGCATGCCGTGTATTCCCACCTGGGAAGTTGTAGCTTCTTTTGCCATATCTGTAGAATAGGGTAAAACAAAACAAAAGAGCCCTGTCTCATGGGGGGTTGGCTACTGTTCGTTCTGCTAATAACTTTGAGCTGTTCTCAGCAACCGTTCTATCAAAGGGTTGTCAAATAACTCTTCTCAAAAGAGCAATTATCCAGATGTAGTGCTGCAGATTTTCTCTAGGCATCTTCAGGCTTGTTTCCAGTCTAATAATTCGACATCAATATGTCCTATTCTGTCATTTAGTGTGATGCTAGCACTAAAGTAACTACCAATGTAAAGAAACAAATAAACTGTAAGTTGCTGACACCCACAATGTGCCTAATAAAAGCTTTGTGGGAGAATGGAGACCACATAAGGAACCAGAAATCAGTAAATCCTGTTATAAAACATATAAAATATTGCTGTATGTATTAAGAACTATAAAATAGTTCTATAAAGTAGTTCTTAATGCTATAAAAATGCTGTCAGGAAAAATTAAATCTAAACAAAAATTACTGGCACTCACACAGATGTAAAACTAGGTCTTTAATATCTAGGATGACAAACACTTTGTTGCATAGCCTAGGACAGAGAGACTATGAATAAGACAAATAAATGAATAAATGTTTACAAGCTTTGCTGTATAGAATACTCATGTATTCATTTACTCAGTCCTCCAATTCGGGTGAATATTCAGATTTCATATTTACTTCTTATATCAGTGAGAGTAAAAAATAAAATTTTTATGAAAACTCATTGAAATTCTATTGCTGGAAATCCTATCATAAACAAATCCTTGTAAAGGTGACACCTGAGAAAAGGTCTAGCTTATTTTTCCTGAGTTAAAGTGGTTGAAGTGTCACTCTATAGATCCACTTATCTTTTCCCTAAATAACAACCCTTTCTTCCTGGAGAGGTTTGTTATCATGATATAGATAAACTATTAATCTCTGTAGCAGTAATTATATATGTGTCTGTAATATACTTATTTATAAAAACTATATTGAAGACAAAATTTGATTTCTGTACAGAACTTTTGTACTATATTATCATTGAAATAATTCTGAGTCTAAAATAGAGATTAATAAATAAAGGAATTCTGTGTACTTAGATAAAATACAGGTGTTAATATCTTTAACAGCAAAAAAATATTTTGTCCAGCTGATACAGAGCTTTGGATATCTATGCAAATAAATCCCCTAATTTCTTTGGAAAATGGTCTACTTTTTTTTTTCTGAACTTTTTTTTTAGACTGGTCTTCATCTACTCTAGAATCTGGGAAAAGAAAATTGCGTATTTATATTAGAATGAGTAAATGGGCTGGTTTGATGTTTCACAAAGGAAATGAAAGAAATACCTCTTTTTTGTGACTTTTAATTCTGAAAGATCACTAGCAGTATCAATAAGGAACCAGATAATATTTTCTTAAGTAAAACTCAAACAATTGTAAAGACCACAAGGTTCTTTGAATTGCTTCATCAACTTTTTGCTATTGGTTTATCATTATCTTTGTCTTGGTTCTTTCAAGTTATTATTCATTACTGAAGCAGGTTTTAGAATATGTGCATACATGACTTCACAATTTTTATCATGGAAGTAACAAAGTAGAGCTGTATTTTTTTCTCATACTCTTCTGTTTTCATTTCAATGCACATTTTCATTTTTGCCTTCCCATTTAACTGCCTCTCTTTTTGGGGAGTTCAACTCTATTGGACTGCTTCAAATCAGGTACCTCGGTGGGATTTAACGTTCCAGGTGTTATTTTATGGTTTTCTTCTGCTAGTGTATGTGGCATTGTTGTCCCTTTAGAAATGATCTCTGCAACTGTTGAAGCTATTGTACACATGAAGCTTTATTAAAATGACAAAAAGAAGGCATAATCTTGGCTTTCTAATATAGTTCCTGCCTTTTTTTCAGGGCTGTGTGTGGCCAGATTGAAGCTTGTAGTCCCTTTCCTGCCTCGTCAGGTGGCACTTATAGCGCTATGAAGAATATCTTCTGTTTGTTTCCGTGTAAAACACAGTTTCATTACCTTTGGATTTTGCATTTTTTAATAGGGATGCATTGAAAGCAACATACATAGTGATAAACCACAAAATAAATCAGTTGGTCTTCTAATTCCCTTCCCTACGGATGGGATGCTACTGATGTCACTTAATTAGACAGTTATAAATGTTGTGTCATTGTCACTTGCAGTAGTTGAAGCAAAAATTATAGCAAAGCAAAAAAATTCTTCTGTACTGACCCTTGTGTAATTGTACAGTGTAGTTCTTTCTACCTTGATTAATAACCCTGGCAGCAACCATTTGGCCAGATAGTAAAAATTAGTAATAATGGAGCAGTTTTTAAATTTACCATCTGTGTTCTTAAAAAATGACACTTAAGGCTTTATAGTACAGAAGTATGGAGTTTCTTTTGAAAAATTCTCTTTGTTATATTCATAATCCAAAATGCATAATCAAAACTGGTTTTACTCTATAAGACTTCAGAAATGTTGATCAACATTTCAGAGCAGGTGAATTAACACGACTCTTTTATCATGGCAGAATAAGAATATATGTAAAACAATGTAAATATTATTAATAATTTGGATTTCATACAAAGTACTTAAAGTTGAATGCAGTGTCAGAGGCTGTACTTTTGTGAATGATGTGGTGAGATTTACTGACTCAGAAATGCTCATAGTGGTTATGTATCTTCACTGAACTATAAGCAATGTAATTTTGAACTAGAAGAACCCAGAAATGTATAGAGAAGAAGTTGGTAGACACATGGTCTGTGCCTTTTCCTGAAGCTATAAAGCAAAATTCCACCCAGCAAGAGGAAGCTTCTGAAAGGAAAACCTTGAGAAGCTTTTCATGTAGAGCTCAAAGACAAAAATTTTAAGAGGTAGGCACAGAAGACAACTCCACATACACTAGGGATGGTTGTCTGAGTGCCCAGGATGGTGGTGTAGTCTTGCTTCTAGGTACTCATGAGCTTTGATATAAGTTTCCAAATTCAATCCAGCCTTTTCTGAAGGACTGGGCACACTGCTAGGTCAAAGATCTTATACCTTGAGATTGGAAAAATGAAGGACTAGTTGCCTACTCAGTCACTTTAATGTATTTGGAATCACTTTCTGTAGAAACTGGAAGGAAATTGGTGGGTTCTCGTATACTAAAGTAGTAGTACATGAGGCCTGCAGTGGAGGGAAAGTTACAGCAACGGAAGAAACAAGTCTATGTAAAGTATAGAAACCTCTGCTAGTGCTGTTGTAGCCTTCTTACTTGGACTGACGCCATCTGTCTTTTCTTCTCTCCCTGCTTCCTCAATCTATTCTCTCAAAACACTTTGCAATTACCTGTACTCAGCTATCTCAAGGAGGTTGCCATCTTCTCCTTTTACAGAAGTTTTACCCCAGTTCAGAGCACAGGATCTAGGGCAAAGCTAATAGGCAGCTTCCCTCCTGCTGCCAAGCTACAATCTCCTAACAGCAGATAAACAATTTTACATTACACTAAACCAAAGCAAATATTTATGTTATGCACAAAAATCTTTATCAAGGTTCAAGAAATGTGTGTATGATGCGTGACCAAATAAATCCTAGGGGTAGAATGTGACTCCCTAAATAAACCATTTCAAGGGAAGAAGGCTCAGAGTCTGTGCCCATAACGCTCGGGGAATAATGTGGGGTGTGACTGGCCACAGCTACAGCACAGGGCATCAGAGGGAGGCCTTTGTTTTAGACAAAGAGCTGTCAACAGTTCAGCGGATCAGCTGGTGGTATAGATGTTTCTCCCTGAGTTTGTTAAAATGGTGCATCTCCCTGAGTTAGCCAAACCAGTATGAGGGAAGTGAATACATGGCTCAGCCCAACACAGAGTATGAAGTAAAAAAAGAACTTCAAAAAGAGCAATGGGCACAAGCAACTTTCCAGAGACTGGGAACACCCAGTGTAGTGATGGTAAGTATATTATAGAGACTGGTAATGGGAAGCACATTTTTGCTGAGTGTGACTTGCATTTGTATTTTGATTTCAGTATATTTTGTATCATTCTGTTAAGTTAAAACTCCCATGTAACATCCACTGTCTTCAGTCAAGAGAATTTGATGTTAAACATTACACCTTCCACTCATGGAATATATAAAAGAGCCTGATCAGGGAGTATTTGACTCAGATAGGACAAGGGAGGGTAGAGAGGAAGACAGTAATAAAGCTAAACAAAGATATATATTAAAAAAAAAGGCCTATTAGAAAAAGTGATGTAAGAGCTACACTTTTCCAAGATGAATAAAGAAGCACATATTTTCCCCCTTTCATGCATGTGAGTTTCAGAAAATTGTATGCTATAGTGTGAATGTTCTAGACTTGGCATTTTTGGAGACTAGGATGTCAGATACTACCCTTTGAGAGCTCAAGAACTCAATGATTTAGCGAGATGTCTCGAACACCAGTGTTATTCATGAATATCTATTTGGTGGACTTCATTTCCTTTGCCTTCACTCTTACTGAGTATGAAGGACTGGAGTGATTTATCAAAGCTGAGGACCTAATGTTATCCCATGTCTCAGACCTTGAAACTTAAGCAAAATATATATTGAGCCAAACATACACTTCAAAACAGGAAATCCATCTATTCAGATAAAAACAGTCCCTGCAGCAATAGCAGCTGTTGTGACAACTTGCATAGGTTTTGACAGGTATGGTGTCTGTCTCCAGATAATTCTTCTTCTTTCCCAGAGTGGCAACAATAGTTGACTGATACCTTCTATCAAACACAATTAAAACAATAAAATAAAATAAATAAATAAGGTAGTGGAAATACTTATTAGGAATTGTTTAAGTACACTTTCTATTGGTCAGACCTGTAGGTTTTAACAACCCACTACTAATACAATGAAACAAATTTAACTGAGAGATGTGAAAAGGAAAGCTCTGTTATACATTGGTTAACATGTTATACATTACTTTTCAGTATGGGGAGAATTATCAAAATGGGTGGAAGTAACTCTTTATTTCTCACAAGTTTTGGCTAAATTGCAATATATCTATGCGTTGTGGAGTTCTTATACTATTTTCACAAATGGCAATGAGAATTAACAGGGAAAAAGATAAGCAGGTGTTGAGGTGGGTTTGTCAAATAGATTTTATTTAGATGCTAGATGAGTGTAATATGAGTATTTCAGAAATCTAAATGGATGCCCACTGATTGTATTTTGTTTGTTATCAAGTTTTTTGAAGGCGCTCATTCTAACTTCAGTTCAGAGATTTGTGTCCACATGTTAGTGGAGAGTGAGGATAGATGATTAAAATGACAGGTGATAAAAAAGCAGCTATGAAAATCAAAGCTGTATTTAAACCCTACTCTCTAATAATGAGAAGACTTTCTCAGCTTGTATTAAAAAAGGTTTTCAGCAGTTCAGTGAAATGGGTTGAAGAATATTTAAAGCTGATAGTGTACAGTCACCAAAACAATAGAAACCACCACTATATTTAGCTCCAAATGAGGCAAAACAACACTGATTGTTTGGCATTTTCCATATTCAACATAAAGTGAATGGATCCTTGTATTAGATGGATCTTTACACATTTTGTAACTAAGGGAGGTTGTGTTTAAGCAGGAAACTGAAAAGCAGTTTTCTGCAAGACCAATACAAATCTGCTGGAAAACAAATAGCAGGAATGACTACACTGAGATGTTAAATCTGTTGATATCACCTGCATAAGGCTATTAGTGATGTTTAGAACACTCATCAGTAGTAAGCATTTCTCACTAACACCTCATCCATTGCTGACCTTTAAGTCCCGATTTTCAAGGGACACATGAAAAGCTTACCTTTATTTGCTTCTAAAATTCAGAAATTTGCTTGAGTTATGGATTAGGGTTTCATGCATATGTTTAACCTTGACCTGTGGTACCACTAACAAGGTAAGAACATGAGGATTTTCAGATTGCTGCAAATTACAAAGGTAGACATGTTTGTGCAGATGGACCACCCTGACCTGTGGCATCACTAACAAGACAGTGACATGAAAACAGTAGGATACTATAGACAAAATGGGGTACCATTATCTTAGCAGAATTAATAACAGCACAGAAATTAACAAGGTATCCATATCCTAAACACCAGATCATGCTAGAAAATCAAACAAACTAGGGCCACTGGGATAGGAAGAACCAAAGGCATGCTCTATATTTGAGAGGGGATGAAGGCGATACAGGGGAGCTATTTGAGAGGTAACGTGAAACATATTATACAGTTAAAGGAACTTTTTGATAAGGGGAGTTTGAAAGTCCCTTTTGAGCAGCTCTGTATCTGATAAATGTAGTTTGGAGTAGGACAATACATCTGCTTTTTATCAACCATAATTGTGTATGACTTACTTCCAAGGTTGGAGAGGCCTGGGATGCTTTCCCCACTGCTGACAAAGGAACAGCCGGAGGTCCCCACTGCTGACAAAGGAACAGCCAGAGGGTATTTCTTGCCATCTTAACATTTATTGATTTTATAATACCTTGTAGTTTTCCCAAACTTCAACTTAAACTTCAGTTCCCCATGCAATTGTGTGCCCATCTATCTAATGTGCTAACAATCTTATATGTCCCAAGACATCTTTCTCTTTCCTGCTGTTTCAAATAATCTTTTCTTTCAGCTTAATTAATAAAATAAAATTAAACACTGAGCAGTTCTTCTTGCTATATTTATTGATATATTTTTGTGTATATATATATGTAAAATGATAATAAAAATTATAGTATATTAATATAGAAATAAATGATGTAATAAAATAAAATATAATTATATATAATATAAATACATAATAATATATAAATATAATATAAAAAATTTATTAATATATTCCCCATTAGATGTCCCTGGTTTTATTTCAGACTTTCTAAAAAGTTTGTGCATTGAAAAGTAGTCTTTTAAAAATTTGTTAGGTCTTACAAGACTGACTCTTCCCATGTGTCTTAGGACACATATCCTGATTTAGATGTAGTATTTGAAAACATCCATACTCAGCTAAAGCTAATTGAAGTGTCGTAGTTTAACTGCAGACAGTGACTAAGTACTATGCAGCTGCTTGGTCACTCTGTCTGCCACCAGTAATATATAATATACTATTATACATAAGAATAACAGCAACAACAACAACAATAACAACAATAATGTAATGAAAAAAGATATAACAAAACCAAAAAGTAATAAAACCCAGGAAAGACAAATGACGCATAATACTGTTGTTCACCACCCACTGACCACCACTGCTCAGTCCCTGAGCAGTGACTGACCTCTCCTGGCCAACCCACCAGCTGATATACTGGGCATGACTTTTGTGGCATGGAATACCCCTTTGGTCAGTTCAAGTAACTTGTTCTAGCTGTGATCCCTCCAAGTGTCCTGCCAATCTCCTTGATGGCAGAGCATGAGACATTGAAAAGTCCTTGACTTGTGGTAAGCACTGCTCAGCAACGACTTTAAGCATCAGTGTATTATCAACATTATCCTCATAATAAGTCCAAAACCAGAGCACTGTATCAGTTACTAGGAAGAAAATTAATTTTATCCCAGATGAAATGAGGAAAATGAACTTTTTTTCCTTTTAAATTAATGTGCTAAAACAACATAACAGACTTCCTGTTCCTTAAAGAACCTTTTCTTTTTTTCCCCTCCTTTCAAGTTTTCCTACGCCTTTGGACAGAATAATTCCGAACTGAGATTTACAAAGATGGAAAAGAAGGATTAGGGGTGTTAAATAAAAATTTATTTCATTGAACTATTGATTGAACTTGTGTTTTGATAGCTTATGAGGTAGTACGTAAGTGACATGCCGATAAGAGGGCTCGTTGTGGAAACCACAGACTTTTTGGGTCAGACTTGCCTAGAAATTTTGGAGTTACCTATTTTTCCTGTTTTCCCTCACACATTGTTATGAGTTACACTGCACCGATCCTGAGAAGGTACTGGAAGATTTGGTGTGCAATGGGAAGTACTTGAATTTTCAATTTCAAAATAATTGTTCTATTGTAGAGGTATGGAATTTTTGCTTGGTTCCATTAGCACTAATGTGCAGTCTCAATCATGGGAAGCTATTTTTCTTATTGTAAAAATTTATTTGTATTAATGGCCATGGAAAGAAAGACTACTTCATATTCACCCTCAGGTAGATAAACTCTGGGCTTTGTGTGGAGTCTGATATTTTTATGCATTTGCTGCATGAAAAGAAGCTCAGTGTTCAGTTTCAATATGTGCCATCAAGCAGAGTGGTAAGAGGGTTCATAGATGAAGTGTTGACATTAGGGATTTAAGAGCAGCATTTCGCCTAAAACTTTACCCAGTACTGACAGTTAAAGGTTGAATGCATTTCTTACTCTTAAAAGTCTAAACCTTTCAGTCAGCCTGAGCATGTAAGTAGGTGAAAACCTGGGGTATGCTATTATTGAGTCAAATTCAAAATTCAAAGCAACCTTAAATCAGACTGTAAAACTATGAGGGGTTTTTTTGGTTTCATCTTTTTTTTTTTTTTTTTGTAGAGTGCATTGTAGACTGTGTATGCAAGAAAACTTGCTACTGAAATTCTACAGGAGATATTATGAATATTCTTTAACCTCAGTTTTCAGAAACTCCTAGAAAAATACCATATATTGGATTAAAAGAAGTAAAAGAAATTGGAAAGTAAGTCTTGATTTTTAGGTATATTATTCTTCACAAGACAATTTCTTTGGATAATTCGGTTTATGTATTCTATAACTTACTGCACATTTTGAACATTAGAAATCTACAACAAAAACGTGTTCAGACAGAAGCAGAACATATTTAGTAGGGAAAAGAGTAATACTGAAATCATTTTTCCATTCACTTTGCCTTGTGAAAGAATATTTAATGATCTTGGAAACAAAAAAAAACCCCATGACCCCTTTAAAAATTGTTTTGTCCACAAAATTCATCAATGACAATAAACTTAAGAATGATAACAAACCAAATAATTTCAGTGGGTCTAATGTAGGACTGTCTGAGCTGAGTGAATTGTGTTGAATAGGAGTCTTGAAAATTCATTTTCTCCTCAGACATACTAGTCACAGCCTAGCTGATGTAGTTTGCCTGTAGGTGTTAGGCTGAATATAATAACCCTATTGGTGTGACAGCATCCATAGAAAGTCATAGCACATAGCAAAAACTGAGTATTTGCAGAGAAGACATTAGGAAATAACAGTATCTTGACACAGTAATTCTCTCCATCTAAGTCAACAGAGTACATGTGACTTTGTTCATTTTGTGAGTTAAATAAAATTTTACAGGAAATGACTTTTTTTTGCACCTGTTGTTCTTGGAAATAGCAGACAGAAGTGCCTGCTCTTCGCTGATCACCATCTAATGTGCAATATTTCCTCCTTCCTCTGGCTTCTAGTCTGTCTTAACAGAAAGGAATGCTTACATTCTGTTTAATGAAGTAGTCCATTAACCCTTATTAGTATAAAGCAAGAGATCATCCCCTTTGGTTTTCTTATAGGTCTTGGCTCCTGTCAAGATAAGTAGGGAAAAGGCTGGATGCTTAATCAGGGTATGAATACTGGTGTCCTCAGATATTCTGGGTGGTCCATGACAATGAACATCAGAGGACTCATTTTCATCACTGCACAAAATTAGCTATGTAATTTCTAATGTTCTCTAATTTCTCACTCGTCACTCTAGAAATGTAATCCCAGGTGTCTCATTCTTATGCAAGCAGATGTGGAGGCTCATAAACTGAATTTCAACCTGAAGAAATGAGTTCTTCTCAGATCTTTTGGTTGCCAGGGAAACTACATGCTCAGTCTGTGTATGTTTACAATAGCTTATCTTCCAAAGCTGTCTAAATTTCCTGTTGTGGCACTTGGGACCAGACTAAGATAGAGATATAGTAGGATATGTCTACTAAATGTTATCTCTGATTTTTTAAACAATATTTACAAAATTATGTCATACATTTTGTCTCAGAGTGTGTATGATTTTAACAGATATGTGACAGATCTGAGAAGTATTTAATATACATTTTGATTCTTTTGGTTACTTTTCTGTGCTCCACCTATAGATCAGTCTCCATTAGAGTACAGTTAGGTATGGTCGAAATGCCTAAAGAGGTACTTCTCAACAAAAAGGTCTTTCAGGAGAAATTGTGTTTTTCTCCTCCAAACATAGCATATTTTTCCCATTTACTTTGTGGCATAAAAGCAGGATGGGGACTATTGAGTCATGTTACATCAATGGGAACGCTTTAGATCTTGAGAACTATCTTTTATGTGACAGAATTTGGCAATTTCTTTATAGTTGTTCAAAATCTTGGTAACATTCCTGAGTACACCTACTCTGGCTAGTATTTAGAGCTTTCTTTAATATACTAGTATTCTATTTTTCCCTGGAGGATCATAAAGTTAGATTTCAGACAGTAGGAAAATCCAATTTCCAGACCAAGTTATCAGACACATTTTTTTTTTAATTAGTCAATAAAATAATTTTCAAAATCTTATCTCTAAAATACTACTACATCTACTGATGTAGTATAAAATTTGTACTTGTTCTCCACGGAGACCACTATTGTGACCTGCTGCCTGACTTCCGCACCATTTGTGAGTCAATGCAGTTCTCCAGATTCAGTATAGCAAAAGCATCTGTCCTATGCTGGTGCACAGTGTGCATACAGGCTGTTTCTAGCTAATTTTCTTCACAGCAGCAGCAGTCTTACCCACATTATTTCCTCATGGGTAATGAAATATAGAAACGCTTGCATTCCTCTTCTGTGAAAGCCTATCATCACTAACTCTTTTTTTTTTTCAACTTTTATAATTTAAAAAATCATAATAACTGGGCATTTTATCTATAAAGGCAGTTTGTAGGAAGCTATCTGAAAGATTCTGGTGTGCAGAGGCTCAAAATGAGCTGTAAAATCCAGACAGCAGACCAGATCCGTCAGGTCACTTGTCTCTGAATTATTTCTCAACGAAATATATTACCAATAATATAAATGAAGAAAACATCTTAAGCAGAAGAATATTATTTTTTAAGTTCCACAGAAACATTAATCCACTTTAAATATGAATCAGAACTGAAGTAGGGTTAAATACTCTGTGTTTACAACCAACAGGCGTCAGTGAGAAGGAAAATGGCCATAGTGAATTAGTGACAAGAGCTAGGATTTGAAACACTTGCTTTTGAATAGTGTTCACATAGCCCAGTGAGAAACTATTACAGAAGTGAAGGTAATTGCTACGGGGATTGCAAAAATGTAGTGTGTTCCATGTTTTTAAAATTAATATAAAAAAATAAGTCATATATATTAAAAGATTGAAAACTGTAGGGTTCTAAGGGCCTGGACTCTGACTGGAGCTCAAGTTATTCTAGCTTATTGTATAAAATTCTGAGGATATTGGAAAGACCATAATTCTGGTTCTTCCATTGGTAAATTGAATCCAAATTTTTACAATATTTTCAGAAGTTACAAAATATTATAAAATATTATCAAATGAGATTCAAAGCAAAATTTGGCAGTTCAGAGTCTGGATGAAAAGGTAGTATGCGGCGTTTATCCTGTTTTATTAGGTTTCTTAGTGCTTGAGGGGAAAAGGAAAAGGCAAAATTTAATTATTCTTCAAGAACTTGTTGAGATGGGCAGTGTTTGTATTACATGAACAGGTATAACTTTGACACAGCTCTGTTAGCATAGAGGAAGACCTTGAGTGAGTGAATCAGTAGACTTGTGCATCAGGAAATTAATGAGTTATAAATTTACCAGGTGATCTGGATCTGCCATTTGTTCATTTGAATTTGGAACCTGGCACCCAGTAAACTGCTTTATTTGGAAAAAAAAGCATACTTGTTGAATAATTATTATGAGATTAATAGCCAGGTCATAATAAAGCTGATTTTTTTTTTTTTCCCTTCTGGGACATATAAAGAATCAGTTCAAAGATTTCTTCAGCGTAGTGATCTCAGAATGTGAAATATATGCCCAAGTCAGTGACCTTGGAGGGCTATTATACAACTGCATCTTTTACGATAATGTTATGCTAAAGTCTTTAAGACATTTGAGAAACTGAAAGAGTCTATGGAGGTGTTCTGTAATACCAGTGTGGGAAGTATTTAGAAAGCAAAACAGAACCTTGTACATTGGTTGCTTTTGCATATTTAACGCTTTATGTTATGTGAATATTGACTTGAATGGGTAAAGGGGCTCACACGGGAGCTGAGAACAGCAGCTGGGAAGCAGTGCAGAAGCTGCTGACAAGCAGAACTCAGATCTGTGCCATTAGACTGACTCTGTGGAAGCTATGAAGAATCCTGTGGTCTAAGTGAAGCACAGATGTATTATTGTGTGCTTTATCTCATATTTTATGGAATAAAACAAGGTGATTTGAAAGAAGAAAAACATAGCTAGATGTGTTGATAACAGAACTATAAAACTACTCCTGTTGGTTGTGCTGATGAAGGGACAGGGTATTTATATTTCTTCAATATAAGTTGATGGTGGAAAAGAAAATTTTCATGCACCAAGTGGTTGATGCTGAGCAACTATTCAGTACTTTGATTATTGAGTAGTTGAACCCGTGTCACTCCTACTTTTGTGCCCTGTGCTGCAGCCTGTGTGTCCAGGTAAGAGACTTAATTTTCTGAATTTTGACTTGACTAACTCCTTGAATATTTGGTCCATTTGAAGTATAAATATCTAAATTTCAATTTTACATTCATATATCCATCTTTTGAAAATTTATTTTCAGAGCTTCTCAGTAGTGTCTCCCTACAACATCCCTCAAAATCAAAAGAGATGAATTCACTATCCTTTGTTGAAAGTAATGTCTTTTTAAATCCCATTCTTGCATTGCTTTCCCCCCGTCCCCATTTTCAAAGTGGTCATGATACAGTTATTTGAGGTAAGTAAAGCTCCTTACTAAAGGAACATTTCTTTCAAATCTCATCCTGTAAAGGATGTGATGTATTAACAACTTAAAATCTGTCATAGCTTTCTTCAAATTTGTAGGTACATATTTGCTATTCTGTTTTCAATCACCGTGTAAGTTTTCTTGGACCGCTTCATGTCTTCTACATACGAGAATGGAGTGGTGAGAGCTTGAAAAACTGAAGAGGGGGAAATACCTTCTAGGAATATTGATTTAATATAAAATTTTCTTCTGAGGACTTCAAATTTACAGCACTTGAGTGCACCTAGTTCCTAGCCAAAATACATATTTTTTATTTGTAGAGGAATTTCACAGACCAGCTGTTGGTTTGTCTCAGCACCTTTTCTTCTGCTTAAATGAGATACTTACTTCCCTTACGTGCAGTTTGCTACTGGCAACCAAGGTATCAGTGCCACACTCAACAGTGAATCTCTCCTTCTGGCTTCTCCTTTAGTGTCTTTCACTGCCTTTAAAGTGTCTAGAGGGATATTTTTGTTGCTTGGGATTTTTATTATGTGAAGCATCATTATTCTAAAGTGGATTCCTTTCCGTAAGAAAATTACTGTACACTGGTCTATACCATTAGACCTTTTGAGACAAAATTTGGTATGCCTTCTATTATTTGGCAAACAAGTCTTATTTTAAATTAGTCAACTAATTAATCATCTTCTCAGGTCATATTTTATTAGAAGAAATTTGAGTTTGTCACTAAGTCATACCCCAAAGTTATATCACAAAATATCACAGTAATGAGATGAGGTAGCTGGGAAATTCTAGTAAAATCTTAATATTGTGAAGACTTTAATAGTTTCTATTAAACTAATGTTTTTATACATTTTACACATCTTTGGCACTCCGTTTTTATTTCAAAAAAAACACAATGAGGTATTTATTATTAGGGTTGACACAAACAAAATATTTCAGAGCTCAAAAGAGATTTCTTCTTATATGTCATTTCCTCTTGGGAGAAGCCTCTGCAGACTGCTGCTGTAGGTTGAATCTCTTTGTTGATTACCTATCCTGTAAGGCTGTGCAATTTCCTCTCTTTGCTATAGTGCTGTATGGGAGGTATGAACTGGTTTTGCTGCCTGGTTTGTGAAAAAGACCAATGCTTTGGTTGCCAAGGACCTCATAAAGTATCTGGCATATGTAAAAGCTTTACATTAACTGTTAATCAGAGGCACGATTTTCTTTCTGCTTATGCTGAATCCATCTTGAATCCAATATGACAACTCAGTGTGAGTGGTGTTCCTGAAGTGTTGTGCGGAAGGAGACTATTACGTGTTGACTATTTGTTATCAAATTGTCAGTTAATACCTTTCAGTTACAACTCTTGTCTTTCTTGAATTTGAAAAACTATGGTTAAAATGAGGATGAAATGCTTTGGCATATTGTAGGAAAAGCATTAGCAATTTCATTATGGAGATCAGATGGTGTGCAAATACCCATCTGTAACTTTTTAGACCAGAATATATTATGAAGTAGCCACTGTTACTCTACTCCTGAAAGACATGATTTACCTTTTTGCATAGATGTGAGCTTTGATTTTTATTAATAAACAAAGGGGAATAAATAAAACCTATTTGGTGTTCATCTATCTACTGACAGTCCTCAAATATATTTAATAAATACCAGCCTCAGGTGTAAAGTAGAGCTAGTGTGTTCCTTCTGTTATTAATTTCAGATTAGATGCCTCTGACTTGCTTTAAATAAAAATTTAAAAAGTCAAGCTTCATTCTGAGAAATTATTATCTAATATAGAGCATGGAACTCTTCAAAGGAGGATTTGCTGAAACTTCTATTACCCCACCTCCCATTGATAACATCAGTTTGTACACTGTGCCCAATAATAATTGATTGCTCTCTGCTCAGAAAAAATTCAAAAGAATGACATAATTCCAGAATGGAATGTTTCCCCATTATTTGAATATTCCCTCAGCTGGAATTCAATGGGATTTTGAGGCTATAGAATTTGCTTTTAGTCTTCAAAAGGAAAACCTTTACTAACCACAAAAAAAATTTTTACAGTAGTTATTTTCAGCTATTTACCAGTATACATGAGTTCACACCCTCATATTGGCACATATTAGCACCATAATTATTTTTTTTAATTTACCAACAAAATGTAAGATATAATAAAATAAGAATAAAATACAATAATATATTTTATAGTATTCAAGTATCACCTTGTTCATGTTCAGCACATCCTTAATCAATAGATTTGAAGAAGTGGAAATAAGTCTCATTAGTCACATTCTCTTTTTTTGGTAGGATCCTGATTTTACTCTCTTTTCTTCTAAATGTTCTAGATACAAACCAAGTTATCCTTTGTGTGCCAAGTCACCTGATCCTGATGTGTTCTGGTTTTAAAGACCCATCCTCAAGGAATGCATGCAAATTTGCTTAATTTTCACAGAATTTTTTTTACCCCCCTGAACTGACTAGGTCATGACATGAAGCTGAATAAATGGTTATTTTGTGAGCTATTTTTTTATTTTTTCAGGATGAAGTGAAGTAAATATTGAGTTATATTTTACTGACAAAAGCAAAAAAAAACCCACTAGTGTGCCTGGATGCATACTCTGCTGTATGTTAAACTAAGCTTGACTAGGATTTCTGAGACATTTGGTGAGAATTGAGATAACTATCTGGTTTCAAATAAGAAATTGGATAGAATATTCTTCTGTGGACAGGCTACAGATATATTTGGGTTTTAGAAAACTGACTTCAGTGGAATGTCAAAGTGTTTTACTTTTGAGCCAGACAGGAAAATGCAGACATTCTGGAAATGCACTCTGTCATGCAGAGACCCTTTTTCTTAGTGCTTCCTTCTTTATGGAAGCTGCATCACAAGGTCATGGTTTAAAGAAGGAAAATAAAGGAAGACATTGCCTTGTTGCAGTATCAATGTATTTTGTTCATAGAGTAAATGTGCTTTCTTAGTGATTTTATTTTCTGTCTTGTATTGCTACATTTGACTGAAAGGTGAGTATGGAGATACTGAAATAGTTTTTGCAGTAGTGGAACTCAAAGATGGCATGGAGAGCTCCAAAATTTTACTGGTTCAGAATGGTTCTAAAGCTAAATCTACAATTATGGTAGGAGTTTTTCTCCTCGAGGTGATTTCCTCTGTAGAGTTTGGTTGTTTGTTTTTTTACATTCATTTTTATTTCTTCTGGTATATTGTTAAGAATAAATGAATAGAATACATACAACTTAGTTAACAATTCTACTGCTCAGTTTCTGGACAAAGAATTCAGCTCTGGTGAGACTTAGCAGAATGAAACAAGAACTTAGTCCCTGAAATTCTTTTAGATTGCAATGGTATTTCAATGCTTCACACCATATTTCATACAGGAAAAATTAGTCTGCATAAAATCATTGTTTCTATAACTGTATTTTTCTCAAATTCCAAATTCTAAGAAAATTAAATTAACAGTTCTTATATCCAGAATACTGAATATAGTTTGCACAAAAATATCCACAACAATAGGCTTTTTTCCCCATGTTTTTGTTTATTTCCTAACCTGCTGCATTAACTAGGTGGGTAGGCATTAATTATCTCAGATAGTGGTGGAACTGGA
This sequence comes from Manacus vitellinus, assembly GCF_001715985.3. Lineage (NCBI taxonomy): Eukaryota > Metazoa > Chordata > Aves > Passeriformes > Pipridae > Manacus > Manacus vitellinus. The sequence goes on along the minus strand of NW_021939256.1, from coordinate 15,855,772 downwards.
ACTGCCATCATAAAATGACGTTGGTAGTGCGCTTGTTTCCTATTATATCCTGTGTGAATAAAATGGATTAATGACACTTCTATCTCAAAGCGTTTTCTCTCCCAGTGTACATTTTGACAGCCAACATCAGCACTGCTTGGGAACAGAGGGATTTGGACATAGAGCTGGAGTGGATAGTTTTGGAAGTCAATTTGAATTCAGCTAAATGTTTTTAAAAATCCTTGATACATTTGGGGTTGTAAAAGTCATGGAGGGTCAGGTACTAGTAACAAAAGTCTTTGTAACCTCTAACACAAGCACATTTACGCTGAGGACTAATTATTCCCAGATTTGTCTGCTTAATTCCAATTTCTTCTCAAAGTAATAAGAGGGACTGTATGCAAAATGTAAATAGTCTTTGCATACTATGTCCAAGTTCTTATCTTTTCAAATATGATAGTACTTCTGTACTCACAAGTAAGCATTAAAAAATGTCCTCTCCTAAGGTCATCCCCATTTTGTCATCCTGTTCTAAGGTCAGATTAGCAGCTTGTGAACTTGAAATAACTGATTTGAATTGAGATAACCTGATTTGAACTGACTAGCATTTGTACTCTCACCACGTATCAGATTTTAACAGATGAAGTAGGATTTTACAAGATGACTTTGCAATACTGAAATAGCTGGAATGTAATTTTCAGTTATTAAACTGGAAAAACAAACCAGCTATGGAAGCATGAGCCTTTCCTTTAAAATCCCCTCTTTAGAAAATTGTGTAAGACATAGGAATTACATTTAAGCTTTGAAAATGTGTTTTAGGAAAGAAAAAATTGATCCTTGTCTCAGTGGAAATGCAAACTATGAGCATAGATAGCATGTGCTGTGGCAGAGCAACTGGATTTTCAGCCTGAATGCTCAGGAGTTGTCTGTTTACAGTAGCATAACAAGCTGCCAGTTGTCCTTCTGTTATTTTTTTCTCGAAATCATCCATGCACTTCATTCTTTCTCTTTGCCTCCACATTCTGTTTTTTTTCTCCTTTCTGCCAAGCTTAAAACTTTTAAATGTATCCTAATATTGTATCCTCTTTTCCTTTCCCTTTCTTTCAGTATTTTCTGTCAGCAAAGAGTGACACTGTGAATCTTGGGTGGATATTGCTAAGAGAAATACTTCTTACTTTCTGGTCTAGAGATGAATCTCATGCCTCCTATAAATAGAATAGTTTCCTGAGTTCATCTTTATTCACTACTGAGACAAGCTTTAGAAATAGACTTCTTTCAGGATGACTAGCTGTCTGATGTGCCATGCTCTTTCTTCTCTATCTGTGCACCACAGCATGTATTCTCTGTGGATTAATTTCTCTGTGAAGAGGGTTGTTGTGTGTGGAAATGTAAATGAGCATAATTTTCTATGTACAGTAACAAAAAGGACGTCTCCTATACAGGGCTGCAGTAGTTTTCTTAGAATGAGGAGAGTGTGGCTTGATGGATCAGAATTTGAGTGAGAACTGTGGTTTAATGAGTTAAAAAAAAAAGTTTGTGGCTTAGGTCTTTTCCTTTACTACTGAAGATTTCTGAAATAGCACTGTTAATAAATTAAATGGAAATAGGGTGTTGTATTTCTTCTACTGCTTTGTTATATAACCTTTTTGGTGCTCTTTTACAGAATGTTGGTAAAGATTTTCTTTTGATTCAACGTGTAGAAGGTGGTATAAATCCACTATTTAATAGATTTTACAATGGAACTGCATGGTGGTCCCTGCAGTTGGTATTGAGAATACCTAAGACAAGAATATTTTTCCTCTGAGTCATTAGCATGATACTTTGGCCAAACTCTTAATTTGTCTCTATTTCTATATTTGGAAATGGAGATAAAGGAACATATTGACCATATCACCTTGAGTGTTCAACTCAGCCATTAATACCTGGAGCTTATTTATGTAACACATCAAACAGGGTCCAAACAGTCCTTATTATTTAGATAGATAAATATATAAATATTTTAAAAATAGTATTCTTGTATTTGGAAAGGGTCATAGGCAATGTAGGGACTATGGACACATAATTGGAGTACTTCCCCACCTCAAAGTGGTGTAATAAAGCACTCTTTGGACCTCACCACCTAACACTGTAGTCTGCTGTTAGGTATCAGACTGAAAATGTTGTTATATTATTAGTTTTATATATTTGTTTCCATCAGTAAAAAGCCAAATATACTTCCAATATTTTCTTAACTATTGGACCATTGTGTTTTCATGAGCATCTATGTAAAAATCTTCGTTCTCTTAGCAAAAACCACATTTTGACATTGAAGAGACACTTCCTGGTTTAATGTTTTTATTCTCTATTAAAAAACTGCAAAGACAACACATTTTGACATTCACTTACTATTGCTACATTATTTTCAAAATACTTTTGAAAATAAGTATAATGTTAAAAAATTATAATAATAACAATAAAATAATTTAATTTCCCATAAAATATATCTTTCACTAAGCAGTCATTTACTGTGCTCCCCTCCCCCATATATTTCCTCCAATTAATATTTTTGAATCATTTTATACATGGGTGGTGTTCAAATCCAAGATCCTGGAAGGATGGGTAAAAACAGAAGGAGAGAAGGGAATAACTACAATAAAGGTTTTTTGGAATTTGTTATTGTGAAAACACTGAGGAGACAGCTGACAAATTTAATAGCCTGGCACTGTAGGAAGAACCACTGAAAACCTTCCATAAGAAAAACACTTTCTGATTCTGAGGAAATGTTTTGATGGGAAAATATTGATTTTTTTCTGTGCTCCTGGGAGATACTGTACAGCCTTCTTGTTTCTCAGTTTTCATGCCATGCTGCTCCCTGATGCTGTCAGGGGGACAGGAGGGTCCTGCCAAAGCTCTCTGTTTCTATGTGAAGCTATGTACACAGAGATTCAGTTCCTGACTTCTAGGCAGCTTTCTCTTCAACCTCCTCAGTTTCCTAAGGAGATGTCTCTTAAATGAGTTGGAGAGTCCTGAGCAGCTATTTCCATCATTCAGTCATCCCATATAAATCATTTGTGTCCCATTATATCTAGTCTCACTATGAAACTAGTAATTAACCGAATTTTGTATCACTGATGTGTTTGTGTAACTGTTTCTAGAGTTTTATGACATGAGAAATATATACATTGAGACTCATAAACTCAGAGATGATTAATGTCTCCTTTTCTCACCAGTTTGTCCAGAAGGAATATATCTGCCCCATAAGTGCCCTGGCAAGCTAACTGATAACAGAGGCCCGTTACCCAGAGAGTTAGTGTTTCAAAAATGTTTCTGCATATCACTAGTATTTTGTTATGCAGCCTTATGTTAGTAGGGGATTCATGAGTCAATATCCTGATCACACTGGTCAAGGGTACTCTGGAGTGTAGGAAATGTAGCTGGATATATTCACATTAAGTAGAATTTCGGTAAATAATCTTCAAGTTAGAGATTGCAATCTGGATGGCAGTTCCAGAGGAATATATACTTTCTGGTGAATCAGACTTCAGATCTAAGAAACGCAGAATCTCTCTTGTCAGCTCATAGCTAAATGAACAAAAAAAAAAACCCCTTTGGTAATGAAAACGAAAGATAGCTTTCACATCAGAAGATGTGCGTTCTTTCTGGACTATTTCCTGTCCATTCTTTCAAATTAAGGGAGTTAGTTTTCAGTTCTCTGTTTTAGAGAACAAAACACTTTCATGGTTTTCTTTTGCATCTTTCCTGATATGATGGCAATTTCAAGAAAAATGTCAAATAACAGGGTGCTCTCTCCTGGGAAATTGATGAGAAGCACAGTCCTGCTTTTGGTGCAGCTAGAATTGGTGTCTCTTGTGCTTTCAATGTCTAGCTTCAAGAAGAGCATTTCTGTGTCCTCTCCTGGACGTCTCAGGGTAGTGGAAGAGGACAGATAGCTGAGAAAGTCTCCTTGGTCTTTCTACTCCAGATTGATCTAAGGCAGCTATGTAAGTGTCTCCCCATGGGTTCTGTGCTCCATCTACCTACATAGCTGGGCACTCATGGTGCACTTATGAGCAGGTTGGTCATGTCCTTGTTGTCACAGGGAGACCCAGTAGGGACCTAGGCCAATGACTCTGGCTGCCCCTGTGCTGTGGTCTTGGGGGTTAAGGTGTTCATCTCCTTAGGGTTTCTGTGTTGATCCTGAGCCTCTCATCCTCCCTGATGCTCCACAGCCTGCTCACCTTCTCCTGCAGCCCCTGGTGAGCCAGCTTCTCAAACAACCTACACCTCCTGCAAACAAGGATACTGTCTCCTTCTGCACACGCCTTGAGGGACACCCCAGGCACTCAGTATCCACATCGTACCTCAGAAGCCTGGCTTGGTCCACCTGGTTTGCTGAAGAGGTCTCACATGTGGCCTTCCTTTCCATTAGGGGAGTTACGGTGTTTTGGGATTATGCTTCAGTATTTTCCTCTATGCTGCCAGACCTAGGTAGCTGATCAGCTTCAGAGCAGACCTCAACCAAAGCCTTGGGGCATTTTACCTTCTACATATCCTTTGTCACTAAATTGCCTGCTCCATGAAGCAGCAGACCGAGATGGACCTTGACTTTCTTTTGGATGCCAACGTTGCTTGAATGACAGAAAAAATATTTCTTCTTGTCCCTATCATCCAGCTGTCATTGTCTTTCCATATGGCATTTCATCCTTCCAGCATATCTGTCTCCTGCCACTTCATTCTCATCCACATTATTTATAATCACCCGTTTGATCCAACCATCCAGATAATATATAAAGATTAAGTAGTAGGAATATTGGTATCTGTTCCCGGGAGCTCCATGCTCAGTATCTACCAGTTTGACTTTGAGCCATTCATCACCATCCTTTGAGCTCTGTAACTTAGACCATTTTCAACCCATCTCATCGTTCATCTGTCCAGTCCTGGTTGTTCACAAGGATGTTTTGTGAGAAGCTGTCAAAAGCCTTGCCAAAATCAAGGTAGGTGACATTTATGGCTTTCCCCTCATCCGCTCATCAAGTTGTTTTGTCATAGAATGCAGTCAGATTGGTCAAGCACAGTTTACCCTTGGTGAATCCATGTCAGCTTTTCGTCAGTTTGCTCTTCTCCAGCAGATCTTCTGCATTCCTAGCTACACCTAATTGAAGATCACTCAATTGATATTTTTATGTTCCATTTGGGAGTCTGTCTCCTTTTCCATTTCTTGCACACTTCTGAGGAACTGCCTCAGTATCTTAACGTTTATCCAGAGTGCTTTCCCTGATCCTTTTCCTACTTAGAGAAAAAGGCTCTCCTTGTGAGAAGGGTGTCTCAAAAAATCTCCCAACACTCCTGAGCTCTTTCACTGTCCAAGACAGAAGCCCATGAGATCCCTTCTCACTTTTTGCTTAAGAAGGTGTTTGATCTTCTGAAGTCTGGGTCTTCTTTCTGCTGCTTGTCTGCCTCACACCCCTTAGCACTGAAACTGTACATACAGCCTTACAGTCACTGGAATCTATGCTGCTGTATTGCTTTCTCAGCACATATCATAAAGTCACTATGAGAAGCAAGTCCTGTAGGCCTGAGGACTGTTGGAGGTATCTGGAGAAGGTGTAATCCACTTCTTCTGCCTGATCCACTGGTCTGTAGCAAACATCTACTTCAAGATCTCTGTCATTGGTGGTTTTACTGATTTTGACCCAAAGACACTCTACAAATCACACACTGTGCACTCAAACTGTTCTTCTACAGAGCACACAACCCTCATCCTCTTCTACCCTTTCTGTCTTTCTTGAGGGTATGCACCTGGTCTCTGCAGGACTCACGACACGACACGTGAACTTTCCCGCTGAGCTCCTCTAATTCAATTGTCATTGTAATGATGTAACTGCTCTATTTTTTCTGTCTTGTTCTCCAGACGGCAGAGGTCAGTGCATAGGCACTTGAGATGCCATGCCATCTTCCCCTGCCCCTGGGAGGAGTGCGGGAGCCCACCCCACGGCTCAGCTTCATGCATACTTTCATCTTGTCCTCTCTGGCCCCACTTATCTCCAGGCTTCAGACAGCACTCCTCATTAAACTGAATTTTAGCCTGCTTTTATTAGCCAGCCCACAGACAATGTGACACAAGCTATGAAGGCACGTGCTGATCAGGCGACATGTATGTCCTTGCCTGCACCCTCGCACTGTGCTGGCAAGATTGAGGAGAATGCAACCTTGGTTTTGTTCCTCTTTCCTTTAGTTCTTGGGGCTCTGTTGTCCTATTTTTTTTTTCCTGGATCATGTTTTGCAATATTGCTGGTGCCTACATCAAAGAAGAAGGTGGAAACCTGTGGGCTGGATCAGCTGTGTCAGTCTCTCCATTATGCGCTGGCTTTGGCTCCAAGTGAGCAGCAAAATTGGTATGGCTCAGTGTCATGTCAGCAGATGAGTGCCATGGTGTCCTGCAGAAGGGAAGTCTCAACAGTCTTAATGTCCTTTCCTTCTCACTGAGGACTTTGCCCTGCTAAGCAGGAGCTGCTGGCCTGGTTCTCTCTTCCAGGCACCCTTGTTTGTTCTTCCCATCTTTTACTGGGACTCTCTGCCTCTTTTTCATCTGAATTTTTCCAGATGAGGTGTGAGGTGTTGCCCATCAAAGGCAATTCTCTCTAATCAAGTTCTTTTCGATGTTCCACATGAAAGGTTTAATGTTTAATATCAAATTTACTAATGTGATATATTTGGTATTACATGGAATTTTTATTTAAGTCATACAGCAATGTGTTGCATAATATAGCAATTGGAATATACAGTTTAATCATGATATAATGTGATTCCTATTACCAATCTTTCTGTCCTGATGCTGAGTCTCTCCAGTCACTGGGAAGGAGTATGTGGGTTGAAGCCTGCATGAGCTTGCTTTTTTTCAAAGTTTTATACTTTATGCTGGGCTCAGACACGTACATGCTTTCCCCTCGATGCACCAGGTTGGTCACACACCAGGAAAATATTGTCCCTACTAATTATCTCAGGGAAGATTGTTTATAGAAACTGATGGCTCATTGGAGCAGCCAAATACCCAAAACAAAGGGTACTCTCCAGTTCCCCCTTGTTTGAGATAGGCTTATCTTGCTTTATAATTGATGGTCATTCTTGATATTCTTCATTTTTGCCCATAAACAAGATTTTGAGCATATCACATGGGAAAAGTAATAACTGCTAGGTTGCAGTGCAAGTATTTTAGTGTGTTGCATGTATTTAACTTCTACTCAGTCCCACCCAGAAAAAAAATGGTTTCTGTTACCTTATTATAGATATGGCAGATTTATGATAAATGGCATGAAGAATACATTCTACTTTTCTCTTTCCATGAGCATTTTTCTTCTTTATGTGTCCAGGACATTTTTTTTTCTATTTTATTTTTGGATTATGTGTGCAATATTCAGTGGATACTTTTTACTGTTGCAACAGTTATAGTCAGAGGAGTAGTGAGGACTTCATGAATTATAAATTACTGTTAGATCCAAGAATCTTAGATGAATAACAATATTATCAGGTAAAATTCAAGTCAGAAATGTGTTCTAATAAATCTACTTAAGTCTTCTTGTGTCTGCCAAGAATGTGAAATACCAGCTAAATATCAACTAAGATAACGTAATGTTAAGAAATCAGTCTACCAGAAAAGTATATGAAAAGGAAGGTACACTTACTAGAGGAAAGATATTTTGCAGCTGTTACTTTGTACATTACTCTTGGCAGTGATGAGACTGCGGTTAAAATGACTGTAATTAGTATAGTCTCATAATTGTTATTCCTGTGTGTCTCAATCTGAGATGAGGTTGTTCACTTCTTCAGAAGTATATAGGACTCACAGCTCAAGTGCAAGACATATTCTCACATACTAATAACTCTTTTGAGAAATACATTACAGAACTCACTGAGTTTTGGGTTGTTTGTGTTTGTTTTTGTCAAACGTTATCCATGCAAAATTAGGAACTGGGTGTAGGTTACTACTGTGATTTTTAGCTACACAATTTGTGAAGAATCAAAAATGTGTGAAAGCTGTAATGGGCTGTTGATTGTGTAGGAACATGAAAAGGGGGGAATGTTTGAATGAATCTGTGACTTGAATGATGAGACATAATAGGTGTGTGGTGAGGTATTAATGATTTCTGAGGAAAATTCCTAACAATAATATACTAAAATGAAAAGACAGAGAGTTACTAAGTGGTTTCTTTCCCACTGGATATTTGTAGGAAAAGCTATAATGATAGCTGGAGATTTTGTGTGTTCCTTTTATTTATTAGTCTCTACAGATTTAGTTATCATGTTGCAAATGTCTTAAAAGAAGCAGAAGTGAATAAAAAATATAGAAAGAGAGATATTTATAGGCAAATTAGAAAATTCTCAAAATCATATGTATGAAAAGGTCTCTATATGACAGTTACTAGAGAAATAGGTAGCCTGAAATGAATGAATGAAAGCTTTTCTGAATTCAGTTAGTGCTGCTTTGATCCCACATTTAGACTGAAATGAATGAATGAAAGCTTTTCTGGATTCAGTTAATGCTGGTTTGATCCCACATTTAGTGCTTTCATGAATTTTGAATGGTTTCTATGGGAAGACTTACCTTAAGGCTGTTTCACTCACCAAAGTGGCAAAGTGGTATGTAAAATGACCTCCTGCCCATGGCTAGTAGGAGGAACAACAGCATTTTGAAATTATGCCCCTGGGGAAGTTATAATGGTTTCTCAGAAGACTTGTAGAAGCAGCTTGTACCCAGTTTCTTGGCCTGACCATCCTCAGGTGGTATCACCCACTTCATCTTAAATTGGTTTGCTGGAAGCCCACATGTATATCATTTACTTAGTTTTTATTCTACTACCCAATCCATCTGAGAGCTCTTTGCGGTACGCTATACTGGGTGAATTTTTGCATGTTATATCCTGTTTTCATATAGCTGAGAAATGACTCATACCTCTCAACTGCACCAGCTGTTAGCTGGCTGTAAAAGAGCTTAAATGCATCTTGCTATATTGGAATATTAACGTGCAAATTCATGATTGCAGTTGACAACACAGTGCTGTGCAATAACAGTAGAACAGACAGCTTACTCCAAAATGCCGTCTTATGACTTCCACCATACAGCTGCTTTCTACATGCCATTCTTGGGCATCTTTAAAGTTAGTCAAATACTGCATCTGAATTCCCCAATGTGAGCATTTCTACTGTCTGCAGTAACCTCAATTTCCTGGTGGAGGTCTTTAACTCTTGGTGCATTTGCATTGTCATTATCATACAACATGTTGCTGAGAACACAGCTGTGTTGGGCAGGGCATGTCTCCAGGATGAAGGACCACCGCCTCCCTAAGATCTTGCTTTATGGTGAATTTGCCACTGGCTGTCGCATGAGAGGAGCCCCGAAGAGAACATACAAGGACTCCCTGAAACAGCATCTCAGCCTTGGCCATATTGATCACCATAACTGATCTACTCTGGCCTCCAATCAGGAGGTCTGGAGACACACCATCTATAACGCTGCTGATACCTTCGAGAACGCACACAGGATCACTCTCGAGGAGAAAAGACAACACAGAAAGAATCGTGACTTGCAGAATATACCACCTAAGGAGTCTTTCTGCTGTGCCTTTTGCAACTGGACATGCCTAACTCATATTGGCCTTTTTATCCACCAGCATGTTTGTAACAAACGTGGGTAGAGACCTTCTCAAATCTTCGTTTGCGAAGCCTAACCGTCAGTGAGATCCTACAACAATTGGCACACTAGATGAAGCTATGTATGTGTGTTTGAAGCATAAATCTTTGCTAAACAATCTGACTGCATGCACCTTTTAATGTTATCAGTAATTTTTGCATTGTTTTCTTGTGAGTCAAGTCACCTGCAGTGGGTTGACCCTGGCCGGATGCCAGGTACTCACTAAAGTGACTCTCTCCCTCTGCAACTGGACAGAGGAGAGAGGAAAAAAAAAAAAAGCTAAGGATTCATGAGTTGAGATAAGAGCTGGGAGAGGTCACTTACTGATTACCTTCACAGGCAAAACGGACTCAAAGTGGGGATATTACTTACCTTTATTGCTAACAGGATAAGAGCCAAAGACTGAGAAATAAAACAGTCTTTAAAAACACCTTCCCCCTACCCCTCTTCCATGTTCTCCCCCCTTCCTTCTAGAGGTGCAGGGGGACAAGGAATGGGGGTTACAGTCAGTTATTGTTTCTGCCGCTACTCAGAGAGAGGAGTCCTTCCCCTGCTCCCGTGGGGTCCCTTCCATGGGAGACAGCCCTTGATGAATCTCTCCAACGTGAGTCCTTCCCCTCGGGCAGCAGTTCTTCCCAAATTGCTGTCCCGTGGGTCACTCCTCCATGGGGTACAGTCCTTCATGAATGAGCTGTACCAGCGTGGGTACAGGGGCCACAAGTCCTACCCGGGAAAAACCTGCTCCAGTGTGGCTTCCCTCTCTACAGGCTGTAGGTTCCCCGCAGGACCCCGCTCTGTCCTGGGCCTCCCACAGGGTCACAGCCTCCTTCATGCATCCACCTGTTCCAGCATGGGCTCCTCCATGGGCTGCAGGTGGGTCTCTGCACCCCGATGGTCCTCCATGGGCTGCAGGGGCACAACTGCTCCACCATGGTCTGCACCATGGGCTGCAGGGGCCTCAGCTCTGGCTCCTGGAGCACCTCCTCCCTCTCCTTCTGCACTCACCTTGGTGTCTATCTTGTTATTCCCATGTTCTCACTCCGCTCTTTCCTGGATGGAATTCTTTCTGCGCAACAATCTTCTGTTCTTAAATATGTTATCACAGAGGCGTTACTATCACTCCTATTTGGTTCGGCCTTGACCAGTGGCAGGAAGTCCGTCCTGGAACTGTCTGGCATTGGCTCCATGGGACAGAGGAAGCTTCTAGCAGTTTCTAACAGAAGCCACCCCTGTAGTCCCCTGCAGCCCCCTGCACTACCAAAACTCAGCCACAGAAATCCACTACATCACCTTGGTAGAGGATTGAATTCCACGAGCATGTAAGTACATGTGTTTTTGTTGAAGTCTCTGCAGTGAGAATAATTTGACTAACATTTTCCCAAATCACATCTCAGAAGTTTCTCCATTTTTGTAGTTAGCAGTTAAAACATTGAAAAAAGTATGATTAAAAACACCCTTTTAGTTATCTGATTACTTAAATGCTGTATGGAATATTTATTTTGAATATACATTTTTAAACTGTAGTACTGTGTCTGTTTTATAGGGAGGAATAAAATTCTCTACAGTTTTGCAAGTGTGTCTTCAACAGCATTAGTGAAATGGATAATGAAAAGGAAGGTACAGCTGTCTTTTTTATATACATGCATTTTATTCTTGGTAAGGAAAACAGCTACAGATGTACAAGAAAAAGGACCCCCTAAAAGAAACATACAAAAAAAGTACAGAGATTGATCTTTGATTCCTTATTATCTGCAAATTCAAACGTGTTTTTGAAGTGTAGCTGTATATATACTAAGTCAACTATTTTTCCCATGCAGAATCACCATTTGTAGTATTGTTATTTTATAGGTAATATAGCTGTGAACAAAATGTAATGGCTGGTTTCTTTGGAAAAAGGAGGTTTTGAGCTACCTGTATTTATAACAAAAATCTAAATATGAAACTAGACCCTGACATTAGTGTCTTTAAGGGTTTTATTTTTTTCTTTTTCTTTCTTTTAAGGAGCCTGGCGAAAAAACATCTGTTTGATAATTTGTACCCACAGTAGCATCAGCACATGAAGAAGGAAGAGCTGCCTTCTCAGTCTACAGCAAGCTTGTCCACCAGTTGCAAGGTTGACGTAACTGTGTTTAAAGCTGGTGATTGTGTGGAAAAAGTACAGTTTAGTGGTGGTAGGATATTCTAAGTTATTTGACCATTTACTAAGGAAATTACACACAGGAAGGATCAGATGCACAGCATCACCTTATCAGAGAGAATAAAGAATAAAGAATAAAGAATATTCAGTTGGTTTCTCCTACAGCCAACCAAGGAGAGCAAGAGGTGTGAAACCCACTAAGATGATACAAGGACAGAAATGCATTCCCTAAAGAACCATTTAAACTGTCAGCTTACAGATGAATAGGATTAGCTATGGGATGTAGGAGAAAGAGCATCTTGCAATGAATCAGTTGTAATTTCAGGGCTTTTAAGGAAGGGGATTTTGGTGATGTATGCAGAGTATTACAGGATTCTTATGGAAAAGAGCAAGGGCTTGGAAAAGGAGGAATCCTAATATGTTGGGGAGGAACTCGCATGGGAAAACAGAGGGACAAAGACTAAGTGGGTCTGGTCATGTTTAAACAGCTTGCTGCCCTGTCAACTTGTGTGACACAGCTCATCTGCTTGAACTGCAATCTGTCCTATGTTTTCTTTCCTCTGTATGTCTAATCTAATCCTTTCTACTGTATTCAGAAATATGAATGATGAATAAATTTTCCAAACCTTCATAGTGTTGCTTGAGGAATATGTTATAAACTGGTATTAAATATTAAGTCTGGAATATAGATTTGCCACATTTAACCATTTTTAACAGTATGAGAAGTAAATTGGTTGCCTAAGTGTAGTGTTCCAGAGTGACAATTTCAGGTTCTAAAAATTTGTTTTGAACAAAACAGCCCATTCATAATTACTTAAAACTTTCTTGCTATATAGAAAAGTTGATGCTAGCAAAAAAATAAAGCTGAGAACAGATGGAAGCATTTCTATGTCTTATTTATTAGGTGTCAGTAATGTATGAGACAGTTGAAGTAAACATTTTGATGGATTTTCCTTTTGTTCCATAACTGTGTCTTGTCACTTTTGGCATTAACATCTTTAGAAACAATTAATTACAGGTCACATTATTTGAGGGGCATCCCAGAGCCATGGGTACACTCAGCAGACACAATAGAATTTATTGGAATGTGTTAAAACTGTGTTTAGTGATTGATTATGGCTTTAATGATGTTTTATATTCTGATTATTCTGCACAGTATGTCTTAGAAGATTTCCTCCACTTCTCTCCTTTTATTTTTTTAATTATGTAAATACAGCATTTTGACCTTTTTTTTTTTTCCTTTGTGTTGAGGTGTTTCCTGCAATGCCTCACTTCAAAAGCCTAATGGTGATGCTGGTTACATTTCTTTCACTGTCATAACTTTTATACAGAACATGCGAGACAGAAGCACATTTCTCAGCTATATCTAATCTTGACAAAATGACTTAAAAGTCAAAATGACAAAATTTTTCATTTCAAAATGAACTGATGAAACATGTTAGCAATCACAGGGGGTTTGAACAGCTAGTAGAAGAGTTTAATGGTTGGTTCCAGTAATTTCTCTGGAATAATTATTTGTCTGATCAACAGAATGGATCCATGGGTGGAAAGTAAATGTCAAGTGTTGTTCTACTTTTTCCATATATTTCCACAGTCAAAATATGCTTTATTTTAAAAAAATCTTTGGTTCTATCACAACAAGCAGCCAGATGGCAGTTGGTCCGTGTTAACTTAAAAGGAGAGCAACAAAGTTTAGTTTTCAATGTCTGAAATCTTTTCTGAGAAAAAGAAAGAAAGAAAGAAAGAAAGAAAGAAAAGAGAGAAAGAAGAAAACAAGTGCCAACTAGCTATTATTTTAAAACAGGCTTTCATGGTGATGTTAGTGCTTGTTGTGCTGGAAATAGCAAATAAAAAAAATAGAAAATAGGAAGATGTGTGGACTATGGGAACCATGGCATGCAAACTAAATTTTGCCATTGTTCCTGCCAGATTTTCTAAGGAAATGTATAGGAGAGTGCAGAAAACAGATTTTTTGATTACAGTTTCAAACAAATGTTTAGAAAAAGATGTTCACATAGAAGTTCACTAAGGGCATATTCCTAAAAGTCATCATTGTGTATTGGGGAAAAGGAAACAGTTATGCACTGCTTTTGTTCTCTCACTATTGATATATTTCTCTTGGACAGTAGGAGATATTGCTTTCTCTTTCCTGAATGACTTCTGGGTTTCTGCTACATATTGGTTGCATATTGCTTTACAGACATGGTTGCCTTGCTTGGAGAGCTCAGTCACAGCTTTTGAACCTGAACTGGGAGAATGTATGGACTTTTACAGTTTAGTAAAAGTCACAGCTGAAATTGGTACAGGACGAGCCCTCTCTGATGTAGAGTGTATGATCTGTTGATTTACTAATGGTGCCAAATCTCTCATTCATAGTAGTTTTTGTACTCTGTATCACTCGTTAATCACACAGGGATCTTTACATTAGTCAAAACAAAATTAATGTTGTTCTTATGTGCATATATATGTATATATATATTTGAGAGTGTGTGCATGTGTGTTTGTGAGAAACTGTTTTCCAGTCTTAAGCTTTTCTTTGTGATGTTGATAGTTCTTCATTTACACTGTACGTCATAATTGTTAAGATAATTTCATGACTGAGGTGCACAAATGCGCTTTTTTTCCTTTTAGTGAAGGAGTGAACACATCATCAGTTTGGGTTCTATTTTATTTTTTTTTCCAGAGGTATATTTAAGTAACAAATTTGTCTTGTTACTTAGTGCAATACAGCAACAACCTGCTATTGTCTCCATGACTGATATGTGTTACCTATTAAAACTATAACGATGTAAAAACATTTTTTTTGATACTTTGCAGTCATTGTACCAGCTAATATTTTCTTAACTTGACTTGCTGGTGTTCCCAGTGTGCTAATCTTCCGCAAATGGAACCAGGCATCCCACTCTCACTCAGTTTGATAGGAGAACAAAGTGACCTGCTCATGACAGCAGTATCCCTGGAAAAATGAAGTAAGCAGACATGGCTCCTTGGCTGGCACAACCTTGCAATTTCATGTCTTTTCTAGAGTTTACTGCAGTGTGTCAACTCTAGATTTGGACTTTAATAAGGTATGGAAACAGATATACTCTCTACAGCTACTGTCATTTCATCCTTGAAATGGCAGCAAATGTCCTGACTTTTGTGTCCTTACTGATGGGATTGCATGTTAAGAAATCTAATAAAGTTTCATAAAATGAGCACCCAGCTTTTGTCAGTTGCTCAGAAAAGTAATTTCTGCAGGCTTTTTCATCTTTCTTTCTAAATGCAGAAAGGTCACTGAAATTAACCATTTTGATGTGAAATGCTGCTTTTTAATCTATCAACATCTATATAAGGCTGAATATCACTCTTCGTATTTCACAAGGTACAATCACAGCTGTCATATCTTATGCAGTAACACTCCTTTGCCTACTTTTTACAAAAAGGATCAGAATATCTTGGAAGGTGTTTAGTGTTGGTTTCTTGGTGTTTTTTGTTTGTTTTGTTTTTTTTTTTTTAAGATGATATAACGTGAAATACTCTTGAGTGTCTTCCATGCAGAGGTTTAGGAACTAATCATCCTTAGGAAATCATTCCTTATATAGGTCATGCATGTGTATTGCTTTCACTTTGGTGACCTGCTGGGAAGTAGTGAATAAAAACTTCAGCTTGCTGTTACATGAATGATTAATCCACTTGACATGAATGGGAGCCTTCTTCACTGGGCAGGAAAGAGTCAAGGCAAGATGGCAGGCAAGAAACTAGAGAGACAATACTCTGATCCTCTTAATTCAGAGGGATAGACCTGCACTTACTCTATGAAGTGTTGATGAGGTAGTAGATGGAAGAGTTAGGAGAAATAGATGATGATGCAGGAAGCTATTGAAGAACTTTGCAGAAGACCTGCACTATTTCCATGCCCTAATTATGCAGCTGAAAGTTACATCCAGAGACATTTGTTGACTCCGGAAAACTCCCTGTGTCTGTGGATGCTCCTTTTAGAATGCCGGAAGGTAACTTTAAGGCTGTATTCTAAATGGCATTTAGGGTGCTTTTTTACAGGATAGGTGAAGACTTTCTGTTTTCTGTGTTAAATGCAGTCTCTGACTTGTTGTATGTGACTTTTAGGAAGATGATTTTTTGTGTGTAGGGAGAGGCCTGTTGGTTTTGGGAGTCAAAGCTCTAAGGTAAACCTGCAGATGGTATGCAAAAGGACTATCTAATAGATAAATAGTGAAACGATACCTGCTCCATCTGAGATTTTCATTTCCCAAGAATTTCACAGCTGCACAGAAAAATATAATGCATATGGATAATCATATATCACTGTGTATCCAGAAGGACTCACTTGAAAAAACTTTTTTCCCCTTTTTTCTCAATTCTTTGTCTAATTTCTAACAATTCTAGTAATCTACAAAACTCAAAAGCTTTGCCCATGTATCTGACTGAAAATTACTTCATTTTGTATACTTGATGTCAAGCAAGGTTTTGGCAGGGAGAGGTTTCTGTTAAATTCTTCAGTCTTTGAGACAAAGTCACATACTTCTGCTTGTAAGATAAGTTTCCTCACACAGTGTTTGCTCTTTTGTTACCTTCCATTAAAGTCTCTAAAATGAAAACAAAAAAAAAAAAGAAATGGGTAGACAACTTATTTGCAAATGCAGTTGCAAATCATCCTAGATTTCCTTCTCATGCACATACATGCAGAAACTTGCAGATAATGAAAGGGTATTTCTTAAAGGTGCATAGTCATTCTCCATTTTGGTTCCTCCACTGACAAGCAAACAGTTTACCATTCTACCAGACCTGTTTTTAAATTATTTTTTTCACTTGACTAACAGCCTTGCAGTAATATAAATATTGCAAGACTGCTTCATAACTATGAAGCTTTTGAATGAACAGATTTGAACAAGAACTCTTTAACTGCTCAGAACCAAGTGGTAGACTGGCAATCTTTACTCAAACTTTATTCTAATGGTTCCCATTAGAAACTTCTAAGGAAGCTTGTACATGAAAATCCTTCCTTAAACTGAACTGGAGGGCTGTCTTTAATATAAAACTGGGCAGTGTCCTAGTATTCCAAAGTGGTAGAATACCAGAGGTGGCCTCTGTTATTCTCCTCCTGGTCTCTATTACCAGGAGATTGTGTAGATGTCATTTTCACGTATTTTGACATGAGTATAGAGGGTTTTTTTGTTTCTTTCTTTCTTTGTGGAATACTATTGTAAAATTTGTAGTGGTAGTTTGGGAGATAACTAAATGTTTAATTTTAGTTCTCTCAATAAGGACATCTTTTCTTACTGTTGCAAAAACCACTGGCATGTAAAGATACAACTTAAGATATGGAGACAGGCATGTTCCTTCCAGTGGTAGAGGAAGGGTGTATTTTCACAGAAATTATTGTTCAGTAATAGTACTGTAGTTCTTTAATGGCTCAGAGAGATGAACCACAGTTGATAACATTATGTTTATATCTTGGTATATTGCAAAAACACTGACTTTTAAAATAATTTCTTTTAGGAAAATGTAAGGAGACTATGTATTACACAGCCTGAAATGTGAGAAATATTAAGTAAAATTTCATGGGAGAGATTAGAAGGTTAGTTCTTTGGTTACATGGATTATTCTGCCTAAGGTAGACATAGAGAAAGTAATTTCTGTTCCCAGGTTCTTTCCTTTCCTGTGTTCTTCTGTTTTTCTCTGCACTACACCAGAGATAATATCCTTTGATATTTTGATTTTCTTGTCTTGAACGTTTACCTACACATTCTCAGTCTCATTTCTGTGAAATAAACTGATTTTAAGTTAAAAAAAAATTGTAACAGAGCCTTCTGTCAAGAGAGTGGTGAAACTGATATGATGGAGCAGCAACCACCAGAGAGTTCTAAAGAGATAACCAGGGTGATAATAGTTAAACACAGATCTGATTTGACCACAGTCGAGGTAACCATGCTCTTGGGCAGGATTATCCATTTAGTTTAAAGTAGCTGGAAGGTAACTTTCCAGAGATATTTCAGCAGCATTACTCCTGCTGTGAGGCCCTTTGCTCCCCAATGGCATCATCTGCTTCCTAAATGTCAGTGCAGTGTTTGACTGCTGCCTGTACTTTGATTCTGTACAACATTACTCTATAAAAGCTAAAGGTTACTGTTCTACTGGTGGGAAGTGTGTGAATGATTTGCAAGAGCAAAGCTAAAATCATAAAAGGAAGGAACTCAATAGATCAGGGCATGCCCTAAGACGTGATGGCACAAAATTAATCAAAAAAGCTGTTCCAGCCCCTGCTCCCCCTCTCCACCAACTTAAAGGTTGGGAAAAATAGAGGAAACAGCAAAGAAACCATTTCTGTATGAGACAGATGGCATCTTAAATGTTTTGAAGATACAATTAAGCATTCTTATGGTAGGATATCACTTTCTTCAACTTTTCCAAGTCTAATAGTGAAATTACTGGTACTGAATATTAGTTTCTTGTAGATAAATAAAGATTTTGGAGAGGATGTGAGGGTTTGTTTATTACACTGAATCCTCTAGGTTATTGCACAGGAAATACAAGTCCTTTATATCTGGGTGACTAGCTATTTCTAGAAATGAACAGCAAACTTCAATGCAAAAATTTGCTGAGGCACTGAAAACAATTTTAGCAGTTACTTTAGTGCATGCATGTCTGATTATGGAACAAGCAACCATATGGAATAATAGCTGTAGGGGTCTGCAAGAGAAATGTTGCTACATATCTGAAGTTTTCTTTTAAGCTTTTCAGCTCATTTATATTAAGCTGTAATTCCCTGAGGACTCGGGAGCTAGAGCTGGGATGTCTGGTGTAGAACTGAAGCAAAGCTGCTGGGGGCTTCAGGGAAGAACAGTTGTTCCTTGTGAAAGGTAGTCATGTATCAATATTGAATATTCAAATTTCAATATTGGATAAGTAGAAAGAAGTTGGCTTCCTTGCCTCTGGTCATCTGTGTCAGTAGCAGCTAAGATACTGTACTAACTTGTATTAATACATCATAAATGCTGGCTTTAAAACCTGTCCTTGGCAGCCTTTTTAACCTCCAAATTATTGAAAGAGAAAAAAAGGAAACCCTTTAACTAATTGAGTCTAGAGTAATTTAATTGGCAGCTTCAAACAGATGAGATGTCTTCTGTATGTACTCTCATGATTAAATACAGAAGAAAGAAAATATTGATATCCCTTGAATTGCCCCATTATCTTCCACTGATTTAATTAGTACATGGTTTACAATTGTGTACAATGGTTTTTAGCATACAAAAGTACTACAGCATCTTTCATTCTGTAAACACATAATTGGCTGTGGACTGCCAGACATGGAGATCACTAATACAAGAAGTTACATATAAGCAATGATTTTTGATTCCAAGTTCTCTGCTCTACAGGAGATTTAGGTGGCACCTTTTTCAGGTACTTTGTGCAGATTGTCTGTCTGTCAAGCTGAGTTCCCTTTCACTAAGTGCCCCTGCATCCTTTGATAAATACTTAATAAGGCAAATCATCCTGTACCTGACAGGCTATGTGTGCTATGGTAATCTGTGCAAGCCAGCTCCATGTTTCCCTTCTTTTACTCATTTACTATTCTGTCTCAGTGCCTGAACACAAACCTGCTCTACTACTGCAGCTTAAATGTAACCAGCCCCTTTGATGATCTGACTAATGTTCAAGTACAACAAACTGAAGATAAGCATCCTCTACAAAGAGAATCTCCATCAGCAGCTATTGTGCACAGATGGCAATGTCTGATTTCTTTGTTGCCCAGCACTCTGTACCAGCAGAATCATGCCTGTGACAGTCAATGTGTGCCCTATGACTTCTAATGCCAAGCTAAAATCAGAGGCAAGATGATTTAGCCTAACCAATATTTGATTATATGCAGTCTTCTCATATTTTAAAATTGTTTCACCCTTTCCCTTCCTTTTCAATAATATTCTTCCTAGAAATATCTTTGCAGCAGCAAAACAGAATGACAGCTAGAGATGAAATGTAGTGTTTGATTTCTCCCAACATCTGACATTCTGTGCAAATGCCAGTGTGTCTATTTGAGTTCACTTCGGAATGTACATTCTCTCTTCCCCTCCCCCCCTGCCCCGAATATGCAGGATGATATTTAAGAAAACATAGTTCTGATATTAAGTGAACTACAGGAGATTAAGAGCAAACAGACTGTCAAGAAAAGGTTATGGGCTAAAATGTTCCTCATTGTAATTCCAAATCTTTTCAGTGAACTCTTCCATCATGTTCTAATAAAAACAACCTGCTGCACAAACTTGGTTTCTGACATTCTTTGTGCCCGTTCTTTCCTGAAAAACTATAAAGGTATTAATTCTTTGTTTATTTGGAGATTGCTATTCACTTTTTAGATAAGTTAATAGCATTTTGCCCTAGATCTTGAACCTCTGCATCAGTCAGAGCAATAGGTGTCAGCTTCAGCTTCTGTTACCAGGCTGAAAATCTGTATTTGAATCATAGAATATCCTGTATTGGAATGGACCTGTAAGGAGATTTGAGTCCAACTCCTGGTCCTGCATAAGACCACATCAAGAATCATACCATGTGCCTTAGTGTTGTCCAAACACTTCTGGAATTCAGGCAGGCTTGGTGCTGTGACTACATCTCTGGGGAGTTGTTCCAGTGCCCAGCCACCCTCTGGGTTTTCATTTTCCTAAAGTTCAACCTAAATGTCCCCTGACACAAATTCTTGCTGTTCCCTTGATTCCTGTCACTAGTCACCACAGAGAAGAGATCAGTGCCTGCCCCTCCATTTCCCTTATGAGAAAACTGTGGACAGGGGTGAGGTCTCCCCTCAGTCTCCTCTTCTCCAGGCAGAACAGACCGAGTGACCTCAGTTGCTCCTTATATGGCTTCCCCTCCAGATCATTCACCATCCTTGTGGGCCCTCCTTTGGATGACCTCTAATAGCTTAATGCCTTTTTTTGTATTGTGGTGCCCAAAACTGCACACAGGACTCAAGGTGAGGCCACATCAGCAGAGGGTAGAGTGGGACAATCACATCGCTCAACTGGCTGATGATGGTTTGCCTGACACCCCCCAGGTTGGTCCTCCTGGCTGCCAGGGCACTGCTGACTCATATTCAACTTACCATCAACTGGGAGCCCCAGCTGCCTTTCTGCTGTGTTACTCTCTAGCCTCTTGTTCCCCAATCTGTCTGTACATCCAGGCCCTGTCCCAGGTGCAGAATCTGGCACTTGTCTTTGTTAAACCTCATATAGTTGGTGATTGCCCAGACCTCTAATTTGTCAAGGTCTCTCTGCAGGACTTCTCTTCCTTGAAGGGAGTTAACAGCTCCTCCCAACTTAGTATTGTTGGCAAACTTACTCAGTATACCTTTGTACCCAAGTCATTAATGAAGGGCCTAAAATGGAGCCCTGTGGAATCCCACTAGTGACAGGTCAACAGTGTGATCTTCCCCCACTCACTATTACCCTCCATGCTTGACCTGTGGGCCAATTGCTCACCCACCACATGATGTGTTTATAAACAT
Source organism: Manacus vitellinus (assembly GCF_001715985.3). Taxonomy (NCBI): domain Eukaryota; kingdom Metazoa; phylum Chordata; class Aves; order Passeriformes; family Pipridae; genus Manacus; species Manacus vitellinus. The sequence goes on along the minus strand of NW_021939256.1, from coordinate 15,834,493 downwards.
TTTGTCCAGAAAGATCTTGTGAGAGATGATATTAAAAGCTTTACCAAAATCCAAAAAGATTACATCAACTGGCTTCCCTTCATCAACTAGGTGAGTTACCTTGTCATAAAAGAAAGTCAGGTTTGATAAGCAGGACTTTCCTCTCATCAAGTTGTATTGGCTGTGCCTGATGATTGTGTTTTCCTTCAGGTGTTTTTCAACAACTCCCAGAATAATCTTCACCATAATTTTACCAGGCACTGAAGTGAGACTAACAGGACTGTGTTTTCCAGGGTCATCCCTCTTACCCTTCTTGAAAATTGGGGCAATTTTCCAGCTTCAAGTTTACCAGGACCTCTCCATATTCCCAAGACCTTTGAAAAATCACGTGATCGCCTGGAACAATCTTTCCAATAGTTATAAAGGCAACCTGTAGAATGCAACCATTATTTTCTGAAGAAAAGAGATTATTTCTTCTCTTTTTCTAATTTTTAGAGTTAGTTTTTCATTTTTTAGCTCTCGGGATTGGCTTGCCATACAGTCAACTTGATATCTGTACAAGTATGAAGAAAATGGGGTAATCTCCTGATGGGAATGTAGAACAGTGAGGAGGCAGGACCACCACTTGCCACAGTAACTGCCTGCTAAATTGGTTTAGTGGTAGTACGAAACAACACCTCCATATAGAGCCTTTCTCTTGACATTTCTTGACAGTAATAACTTTCAGCATAAATTTCCTTTGATTAATCTGCAAATTATGTTTGTTTTTTTTCTTAATGTTTTGATATTGCAGTACTCATAAGCTGTTAATTTAGTATGGATCAATCAACGCAGTTATCTGGGTTGGTACATGAGGAATTTTCCTCCACAGTGAAATTTAAGAAGTTACATCTGAAGTTAATCAGTGTACTAAGCAGAATAATAGCAGCATTTCCATTTTGTACAAACTAGAACATGCATTTTCTTCCCTAGTTAAATCAACATCACTTGAGTTTTGTTTTCAAAATGGAAACACTGCCTCACTTTTCATGCAAAAGCTCAGTTTTGAACATAAGAAATTCAAATTGATGAGTCTAATATCCTGACAGAGAAAAACAACATACCAACAAACATATGAAACTATAGAGTAATAGTATAAAAAAAATTAAATTTTAATAAAATATATTTATAGACTAAAAATTAAAAAAGAAACTAATTTTATCCTACTTATTGCCAGAAAAGAATAATAGATACAAAGATAGCACTTCAGAGAGAACAAAATTTCCTGATCACCTGTGGAAACTCATGGAAGGGAACTCAAATCAGTATCTCAATAGATTAAGTGGAAATTTCATGAAGGAGAGCCTTAGAGATTGTAAAGAACTTTTCTGCTATGTTCACAAATATAAATTTACAGGTATTATGCTGTTTACAGTAGATCACAGTGTATCATTCTGTCTGCTGCTCTCCCAGTGGTCCTTTTATAACACCGTTTTTGGAAGTGGCTGCCCAGGAAGGGCTTGAGTCACCATCCCTGGTGGTATTTAAAAGATGTGGAAATGTGACATTTTGAGACATTGTGTATTGTTGGACTTGGCAGCATTAGTTTGGTGTTTGGACTTGATGGTCTTAGAGGCCCTTTCCAACCTAAATGACTCTATGATTCTAAGATCTATGTCAACTTTGTTGTCTCTGCTCTCAAAGCAGTGATTCTCTCCTATATTTATATAACTTTTGCCATGTGTTAAAGTCTGACTTAACAGGCAGGGATCCTAATACATCTAGAAAGTAATCTTGGTGTATAAAGCGTTTGCGTATGGAATTGGATACTAGGAGTTTTGTAAAGTCCTATTGTTAAACATGACGGCCCTGGGAACATAATTACATCAAAAACTGTAGGCAGCTGGCCAGACTATGATACCTGTAAAGATTATGTAAGTGAACACATGCTGTTTTTATCCAATGACTTCTACATCAGCTCAGAAAAACAACTTTCCAAAACCTCAGTACAGACATATAAACATGATTTTTTTTTAGTTAATTACAGAAATACTTGCTTGACATTATATATTAGGTTCTTGTTTAATTGAACAATCTCAGCACTTATTTTAACTTCCCCATTTTACCAGATATCTAGCTTATTTCTTGGCAAACAATAAGTTCTCAAGCAAAAATGCTATGCTACTCCAAAGAAAAAAGAAGCCTTAAAATTCCCCTCAAATATCAGCTTCTAATGAACTACAAATCACAGAGATTTTTGTCTCTTTCTCAGTGTTTTTTAAGCAATTAAAATATGTGTTTGCTTCCTTAAATGTATACTTTAATGTTTTCTCAATATTTAAGCTAAAGGGAACAAATTTGTGTCTTATTTTGATCAAGTGTTAGACTTAATTGCTTGCTGAGTGGACTGATATGACATTGTAATTTAAAAGGAAGATTATGAATTGGACTTTGCCTGATATCTTCTGGGAAATGTTCTGAAAAAATAAGCCTCATAGTTTGTGTCAAATGTTAATGATTTGTTTTTAAGACTGACTTTTGTGAACTCCTGTGATTAAACTAGGGCTCGATAGAGGCAATACCACTAATAGAGAGCAGCTGGGCTTGCTATAAACGTGGCTTTCTTCTTGTGGATTGGTTATAAACTTTGCCCTGTGGCTGGTTCTGCTCCAGTAACTGCAGATACTTCAGTTAGCAATGGAGTTTTCATCTTCTCTTTGGTAGACACCAGCTGAAGCTCATATATTCTGATGAGAGAAGAAACTTGTTTTGTTGCTGTATATTGCATAGAACAGTTGGAGTTTTATGCAAAAGATAATGCTAAATTTTCCCAAGGGAAGAAAGGGAAGAAGAGATACAGGGAAGGAGAGGAGAGTCTCCTTTATAGCCGTCTGGCATATCACAATTTGCTCAATGATGTAATTATTCTGTCCTGTGCTGTTTTTCAATATTGCAGGTGCTCGATGTCTCAGAATCTTTTGACATGCCTGCTGTGATATAGCTTTGTGTCTCCACTGCTTTGTTCAGCACTTGTTGGCTCTCAAACTTTTTATTGCAGCATATGGCTGTCTGATGTTAGCATTTCACCATGGACAACATAATGAAGTTCCAGCAGTCTATTGCTCCCATAAGCCTCATGCTAACTAAGTGGTGGTGAACTTATCTGGCAAATATAGTGCTGTTTCAGAAGAACTTGACATGAATGTCTGGAATGTGAACAAAGACCTTCTCCACCTTCCCTTCCCTTCCGTAATTAAAATTGCAAAATTTTAGTTTTTGCTCCAACTCTACGTTAGGTTCTGGCTTCTTTTGATTTTTAAAATACGATTTGTTTGTAAATATCTGGGTTTTGATTGTTTTGCTATCCCTTCATATGTAGCAGAGGTTGTCTTCATCATTTTGGTTTCTATTCTTAACTGAGATGGTGAGGTATAGGATCACAAATTGCAATTTTGAAGTTGTGGTCCCATACCCTAATAATAAGTGGTCCTATTACCTTTTGATTTTGTTTTAGTCCTATGTTTTTACAGTTGTTTACTAGCTTTTCTGTGAAATGATAGGCTGTTCTTACTTTTTTCTTTTCTGTTCTACTTCCACAGCTTCCTATATTTATTGTCTACATTGAATATTTTGACAAATTGACAGTGTTTAAAAATGTTGACAGATGCAGGAAAACAATAAAGATTTTGAAAGTTTAATAAAATACCATGTAACCTGCATAGCTACAGGTATTTCATAAGGAGGAAAATATTACATTGTCTAGGATAGTAATTTTTGAACTTCATAATCAATTTTTCGAAAAAGGAATAGAAAGTTCAGTGGGGGAACTGAAATTTGAAGATAAATCATGGTGATATATCCAAGTGGAAATGAACTGTTTATAAAGTTCTGTAAAACTGCATATATTTATAGAAATAAACGGGAACATACACATTGGCTATCTCATTTGATCAATTGGTGATTTGGAGGAATGTTATTATGTACTGGCTGGGTTAGGAAACTGGCCTGAAATTTTCATAATTTCAGACTTGCTGTCATATTTTAAAGCTGGTAGTGTTGTGGTGATGTGTTTCTTCGATGGAGTCAAGGATAATTCACAGTTGCTCTCATATTGAGCTACAACTTTCAGGCGTTTGTTTAATACTTGAGAAATTTTAAAATGAGGCTATTAGAAATACTCTAATGCATGTAATATGAAGGATCAACATTTGCCACTTAGATAAAATATTTAGAAGACAAGGCCCTGCACTCCTTGCATGGCATTTTTTTAGGACTCAATCTTTCAGTACAATTGTCAGAAATTGAGAATAATGTTGTTTGATATTTTAGTCAGATAGGACTGAAAAATTTCATGTCAGTTCAGTCCAGTACTTATTATGCAGCCATGATGTTTTATATGTTTGTTTTAATATATTTATTGATAACCTTCTCAAAAAAAAATGAAGTATTTTGCTATTGCTGCTTACCCTGGAAGTCTGTTCTGGTACCTGAGTACAAGGATGGTTAGCAGAACGACATTTTCTACATTAAATTCATTTGTAACTGCTTTTGTTTGTTTGTTTTGATGGAGTTGCTTCATTTCTAGGTGCATTTAGAGACAATATTTACATCCTATTTCAGTTCATCATGGGCAGTATCTATAAAGCTTAAGCGGCATTGAGGTTTCTACTATGGCACAAATTTAAACCCAGGAAAAAAATAATGTTTAGTTAGACTATAAAGACAGAATTGAAACAACTCCTTTATGGTTGATTTCAGCTGTAGAGCTCTGAACCCATGAAAATCATTAAGTGCAATATGAATGCTGGAGGGAAATTCAAGTCTGCAGTCCAATGATGTCAGAATTTTTAAGCATAACAGCCTAAGTAGTTGCTATGAAAAGGTCAAAGAGCTGCAAGCAGTATGAGTGAACAGATTGCCTGGACCACTCGAACATTTATGCTGTGTAGGTAATAAAAGGCAGTGGAAATTACTGCTTGAGGAGCTTTTTAGATGGACTGAATCCCTTCTCAAGGGATAATGTTAATATTGATTCCAGTACAGAAGAAGAGTATTCGAAGCAAGTGTTTTATCATGGTATCTTGTGATATGTATGAGCTTAAGTGATTGATCACTACAGTATTAAAGATTATTTGGTTTTATGATAATTGCATGCTAATATTGACTATTAGTAGTGCTGGTCTGAAGAACAACTGAGAAACCACAGCTTCTGGTCTCCCTTTCTAGTGTCTTGAATGCCCAATACAACATTTTGATCAACTGAAGCCTGACAAGCTGTTATGTTTTTTGTTTCTGTTAGGGAAACAGTCACTGGACTGACTAGGAAACACTGTGTCCTGCCAAATCTGAGCCAGATACAGCTGATGTTGCTCAACAGATAGACTAGGGGTTTTTAGGAAAGACCAGAGTGATGGAAAGATTTTGTCATCACTTCTGTCCAAGAGCAAAAGTAATTTATAATAAACAAAGATATTTTAATGTATAATCTACTTTAGTTATTGGACTATTGTCATAGTCTGCTTATCTTAAAAGAGAGAGAACTGAGGATATAACAGCATTATCCTATTCTTGACTGCACCTGTCAGGGTATCCAACACTCTTCTTCCATATCCTTCTGTTTTGGCTGCTTGGTATACAGACCAAATTTGATATGATATCTGTCTCGCCTTGAGTTAGATACATGTCTGAGCAAGACATTTCCAAAACCTTGATAGGCACCTGTCCCCTTCACTTGGGTGATGGTTTCAGGCTCAGGATCTCCGAATTGGGATCTGTCTGAGGAATGCTGCAGCTGTGCCTTTGCCTGGCCAGGTGTCTTGCTGCACCTTGGCTTCCTGGCTGGCCTTAGACTTGCCTCATCACCATGAACTTCTCTGGGGATCACTGGTCTTACGCTGAACTTGTTACCATCTGCAGGCTCACTCTGCTCAGCTTCTGCGGGTACCTTGAGTCTGTGCCTTTGTCAATGAGGGTGCTGCTCTTTCAGGCTTGCTGTCACACTCAGGTGACCTCCCATTACTGAGCAACCCACTTCTGATACTCCCTTTGATAGCTGCCAATACATTTTTTTTTTCCCGTAAAGATTCCCAGTTTGCCATCACATTGGGGCGAGTTGCAAAACAAAGGATATTTTTAATAGCACAGCTTTTCTTCAGTGTTTTACAGTTCCGTGGCAGAATTTTTATGATAAATCTGTTCCATCCCCTCATATTTGAGGTTAAAGTGTACAGTGTCTGATCCTCTTCCAGTTTTTGAATTAGGGTGTGTGATGGATAGAAAGAACATTGTTCTTTTTTTCTTAAATTTTCTGAAGAATATCTCTATAGCATAGAAATTCATGCTAGAATATGGATGTGCTTCCAATTATTCTAATGGACTACAGTGCTCCACAAAATCATTAAGTTAATCATGCATGCTGATGACTGTGCCCTTGAAATAGACATAGCAAAACATGCATCTGATTATGAATAAATTGACATAAGCAGGAGATAGCCAGCACTCAATTTGTGCATTGGCCTTTGTGAAGCACCTTATATATAGATCCATAATTATATCTGGAGCACAGAGGGTTAAAGGCACTTGCAGGTTAGCCCATTTTTTTAACACCTTATTCAATAATACCCTGTCATATAAGGCCCTGGCAAATCTGATACCTCTTTTGTTAATGGTCAGACAAAATTTGGATTCAGTTTTACCTAAAAATTAGTCCTGTGTTAAGGTGCCAATATTGCCTTTGCTGTCGATGGATATATATGGCTTTTGGCTTTATTCAGATGCATGCTGTTTTATGTATAGTGTGGCAAGGTGTAATCTGTAACAAGAAGCTTTTGGAGTGCTGCAGGATCCTCAGGATTGAAATCCTGACAGTGATGGGATATTTTTGTTAGGCTAGGAATGTACTGGGAATGAAAGACATTGGAATGCTGAAGCAAATTTTCTCGTGCTGAGGCTGAAGTATTGCGCTGAGTAGCCTTTGAAACTCAAATCACCAGTTCTATTTAATATCTTTATTGATGAACTGGATGAGGGGATTGAGCGTACCATTAGCAAATTTGCAGATGACACCAAGTTGGGGGGAGCGTTGATCTGCTGGAAGGTAGGAGGGCTCTTCAGAGGGACCTGGACAAGCTGGAGAGATGGGCTGATTCCAACAGAATGAGGTTCAACAAGGCCAAGTGCTGGGTCCTGCACTTTGGCCACAACAATCCCCTTACAGGCTGGGGAGAGAGTGGCTAGAGAGCAGCCAGACAGAAAGGGACCTGGGAGTTTGGATTGACAGGAAGCTGAACAGGAGCTAGCAGTGTGCCCAGGTGGCCAAGAAGGCCAATGACATCCTGGCCTGGATCAGGAACAGTGTGGCCAATAGGTCCAGGGAAGTGATTCTTCCCCCATGATTCTTCTTACTCAGCACTGGTGAGGCCCCACCTGGAGTACTGTGTCCAGTTCTGGGCCCCTCAGTTCAGGAAGGATGTTGAGATGCTGGAGCAGGTCCAGAGAAGAGTAACGAGGCTGGTGAAGGGACTTGAGCACAAGTTCTATGAGGAGAGGCTGAGGGAGCTGGGGTTGTTCAGCCTGGAAAACAGGAGGCTCAGGGAAGACCTCATCACTCTCTACAACTACCTGAAAAGAGGTTGTAGCCAGGTGGGGGTTGGTCTCTTCTCCCAGGCAAACAGCAGGAAGAAATTAGGAAGAAATTTTTTACAGAGAGAGTAATCAGACATTGGAATGAGCTGGGAGGTGCTGGATTCTCCATCCCTGGAGGTTTTCAGGATGAGACTGGATGTGACACTTAGTGCCATGGTCTAGTAACCACGGCAGTCTTGGATCAAGGGTTGGACTTGATGATCTCGGAGGTCTTTTCCAAGGAAAAGTCACTAATATTGCAGTTACAACAGGCTATTACAATATCATCAACAGATTGCACAGGTTGATAGCATTGGACTTAAAAATTGGCTCACAATTCTTTTTGCAGTTGCCTCACAACTGCAGGCACACAAATAAAATAAAACGATGGATCTCTCCCTCCCCCACCCCTGTCCCATAATAATCATCAAGAAAGTAAAAATAAGACTTGAATTTATCTATCCTGTGTCTGTTTGCCTTCCCTTCCTTAGTGTAGGCATTCAAGCAATTTTAAAGTTTTGTAAATAATACAGGCTTCCTGGTGATCAACTAGTATTTAATGAGCTTCACAAACTTTCGTTGTCATCGTTTTATTTCTAAACAACAGGTAATTAGTATATTTTCTTGTGCTACTACTGATATAAGACAGAGGAGTTTCCAGATTTTTTCATTTATACTGTCATAACATATTCAGACTTGTGACATTTGTTTTTGTCATTCTATGTTTACTAATAGTTTCTCTTGCCATGAACCAGCAGCATGCTCATGTTAAGTACTAAACCTCTTCTCTTGGTCGACCTTTTGTATTCAAGTTTGTGGCTGTGGTTTTTATTCTGAGAGCAGTGTTCTTTGTTATTGGAGATGGGGAAGAAAAGCACCTTCTAGATGAATTGGCTAACACAACTAGAGGGAACAAAAAATCACTTGAACTGTCAAGGACCTCTGTGCCTTCTGACCCCTAAGTAAGTAAAATTCCTTTGGTGCCTTTCTATGTCGAGAATCAAGGCTGTTTTCCTTTCTACCAGTTGAAGTACTCTAACTTTCTGTTGCTAAGTGATCCATCTCAATTACATTTTGCTTGAGTACATAATTTCCCTCAATTCAATTGCAGGATACTGTAGCTTTTATGGTTTGAAATTCAGCTTTTGACCGGCCAAGTAAGTCTGACTGACTTGCAGCCAATATTGCCATTATGAGTGACAACTGTCTAACTTGCTTTATTTGGTAGAGTTACTTTAGAAACATACAAGACTCTAAAAATTCACCTGCTAAATTTATTAAAAATTCTTCATTCCTTTTAATACCTTGAGAGGGCACAAAGGAGAAGACACCACACATGTTTCCTGAGGAGGTCAAATAACACACTTTTACTGGCAAACTTTAGAAAATAAGGGAACTTGGCAAAAGTTTAAGGGGCAACATCCAACCGAAAAAAAAAGCATTCCATAAAGCATTGACTTAGCACATGCTAACCCATACTGCTTAGCAAAATCCAACCCATCCAGCTTTAAACTACCCAAAATATCAAGAAAGGAGATTAGGAGAAGAAGTAAAGAGAGAGAGAAAAATAGAGAATTATAGCTACCACCTTGAGTCCTATGCAAGTCTAGATTCCACACGTCCAGATGGTAGGGTCGCAACCACATGATGGCTGTGTGGTGCTGCTTTTATTTGCTCTGGCCCCCCAGTGGCCACTCCCACCACCCAAGGTGGGACTTTCAGTGTGCCAGTCACTCTGGGACTGGATTACAGGCTCCAGGGAATATAGTGTGGGCAGTGCTCCCAGTGTCCAGTGACTGACAGCTAGTCTGGGGCTGCCCAAGGTGGCTCCAAGGGGCTGAATTGGGGCAGGGCACCATTCCACCTTCACGAAATTCTAACTGTCCCTTCCCCCCAATACACATTTGTGTTGATCTGAGTCAATAATTGATATGATAATCCAGTGTCTCACAGCCTTTCAGAAATTATCTCTTGCAACTGAGAATTACAACTGTAGGGTGCTCTGACTTAAATATATCCAGATCACAGGTTATATTTGGATCACAGATTATATCCTGATCACAGATTAATGAATGTAATGAGTGGTGCTGCACTTGGTGAAATTCTGCTCAGTGCATGTTGTTTATATTAGTCTGAAGTTTAGAGATATAGAGACAGTATTATGTTTTTTTAGTGATCATTTCACTAATGATTTTTGTAAAAATTTTTCTTCTAGTTATTTTATTTTAAATATTATGTAGCACATAGAAAAGTCTCAGTCTAAATCCCAAATTATTCCTTGAATGAAAATTATTTAAAGATCAATAAAAGTGGGTATTTTAATAGTTTATAAACTTAGGAAAATCAGGGAATACAAATGCCATAATGCGGTTTGTTGTTTAAAATATATACTTTATATAAGAATAGAGATTGCAGTAAATAAAGCATTTAAAGATAGGTTGTTTGGTTTGGGGTTTTTGTTAGTTTATTTATAAGTGCCCAGATGTAGTTCTGATCACCAGTTTATTGGATTCTAAAAGCACCCTATCTTGCAGAAATGTCACATTATATAAATAACAAAATTATCTGCCTTTCTTGAAAACTAGAGTAAATGCTTTCTTGTCTCTCTGAAAGCATTTTCTGTGCAAGCCAGCCTTGTAGACTGAATACTTGTCTGTCATACTCAAGAAGAGCTGTTTGAAGAACAGAGAAGATTGCATCTATGTATTAGCATTTTTGATTATCTCGCTCTTTCCTCAGTTATTTCCTTAAAAATATTTACTTTTAAGTTTTTTTCAATAGTCATTCTTTCTTATTAGTCTAACTCTGTCCTACTTGTTAGGACTAATGTTCCTTTTCTGCTTTAGGTAATCGGACACTGCACAGCAGTTTTCCTGTGTTATCCAGAAATAATGTTATTATTTATATACCATCAATATTGAGCATATAGTAACAACAGTTTAGTGCAATGGCAGCTACTGGATAGAAGACACTTTAGAAAGGTGAAAAAAATTCTTCTGGTCTTTCCCTCTTTCTTGAGATAAAAACAGGTTGTGGAGGGATTGGAGTATTTTGGAGGGATTGGAGTATTTTACACAACAAAATGCCCAAATCAAACTTTTGAAGACCAACAGAGTGAAGGGAAGGGTTTCATACTTAAGAAAAGATCTGAGTGACAGCAGGAAATCCAGAATATGTGGCTGAGGTTTAAAAAAAGAGCAATTTGAAAAAGAAAGATAAAAAGTTTATTTATGTATTAAAAAATATAATATCAGAATGATATTAGAATCTTTTTTGTAAACTGCTCTTTGTTTGAATAAATAAGCTTGTTCTGATTTTCCTGCAGGTATATGTTTTGCTGTCCAAGATTAAGAAAATCTGGATATTAGCACATAGTGCTGTGCAAAATTTAGTTTCTTCATGCAAGTAAAACATTCATGTATCCTTTGCAAATGTCTGCACTTGGGAATGAACACACTATAAATATAGTCACAGAATTACAGAATTGGTCAACCTCCTTGCAGAGCAGGGAGGCTGGAATGGACCACAGTAGAGATCCGATCCAATCTCCCTGCTCAAGCAGGGTCACCCCAGAGCACATGGCACAGGATTTCATCCAGATGGTTCTTGAATATCTCCAGTGAAGGAAACTCCACAACCTGTCTGGGCAATCTGTTCCAGTGCAAGGTCACCTGCACAAAAGGGATCTTCCTCATATTCAGGTGGAACTCCCTGTGTATCAGTTTCTGTCCATTGCTTCTTGTTCCATTGGTTGGTGCTATTGAGAAGAGCCTGGCTCCATCTTCTTGACACCCTCCCTTCAGATAATTAATACACATATTGATGAAGTCTCCTCTCAGTTGTCTCTCCTCAAGGTTGAACACTTTTTCATTTTCATATGACAATAGTTAAAGAATGGAGCAATGCCGAAGACACATCTGAATTTAGTCTCTCTCAACAAGGGGCTCATTCTTTGTGCTATGATATGCCTTATATGTGGAATCAAAAGACCTTCACGTAGCTTCTAGCAGAAAGAAGGACTAGGGACTAGAAGAATCCATGTATATTTTATAATTTCACAAAAACTTTGTAAAAAAATACAAATCTAAGTCTTGAGAAAAGACTATAAACACACAAAATTTCAGACTTGAGAAAATTTGGAGAATCTGTATTTAACTGCTTGAGGCAATGAAAACCTAAATTCAGGAAAAAGAAGGAGCATGAAGCATCAAAATTTGAGAAATAAATTATTGTAGGTAAGAAACTGTCTGTACAGTTTTTTGGACTACAGCTCTGTGTGTCTGGTTGTCAAGATAATGAAGACTAGTGGCCTACCAGGGAAGTCAGAAAAGTATGGGCATTTCAAATACATGTGTTCTGAGAGTGCAGGTAGAGTTATGACATAGAGTCATAGAAAGAAAGTGTACTGTAGAAAGTCTGACACCTTACTTTCTCTCACTCTTATTCTGGCCGTAATAACAGCTACTTTAAGAAACTGTTTGCTAAAACATGCCTTGTTATACTCTTTTGTAGTCCTGGAAGAAGAAAAGAAGTGAAGAACTAAGGTAGTGACTTTCAGAACATGAAGCATCCTTCACAAAACATGGTCTATCCAGCCTCTCCTCTCTTTGATACCGTGTATTATTTCACAGTAATTTGAGACTACCATAATAACAGCTCAAAGATAGGCAGCATTCACTAACTGCAAATCTTGTTATTATAAATTTACAAGGCACATGGATAATCTCTTATGAATGCATAAACAGTGGAAGCTGGGGTGGGGGAGTGAATAAGCAGCTCTGTGGGAGTTGGTTGCTGGCTGGGGTTAAATGACACAAAGAGTTAACTAGAATAAACATATTTCCTTGCTTGGAATAAACTAACCTAATATTAGTTTTTTTATAGTGTAATTTCATAACGATAACTGCTTGAATAGCATGTGAATTTTTTGAGTAAAAATGGTGAGTTAGAACGGTCAAAGGAATACATGGATAACAAAGTAAATCTTCTCCCCAGAATTTTCTCTGTTACTGGAATGTATTTATATTGCAAAATAGTTTGCTTGGTTAAACCTGGGCAGACTTGGAAATGTGGCATAACTAAGTTTCAGAAGATGAGTAGGTATCCAAGATGCCTAGGTATCCATCTAGCATATAATGTTTGTATCTAATACAATTTGAAAGGCTGGCTGCAACATTACCCTACTGCAACTTGAGTACAACTCTTTCCATTAAAGACTAATCGAAATTAATAATAATGCAGTTCCTCTGTTTTATAAGAGGCTATTCCATAGTTTTTCACTTAATGCATAGCACCAAGTGGGGAAAAATGGTGGCTGAAAGTGTTAACTACAGTTCTTTATATGTTTTTGCTTCATTTTGCTTTCAGCTCACACCCTGAAAGACAGAAAAAATGCAGATTTTTTTCTTCAAGATTAGATTTCAAGAGGAAATTCGTGACTTGCTAAAAAGGCTTTGGTTAGATCACCAGTTCTGTGAATTCATGTCAACATTTGATCTCTCAAATTTATTTGCACAAAGGATGATGAAAGTAAACTCCGAACTTGGAAAACCTTGTAATTAGCAAGTGATTATATTAATTAGACCATCAGATGTCATGTTTTTCTGTCAGGCTTCTGCTTCATTTATAATGGATAAATTAGATCAGCTTTGAAGATAATAGAAGACTGTGTAATGTGCAAGACTCCTGCTTACTTTCTTTCCTGAAATTGAAATATATGTATCATGTAAACCACAGGATTTTAGAGAAAGAAAGGACTCTCATGTTATTCAAAGGGCCATGTGCTGTCCAGAAGAACAGGATTTACCCTAATTTTTCTGTAGTTAATGGTTTTGTTTGGATCAGATGTATGATATGAGTAAGATACAGCTATACTGGCTGAAATTGAATGCCTAAAATCATAATTGAACATACAGCCAGTGAGAATAAGACATACTAAAAATAAAGAAAGAACAAAATATCAAGGTCTAACTGTTCATCCTGGCAACCAGTTATGAGAGACACCTGTGCTGCAAACATTTAAAATATCTAGGCTTTGTTCCCTGGTTGTGAATTGTTTATGAGTTTTACTTGTCTATACTTTGAAGGTGAAAAATAAAAAAAAAAACAACAAAGAAAGCTTCCTCAATATATGTATGCATTACAGGTATGGTAAGAGGAAAAAAAAACAACAATCCACCAAACCCCGAAATAAAAACACTTACATTCAGTGCTATATTTAGTACATATTATGAAAGAGGACAGTACTGCAAAATAGCAGAACAGCACCTAATTATTTTCCCAATGTAGTGGTTATTCTGAGTAAAAGCAATAGTTGATAATCTTATTACTGGGGTGTGAGTTTTTTTAAAAAGTTCTAATACAAAACCATTTAGGTAGGAAGCTTACTTTACCTCTGTAAATATAAGTCTCATTAAATAGTTTAATATTCCTATTCAAAAATTTGAAATCTTAACCCTTGCAAACTTGTTAATTGGTAGCAATCAACTGATGTCTTGGAGCTGTTTAGTCATGAACGTCTAATGAATGTTCAAGATTATTGCCAATACCTTGCAGCTGGTAATAAAGCCTTAATAAGGTTATGTATGTTTAAGAAATGGATGCAGTTGATAAGATTTCTTTTTCACCTACTGCATAATGTTTTCCTGAAACAGTAGACCAAGATAAAGCATACATAAAAATTTATTAGATCAAGATACCTGAAACACAGCCATTACCCTGAGCATACATCAGACGAATTAAATAACCACATAAAAGAAGTTGGCCTCAATACCTTTTCAGCCTCTGTCTTCAACTAATTCTGGATAGCCTGGGAAAGCAAGGTGTATGGGGAAAAGTACTGATGCATACTGAGGGGGGCAGGACTGGATTACATATCTACTTCAAATAAAGATAAATGCTACACCAATTGAAAGATAGAGAAATGCCTTAATCTGCAATTAGAATAAGTGCTAACTCACTTCCAGTGCTTCAAGAACTGGAAGGTATTCATCCACACTCTTGTTTATTTATGTTAACATCCATCTCTTTTTCCATTCTGTTTATTTTCTAAGCAATATATATGTTCCTGCTCTGGTCAGGCTTGCAAGTTTCCCAGCGTCTTTCAAGAAGCATTTATTTAAACAGGTTGTTTCTTGGCTGGAAAATGGTAACATCATTACTTTGAAAACCAGCAAACTGATATTTGACTAAAAGTCAAGATCTCTGACATTTGTATCAGTTGATGCTCAACATCCTAGTGAACTGATGAAGAGAAGCATGGTACTGCTCTTTCAACAAATGCTCTGACCATTTTGGAGAAGGGCAGATTATCAAACCCAGCACAGGAAGGAAAAAAATTACAAAAATCTTGCTACATGAAATTTAATCTTTTTTAGTGAAGTGTTACCTTTGACCCTAATTCTGTTCATGCTTTTATCACATATATTCACTCAATTTCTATGTTGTCATTCACAAGCACTGCTCTATGAGCAGCTTGCAACATGCAGATTCCTCCATTCACCCATTACAGAAGTGTTTATTCAGATATGCAGGTTTCCTTTTTTTTACCTAGATTGAATAGGATTTCTGAATTCTTGCTGTTTTATGCTCACCATTTCAACTTTTGTACCAGTACACACAATTCTTTTCTGTCTGTAGCTATTGAAACTTCTGTTTCAGGTGTAGCCATTATCAGTGGGGTTATTTTTGGTATTGAAACGTGTTATTTGCATTGGAAATTAAGGAAAATAAAATTGCTTTTCACACATACCTACTTCTCTGCGTATAGTCCATTCCTTCAACGTATTGCTTTTTTTCTATTTTAAAATTTTTCAGTGTTTTTCACTAGAAGAGTAGATCACAGGACTCATAGAAAAAAATAAGTAGAATGGTATCTCAGCAGGTCATCTTTACCAACCCCCAGCTCAAACAAGGGCTAGCTTCACAGTTAAATCAATTGTGAAATGTGTCATCCAGTTGAGCTTTGAAAATCCTTCTGGATAGAGATTTAAGAGTGTCTCACAGCAAACTCCTCCTATGCTTAACCTATGGCACTGTGAAAAATTTTTATTGGAATACTTCTGATTTTTTTTGTTGTTAAAATCAGTTGCTATTCATAGTGGAGATTAGTGAATCACTTTATCATCATTTTCTTTTGCACATCCAGGAACTTCTTGCATTGAAGTCTTGAGAATCAATTATGGTCATATCTGCATATCAGTACAGATGTAGGAAGACTTTTGAGCGAATGCATCACTTACCACTGCACAAAAACCTACCAAAAGGTTCAAGGGTTTGCTGGGGACAGTAATTGGAATTCATATTATTGTAATTGATGTTTTCTTTAGAAAGCTCTTTCTGACTTTGATTAATAGACTTCTACTCAAAATTGCACAAAGTGATTTTAGACTTATCATAAACAACACCTGCAACCCTTTCTGCTCTTCATCCAGTGCTGCAGCTCAGACTTTGTCCTATAAGTATTAAGGACATGGAGCTTGAGTGATTTGACTCTTTTGGAGATGCTGTGTTTCATGCATGGGGTATTTTATCTTGTTCCTGGAGAATAAGCTTGGGTCACATCCTTGACATTGTTCTCATTGGGCAGCAGCCAGAAAGAAAGAAGGTTCTGTTTGTCTGTTTCTGGTTTTGTGTGTATTACAGATAATAAAACATCTGTCGAGACTCCGATAGTGGGCATTCTGCTCTGCAAACAAGAGAGAAATTTCTACAGGAGAAGGATTTTTATATAAGTGAATTTAACATTTGTGAGACTTCTAATGTGGCATACACAAAGCCTGTGCAATTATTAGGTTAGTTTTCTTGAATTTTAATGTGCAGATATTAATGTCAGTGGGAAGATGAAGATGTGATACGAATGAATGAATTCTGAATGATAGAGAGCTGTCATTTGTACATGAATCAAGACTGATCAAAGAGACAGTAAGTTTTTCTTAGTCTTAAGGGAATCCAAAAGGGAAAAGTGCTGCATATCACCACCCACTGTCATGCTAAACAGTCTCCCAATAGAATTGTAATAGCTGAAACCATCATTGTAGAGCACCGTGAATGAGTTACTGAGGCAGAGCCCTTGCTAGGGAAGGTATAAATAAGGCTTCCTCTCTGTATTATCACCAACCTGCTACTTAAAGCTGAATTCCACCAATTTTGCTCCTAAATTTCTGTTGAAAGAGATAGATACTGAATTCAACTGTAATTATGCTTGAGAATATTATTTTTTTAATGTTTTATATTTCAGTTTTACATGCATTGCTATGTTTTATTTGCTTGTTTTTGTAGAGAACTCATTATCTAGATGATCTAGATAACTCGTTTAGTAGATAACTCAGATAAAATACTATTTAGATGATCTCGTGATTACTGCTGCAGTTGCTGTCTTCTTAACTGTGACTAAAATGGCAACTTTACTTTTTGCAGCAGGACAAAGTAGTTGATGGTATTTTTGCCATCTTCATGATGAACAAATGAGTCTACCCTGGAAAAAGTCATCAGTCTTGTTGGAAGGTTTCTGTACTTATTGTTTGCAGAAAAGGATTCTGTCTGAGCAAATGCTACCTTAGGCTACTATGTAAAGCCAACAACTGTGGGGCTCGAAGTCACAGAATTTTCTTTATTGTTCTTATAAACTCTATGACGATGACACAACAAGTTTCCAGCTAATGGAGCTTTAGTTGCTAACACTGTTTTGGGCTCATTTCTTAATTAATAAATTGCTATCTCTGCCCCACTCACTGCTGGATTCTACTCTTTATGAAAATTCTTCTCAAGAAATCCCAGTTAATTTGAGGATCAGAATGGAGCATTGTGGCTGCAGCACTGAAACACACTAACTATAGAAATGAAACGGAACACAAAATTCTTTTAAGATATCTACAGTCCTGACAATACTATTAAGGATGAAGTCAGACCAGTGAAAGTAATTTTACAGGTAACATTTTACTCAATTCTATAAGTCCATAAGATTTACTCATATACAAAGTTACTGTCGAAAGTGCCATTCATTTGTATTGAAGAAATGGCATTTTATTACATGAGATTTTTTTCTCACAAGAGGAAAAATGAAGTTTGATATAAATATCTATATATTCTTATGAAATACAGTTGTTGAGTGGTGATTCATTAGCTTGGTTTTTTAGATTTATGAAATAAATACATAAAAATATATTTTATATAAAATTGCATGGTATAAAGAGTCAACTCAAATTGTTAGCATATGAATTTAAAGCAGATGAGCTAAAAAATTCACAAAGGGATGCTTTAAAGAAGAATTCAAGAAGAGGTTCAAATTTTGTCCACACAAGAAGTGACTTTGGTTGTAAAAAAACTTAAACACCATTTTAATTTTTAGTGGAAATTCAAACAAAATTTTAATGCAGTTTAAAGATTAAGTGATATTATTTTTCCATGTAGCAGTAATGTTTGAGTGTTTGGTTTCCTGTACTTGGTTAAATTTACCAGGGCTGTGGGATTTAAAATAAATTATTAAAAAAATCATCAGAATGGAAGCATGTTACATCACAATTTTCTTGTACTATTAGTATTTGTACACTGTCAGGTACAGTATCAGGTTTTACAGTCATGTCTGTATGATGCCATACTAGTATTAAGGGTTTGAGTTTTTTGATGAGTGAACATGAATTACTTGTTAATCTAACAACATACGTGTTAGCCTGAGCCAAGAGTCAGAGTTCTTCTCTTTGAATTCAGTCATAGAATATTTATGACATATTGCATCTTTCAATGCCTTTAGAAATGGACCACCGAAAATTGCTGGGAAATAATGAAACCGACTTCATTATTTCATAGAACTGTTGTAAAGAACACAGCAAGAGCTCCCTGTAGCAAGGACCTGATAAAGCCAGCAAAAGCTTCTGGACCCTTATGCATGCCAACTGACTTAATAACACTGCTCCCATCATCTGTTTTCAAAGAGGTGACAGGTCCCAGTTGACATCTTGGCTGTAACGAGCTCTTGGCTAAAGTTTGATTTTTGAATTGGGCAAACTGTGCAACTTGCTGCTCCCATGCTTGGAAACCTTTTCATTTCTTCTCTACAAGCATTTTCCCTTCCACAACCATTTGTTCACAAGCTAGTAAAGTCTTCTGTGTCAGTTCTTCTTTTCTCTGTTTTATTTTTGATCCACATGTCTTTCAGCATTTGTGCTGTCAGTCAAAGCCAGTTGAACTGCTTTCGGTCATACCTCTACTGTAACAAGGAGAAACACATTCTGATGACATCTGAATTTGTGCCAAGCAAGGGACTTTGGCACAGTACATCATTGATGGGAGGTTACTAGTACTAAATACCAGAAGGTATTTAGTAGTCTTTATGGTGATGTGACTATATTGCTTCTGGTTTGAGGTTTCGCAATTTGGGCTTTTCCACATTGCAAGCAACTAAGTCTAAAGCAATTCGTCTTATCTGCTGCTAAGGTTATCCTGACTTTTTCTGAATAACAAACTGCCCAGCCATAATTTATTTTGCCCAGAAGAAAAGAGGGATTCTATAGTATGCTACACTGGCCAAAGTACAGTTATGCAGGTATTGTTTGTTGGCACTTTGTTAACTACCTAAGGTCTGCCTTCAGTGAGGTCAAACATTCTAGGAAGAACATAAAATTGATGTCACAAAATTATTAGCTTTTCAATTGTACTCCAGAGCTTTTAAATCATGGTTAAATCAATTATCTTTTCATGAATTTAGATTAGTGATTTATGAAGCTGACAAATGCTGGAGTTAAGTAATAAAATTCTGTTAAACTCTTCATAATATATGGGAAGAAAATTATATACCTTCGTACATCTAAATCTTTGAAAGGAAATACTTTTTATTAATTCAGACAGAAGATAAAAGTGTTACTGTATTTTTCAATTCAGACAGAAGATAAAAGTGTTACTGCATTTTTGAAGACTTAATCATTCATTACATTCGTTGGACCTACATCGCAATATTAAACACAGTAGCTTATAACTTATGAGGATTATTGCAGTTTCCTAGATAAAATGGGTTAATTAATTCCCTAAAGGGACTAATGAGCTGTGCTTTTGGTATAATCATGTTAGTTTTCTGATTGTGTAAAGAAGATATAAGCATTTGGACAAATTCAATAGTAGATCCTCCTAGAAAGCTCTATGATTCTGTAAAGTGCTGTATTTGTTAATTATCTGATTAATTTCATGCTGGCATTCTGTATTTAGAAAATAAGAAAATAAGTTTACCTAGGTGAATTAAATTTCATTCATATCAGTACTGACTCCTGTTCAAAAGAATCTGTTGACACTGCTTAGTGACAAAGGAATACTGTATTTTTGTGGAAACTTTGAATCAGTCTATTTTGTTTTCATGGACTATTAAATTA
The DNA here is from genome assembly GCF_001715985.3 of Manacus vitellinus. NCBI lineage: Eukaryota > Metazoa > Chordata > Aves > Passeriformes > Pipridae > Manacus > Manacus vitellinus. Next base: position 15,814,553 of record NW_021939256.1, on the reverse strand, counting down.
TCTGGCTTTTTCCAATGGACTATTAGAAGCTATAGAAGAAACTCATTAATTCACACTGACAGGTCTAAGAAAATATATCCCTAATGGTTTTATATTCAGTGTTGTTTTACAAAGGTAATTGAGATTTAGTGGCATTATAGCAAAGTTCTCTAACATTTAAGTCTTTATGACAATCAGATAAGTTACATTTTTCTTCAGAAGAACTAAATCCTAGTCCAGGGCTAGGGATACATCTAGTAAGTTTTTTTTTTTTCAGACTGACTAGATTTTTAGGTGCCATGAGTACTTTGATGAAGTACTTACTTTTAAGTAGTTCTCAGTATTTTAAGTGCTATGTATCTTGGAAAGCACACCACTACATTTTCAATTCTAATTTTAAGTAAGGTCATAGTTTTCATTTATTCACATTGCATAGTATAAAGAAATAAAACATCTTCCTTAAAACCAAAGCTGTAGCAAACTAATTTCCTAGAGTCAGTTTGTACTAAATAACACATAATAAAGATCAAAATGAAATATATTCTGACCAAAACTCATCTTCTGTCTTGTAGTGAACAGATGTTCAGAAATTAATTTTGCTGCTAATATACTCATCAAAAGCAGGAGGATATTTTAGTATTTTAACTTAAGACAAAATTACTGTCTAGTTTATGTTTTGTTATCCCTGTAACCTGAGTCTCTTGCTTCTGGAGCTACTCTTTGAGCTTCATTGTAGCAACTGCTTCAATTTACATGAAAACAGATAAAAGTATTACAGTTCAAGAAGTCCTCTAGTCTTTAGAAAATGAGGAATATTTTAATCTGGACAACCCTCATAAAGCTAACATAGATTTAAATTAGAAAAAAAATCTCAAAACCCCAACTAAAACAGCATATCAGATTTTAAAACACAAGTTTTATAATACAGCTTTTTTTGCCCATTGGTTGAAAAACGACCAAATGTCCTTTCAGATCACCTTCCTCTGACTCATCTCCTTGCCAAATATGTCACATATTAATATTAAAATAGTAATATGTAATATTATAATAATGTAATATTAATTAATATTATACGGTTTTCCAAGTGAGCATTTATAAACATTTTTCTGATATTATAAACACTCTTGTATTCTTATTTTAGAGGCTCTTTGATTGCAGAATTAAACACATTTCACAGACTTACTCTGCTCTTCCTATTTTTTTGGAGTGCAATGACACAAGATAAGATTTTCCTTCTTCTTTTCATTTTGTTTAGTAAAAGACCAGTTTGTTTCTAACTGGATGTTTTTGTTTGAAAAGAAAATTGCTGCAGAATCTGAATTATAAATAGAAATTCAGGGAAACTTCAGGGTAAATAGTGTGAAAGCCTGAAAAAATAGTACGCTGCTGTTTTAGGGAGGTAGAAAATTAAATGATTCCTAAGCAAATCTCCAGAGACAGAACCATCCAAAAAGTATTTGTCCGTGCTTGCAAAAACCCTGGTTAATATACCCAGGAAAAATTTGAGGAAAAACAAGGCATTTTCTTCTAAGAAAATGTTTTGTACTTTTACAAGGAAGGACTCTGAAAGAGCTGACTCTGGGTTCCCACTCTGGGTGGGGACAGAGCTTTACCTCTCTGACTGTAGTGCTGGGTACACTCTGGAAATGACATCTTAAAAGCTCTGTAAGCTGAGGCTCATCAGGATTGATACCAAGCTGCTCTATGAAGCTGAGGCCTTTCAAATCCCAGGGTTTTCATTTTCTGTGTCTTTTTGTGGTCCATGACTGTCTCTTTCAGTATGAAATTCACATTTGTTAAACTTTGTAAACCTTGTGTCTCCAAACAGAAGAATGCTTAATTTTCCTAATATGAAGTATGATAGCACCAGTGTGCTCATATGCTTAACTTCTGATTCTTACCCATGCAAACTCAGAGGTGATATTACCTATTCTTCAAATTTAAGCTACTTGAGCTCCTCCAGTCTCTTAAATTTTATACTATTCTTTCAAGCAAAAGATAAGATTCTGAACTTCTGATATCAATTATACTTATGTATTGCAATGTCTTTCTAGTTTCTCATTCTTCTGTAGTCCTGTCTACTGCATCAAGATTTCCCACAGCAACCCATTTTCATTTCCATATTTATTCTTTTATAATCTTTCAGTTTGTGACGGGTATATTTTTTGTGAACAGGTATCTTCTCTTTGAATGTTTAATATTTTATATATATTATGAATTAAATTGAGTCCTGGGTGTATGCCTGAATTTCAAATGCAATGCAAGTGTGTTGTTTGCTTCAACATTGCTATGACTGAAAACTGCTTCAGCCAGTTAAATCTTCTGTTCATTTGAAATGGCGGGCAATTCTCATATTGATCAAATTAATAGTATCTGTATGGCATAAGTGGACTTATGAAGGTTGTTGCTTCTGGAAAACATTAAACATATGATTAGCTGTTTTTCTTAATGGTTCATGTGTTTAACGGGTTATTCTCACAGTAAAATTGTAGATCCTCTTGGAAATCCTGAAGCAAACATCTTAATGCTTGACAAGAGAAAATTTTGTTATGAGACCTGGATTACATTTGGAGATGTTAGACTGTGGTTCCACAATACTATTTCATAGTATTGCTGCACTACTTGACCAGTAGTTTTCAAATCAATAACAGGTTTCATGTAAAAGGATAGAAAAAAGAACTGGAGGGATCTCAGTTTTAACCTGCATACTTATTAATAAGCCATTTGATAACAAGTTTTCATTCTAATCTTAACCTCTGAGAATATTGCTTTTATAGTTGTATCTCATGGTACAGAAGAAAGCTTTTGAATCACTGCTTGGATTGTAATTGCAGATAAATAAATTCTGGAATAAAAAGAGAAGTCAAATCAAAAATAGTCAGCCCTATAAATTATGTCTTTAAGGTTGTTGTTTCCAGAAAAGTTTCTTCAATCCCTTTGCAAAGAGAAAAACTGCATATCTGTACCGTTAAGAAGATAAAAGCAAGAACTATTTCCACACTTGAGAAGCAGTGTAATATTTTGGAAAAACATAATTAAGCTCCTGGCAATTCATTGTTAAAGAAGCACAGAATAATTTGGGGTTTTTTGAGATATCACAGTGGGTTTGAACTTTCCAGTTGATGCTTTAATGCCAAAAAAAGTATTCTTTTTCCTACATGGGTGACTTTATTTAACTTACCATTGTAGTGCTGTAAAATAAACAATACTTTATTGTTTGTATATATCTTAAATTACTTGCTTGTTTCACTATAGCAATAAAAACTATCTATCCTTAGAAAAAAATGAAATCAGCAAATCATAGAAAATCAAGAATCTTTGAAGAAACACCTAGTCTTATGTTGTATGACAATTTAAGGGTCAATAATGTGTCGAATTGCCCAGAGTGGTGACAAGATCTACTGCAAGAACCAGGCAAAATAACGCTACAAGGCTCGTATCCTTGTTTCCTGAGCAAAGGCAATTATACTTACCCAAGTATATTTTGCAAACTGGTTATATAAGTGTAAAGGTAACAGTCTTGATGTTGAAATTTATCAGCTAGAATTATGTGATTGTGTTAAAACAAAGCTTCCTAAGCACAATTGGAAATCCCTGGTCTTCTTTAGTCAAATTTAAGAATGTTGAGACCTGATCTTCTACAAATCTATGGCAAATCTTCTATAAAATGTCATAGATTTAATTACAAATTGCACACTTTTATTACCACTTCTGATTTTCTGATATTTGCAAATGTATGGAATGTTATGACTTCCATTATTTTTTGATCATTTGGGAAAAATAGTGATGTTAGTTAACATGGAAATATACTTTGTTTTCAGTGGACAACATTTTTTTGGTTCACTGAAGACAAGCATAATAATTTATTTGATTCAGGGTGTATAAAAAAAAAAAGAAGAGGATTGAGGATTTACACTATTTTTTTCATTAATTAATAAAGATACGGTTATAACTCCTAAGAAGTTAACAGTACTTCAGAAGTAACAGTACTTACAGACATTTCTCAGATGATTGTGCTCAGCTAGAAAGACAGCAAAAATGACATGAATTGCAGAAAGGGAAAAGACTTTTTGGTTGTTGCTGAGAAATGACGAAAAAACCCTGCAACAACTACTAGAATAAAAATAACAGAAAGGGTCTTCATCATGACTGGGCTTCGCAAATGAAGATTTAGGAAGGCTCTACCCACGTTTGTTACAAACACGCTGGTGGCTAATGAGGCCAATACGAGATAGACATGTCCCATTGCAAGAGGCACAGCAGAAAGACTCCTTAGGTGGTACATTCTGCAAGACACGGTTCTTTCTGCGTTGTCTTTTCTCCTCGAGAGTGATCCTGCGTACTTTCTCAAAGGCATCAGCAGCGCTATAGATGGTGTGTCTCCAGGCCTCCCGATTTGAGGCCAGAGTAGACCAGTTATGGTGATCAATATGGCCAAGGCTGAGATGTTATTTCAGGGAGTTCTTGTATCTTTTCTTCAGGGCTCCTCTCTTGCGGCAACCGGTGGCAAGTTCACCATACTTGCCGCTATACTGTTGTATTAGTCCTAGTTTTTCATGTAGGTCATCTGATTGTAATAGTAAATAGGTATTGTTTTCTGAGATTATTTGATGAGTAATTGATGAAATATATTTTGTCAGACAAATGTTATCTTCTCTCTCAGTTGGGAAAATGAAATTTTGGATGTATCTGAGGCCTGCAATACCTCAGAAGAACTATGGAAATAGAAATAGCTTAATGCCAAATGGAGATCAGTCATGAGTGGTGTCAATCAGGGGTCCGTACTGGGACAGGACTGTATAATATCTTCATCAATGACATAGTGGGATCAAGTGGAATCCTCATCAGGTTTGCAGATGACACCAAGCTGAGTGGAGTGGTTGACTCGCCTGAGGGATGGGATGCCATCCAGAGGGATCTGGGCTACCTCAAGAAATAGGCCTATATGAACTTCTTGGGATGCATAACCCCAACTTTAGAAGCCTTTCCTCAGAGGAGAGGTGCTCCAGCCCTCTGACTATCTTTGTGACACTCCTCTAGACAAGCTCCAGCAGGTCTGTTGTCCTCATATTGGGATCCCAGAGCTGGATGTGGCACTCCAGGTGGAGTCATGAGGGCAGAGTAGAGGAGCAGAATCACCTCCCTCGACCTGGTGCCCACGCTGTTTTTGGTGCAGTTCAGGATACAATTGGCTTTCTGGGTTGCAAATGTACATTGCTGGGTTAGCACCTCTAAGTCCTTCTCAGCAGGGCTACTCTCCAGTATTTCATTCCCCAGTCTGTATTGATACCAGTGGTTGCTTCGACCCAGGTACAGCATCTGGCACTTGGTCTTGTCAAACCTCGTGAGATTCCCATGGACCAACTTCTTGAGCTCATTGAGACATGTTGATTAATGACCAGGAAAACAAGAAGAAAATATGCCATGTTAAGTAAAATGATGTCTTTCTGGAAAATACTTAAATTTAAAACTACCATGTAGACCCTTTTTTATATAAGTATTGTGTATGTTGGGGCTTTACCATAGGCAGAGAAGAATCATTCATGTATTAGACTAAAACTAAAACCCAGTATCTTTCTGCTTAAAAAATCTAGGTCACAGGTAATGCTTATGCTTCCCTTTACTCCTCTCTTACATGTGTCATGGTTTCAGAACTCCTAGGAGAACATGAGATTTGGCCATGTGTGTGTTCTCAGTGGTCTGTTTCTAATTCAATAAAACTATGCATTGAAATCACCTAGGAAAGAACCATAAGCACTGGAAGCAAGAAGCAAAAAACCCAACTGGCATATATGCCGTCAGAAAACTGGTTATTGAACACTGTGTGCAACAACTGTCCCATGTACATCCCCCTAGATTTACTCTTACTGGTACGCTTCAAACAAGGAGGCGTGCTAAAACTCTTGAATTCCTAAAGCATAGGTTTTTAAAAGTATATAACTCAGAAAGACAAGCAATTTTTATCTTCTTACTTTGTTTAGAAGGAGCTGGTTATACCCTTTATTTGTGGTACTTCGGATAGGGCTCATTATCAACACTTACTGCCTGTAGAAGCAAGACGTGGGCACAGACAAACATTTTTGTTTTTTTCTATGACAACCTGGCACTTAACTTTATGTATCAAATCTTTATTGGATAGAAATCAACAGAGTCCCATTACAATCTATTGAACTATATGCCTTTACAACAATTAAAGTTCTGAGATCATACTAATTTCTTTTTTTTGGTCTTTCTCTCTTTAATTGAAGTTTTTTTTGCTATTAATATTTTCTTCCAGGTGCAAAGTATGTAACTCCACAATCAGTTTTGTTTTAAAACTTCAGCTTCATTTCATTTTTTTATGCCTTGCTAAAAATTTATTTATCACATAGTATAAGTGAAAAAGCATCTCCAGTTTCTTTTCCTCTAAATTTTAAATATAGCAGTAAAGCAGGTTCTTTATAGTGTGGTTAGACATTTGTATACCTACTACATACAATTCTATTATGCTCCCAAGGTGTGATGTACACATATTTTCCTCTTAACAGTAATCTACCTTTCTGTTACTGTAGTTCTTGCTGCAGTTACTCGTCTATTGTACCTTTTATTGTGCACAACCAATACCAAAGCTAAGAAAACGTGTAAGTTAAAATCAGTAAACAACATATTTATTTGCCATAGCTGTCTTAGGTTTTTCAGCAATTTGGTGAGCAATCAGCTACTACTTAACAGTAAAACTCTAAGCATTTCTATATACATTTAACGTTTGCCTAATTTAAAATTTTAACACTGAGTTAAAATCAATTCTCTGCTGTGCTCAGATCTTAAGGTTTTTTTAGAAGAGTGCACTCAACAGATGTAATACAATGGTAAGTGTTTAGTACTCAGCATAATAGTAAGATGCTGGTGAGCCAAAATATGCTTTTATCTGCTGCAGCTTTTTTATTACAAATTCTTGAGGTATACTTACAGTTAGGAGGGTCTAGTAAAGACTGGATTTTTGACTCTGATTTTTTTCTGTATTTTCATGCATAATTGACTCTCTTGGTATTTTCAAAAAACCCTCTTATTCTTATATTTTAAAAAGAATTATTTCCATTCCAGTTTCATGCACCTACCTATAGGCTGGATGATTTCTCTTTTTCTCCCATATAGCCTTTAAAACATAGATCAGTACTGAAAAAAATGCAAAACCAAAACCCAACATCTGAAGGATGTCTCATTTACTTATCTTTTTGCTGATAGCTATTTTCATTTCCATGTCTGATGCAGAAGGAAAACACACATAGTGTGTAACTAGGCATTTACTCTTACTGCAGGTGTGGTTCTCACAGCTTTAAAATTCATCATGTAAGAATAACTGCAGGGAAAAAAAAATCCTCTACCCTTTGACTTGTCTGAATTCAGAAGACAACTGAAAACTAAGTTCATTTGAAGTGAAAAAGAATTAATATAACTTCAATTTCAATGCTGAATATATATGTCTACCTGTCTATCTGTTTAATTTGACACTTCTGTGCTACTGTTAAGTATTCTGTACAAAAGGTTAGTCGATATAGGGAAGGAGAGGGACAGAGGACTCACGTAAAGTCATTGGTCACGTAGTAACAAATGTCCTTGTGACTGATGGGCATTAATTCTAGATGGTAGAGAGAAACTTATAAAATGGCATACCAGTATAGTAGCTAGTGATCTTGATATCTCTTGGTATTGAGTACATCTGGAATGGGAATAGTGTGTCTTGAAGTATTATCCCATTCAGAATTGAACTCTCATTCCTGAACACTTTAATTTCTTGTAGCTACTGGGACAAATAAACGTGTTTGGATTTTTGCTTGGTTTGGATTTTTGTTTGGTTTGGGGTTTTTTTGGAGGTAGGAGACACTGAGTAGGATTTTAAAAAAACGTAATCAACAAGCTAATACATGATATCTGAAAGAATCTTGGAAAACACTATGGCCAAGTTGTCTATCTTATTGTCTATACTGACGTCATTGTGCCAGTAAAAAGTAATCTGAATAGATATAAAGAAAGCATAGTAACTGTATCTGTACTTTTACCTGTAATTTTCATTAAGATTCAAACTCTGTTTATATATGAGAACTAATTGGTTGATCTATACTTTAATTACTACCCATTGCAATAATTATGTATATTTGAGCATTCTAGCAAATAAACTTAATTGATTTTGCAATTTTAAACCTAGAGAAAAAGCACTGCAACACTGTTCTTCTATTTAGTTCCTTCTTGTGAATGAAATCAAGGAATAACTGAGTTTTCACACTGTGTGCCATGTTCTTTTCTTCAACCTTTTTCACACGTTTGAAAACATTAAATATTCAAATACTAATGATATAAGAGAAATAAGTATTCAATTTACATTCACAAGCTTCAACTTGATTAAATTAATGCTGATAGATGTTTCTAACAAGCAGGACAAAATTGCAAATGTTTCCCCTCTTTTAGTATTATTTCCTTTTAAATTTTCTTTTTACTGTCCAATATATAAATTTTAGACATTATCTGCATTAGATTGCAAGGCTATGATCCCAGATGGAAGCCAAATATGCAGATCTGAAAAATAAAGTCTGGTCAGAGACTGTATCAAAATATTCTACACAGGAGAAAAATGTAATTTATTTTCCCAGACATTCACAAAATTTTGATGTTTCAATCTGATGTTTGAACATTCACATTTTGTTCTTCCCTATATAAGGTGAATATGACTAAATGAGTTTTAAAATGTGAGTAAATGAACGAGTGGAAAATCACTTTTCTTTGGGAACACAACTCTTAAGTAAAAATCAGGCTTTTTAAAATTCTTCTTTTTCAAATTAGTTTAATGACTCAAAAAATAGAAAAAAACATATTGTTTCAATGTAGCATTTTAATACTTAAATTTAATGAAAAGGAAATTTGTTACAGTTACACTATCACTACAAAGATGGATGAGCATTTTCAGAGTAACTTAAAATTAATCACAGAAATTCTATGATGAATCTGTTCCATAAAGCATGAGACTGTGCTTTCTGAAGACTGGAGATCCTTTATACCGTGTTATTTTCAACAACCCTTTGAAATAACTGAGTGCTCAGTCATTTTATTTTGACAATTTTGCAGGTAATTTCATAAGGCTAAAATGTTGACCTATAATTGATGGTAACACTTCCAATTACTGATAGAGGGTCTTACATTGTTCACCACCATTTTTTCTTCCTCAGCTCGTACAGGTGAAACTAGGAAGTTGCTTGGTTTGCCAATAGAGTTGTTAATACAACAGAAAAACACGAACAGAGCGAAGACACTCTAGACGTGACTATAGGCGGTGGATAACACTGCCTGCAAATCAGGATAACACTGCCTGCAAATCAGGCTGTGAAATACTTTCAAGTGAAGCCAAAAGGCTTGCACTTTAAGACTAAATGTAGAAAAAATTGTTCTCCTATTGTGAAAATGTCATCTTTTTTTCTGTAGTGTTGCCGTCCAAAGAGAAACTTGAAATCCTGCCAGGAACTGGCCTTTGCATCTTTTGATAACCTTATTAAAGCCCAATCATCATTAATCAAATCTGCGTTGATAAGCAGATCACCATCCTGAATGCTTTCCTAGTCCTTAACAGTTTAAATATGAGACAATTCTGTCCATACTGACGCCCTGAAAGATTTCTTAGTTCTCTGTGCTAAAAAGTCCAAACAGCTCAATGCTCTCTACTGCTATAAGGTGACAGCAGGAAAACATTTTCCTCCAGTCTCTGATGTGGGAGGAAAACTAGCAAGTGCTGAATCTCAGATCAGCATTTCCAATTACCCAGAAGCCAGATACTTCAAGTGAGTTAGTGTTTCTCAGTCTGTGACAGTCACTGAAGTGCCAGAATGTACTTCCTAAAGTGATTGGTACATTCAAGTACAAAGGAAAAAAAAAACCCAAACATCTATTGCTATGCTCACAATTGGGAACTCCAAAAAATGGAAAGAAAATTAATGGAAAGGGAAACCTAATTTTATTTGACTGTAAGTCAAAACATTTTTTAGAAAAATCACAGAAGATGACCCTTGCTCCTGCCTCATACACCCTTTGAAAGGGATTGAAAGAGTTAGAATTTTAAAAAAAGTTGATAAAAAAAATTAAGATAGAAGGAAAGCAACATGCCATAAGGCAATTCTTCCTGATATTCTAGCAACTAGAACAACAAAACTGCCTAATTTTAGACCTTGCACAAGGTGTAAAACTTAGAGCAGGATGTGGTCAGGACAGGACCTCAGAGAGGAAGGGTTGAGAGGCGCTGCAGTGTTCAGCATAAGTCTGTCATGATTGAGTGGTTAGGCTGCTTAAAGAATCACCATCGCAGGTATTGACAAAAAAGCAGGTTTTAATATGAATTTGTGAAAGTGTGACTTTAATAGAGTTCAATACCAAAGTTTACTATTACTAACTACTTGGATGAAGCACACATAGGAAAACTGAATTAGAAACAATTTAGAACAACTTACACAGATACCACATGTGCAAAGGACATGGATACAAAAGGGTGAGGGTGAAAGGGTTTATCAGCATTTAATCATTGACTAATTTACCATTTATGATGTGATTCAATAAGATTTTCTATAATTATAACAGTGACAATATTAGATTTACGATTAAAAAATTGATACAGAATCACAGAATTACAGAATATGCTGAGTTGGAAGGGACCCACAAGGATCATTGAGTCCAGCTCCTTGCCCTGCACAGGACCACTCCCTAGAGTCACTCCATTATCAATTCACATGCACACACGCAGGCACAGAGATGTTCAAAAAACAGGTAGATGAGGTACTTAGGTTGCACAGGTTGACACAAACGAGACCATCCATGTCTCCCACAGGAGGCATCTGCAAGTAACAAAAGCACAGTACCAGAAGTGGGGAACTAAACCTTGCCTGTGAGGGAGGGAGAGATTTGCCATTATTTTGCATGTATGTGAGATTAGAACTTTTTGAGAATAATTATGAAAGCATGCTTAACATAGTTTCTCTGGTGCTAAATTTATGTTGATCCTGACCCACTGTCTGTAGGTTAATTATTTATTGTTGAGAAATCAATAAAACACTTATCTTCTAATTTGGTTTAAACTAGATGAACCGAACAGTTTTCCCATAATCAGAATTTTTTATGTGTCTTCAACATTGGTCCGAAAGTCAGGTAACAACTTAGTTTGCACATTAACAAAGATGAATATTCCTAGAAAATCACATGGTTTTTATGCTACATATTTTGATGCCAATCCATGGAATTTCTTGTTGTCAGGCAGATTTTCCGAAAATATGGGAAAAAACACAGCAATAAGCATCTTAAAAGAACATTAACCAAACTTAGGAAGTGTAAAGCACTCAAAAATTATGATATGATATTACAGCATAAGATAATACATTCTAAATATTAAAATAATAATGAAAAAAACTTAAATATGTAACATAACAGCAAATATTTTCAGGATTTTTTAACATAATGACCGTGATTTTACCACTTAACAATATTTTTTTATGTGAGGAATCCCATTTCCCTCTGGGTATTAACTAATATCTTTTAAATGTTTAACATAACATGGAATAAAAATTCCTTCTAAATAACAGTTATACTCAACCAGAAGAACATTTAATAAAAGTCTGTTCAGCTCAGTGACTAATATATATACTTGAATGTGATCAGTCTTTGCAGCTAGTCAAATTAAGGTAAAATCAGTTAAAGACTTTTCCAAAACCATATCTGAGAGAAAAAACATAAAAGAGAAGCATTATACCTCAGCTTTCTTTTCAATAATGTTTCCATTATAGTTCAAAAATATCTCCTAAAGAATCTATAGAGATTTGGTAGGACAGTGAAATATGCTGAACAGACTTCACTTATCTCAGTTTCTAGATAAAGTATTTCGAGGACAAAGGCATTTTTCATTCCTTTTTCTGACTTTTTTATAGAATCCTCAAATTCTGATTCTGTTCATTCTTGTTTTCTGAAGTTTTTGTTTAATTGTAATGTGTTTTGTCCTTTGTGTTGGACAAGGAGAAAGGGAATAGCAAAAAGTATTTCCTCCTACTGGCAGACCTGAACCAAACTGGACTTTAAACTTTAGCTGTCATGTCCAAAAGCACTATCTTCAAGAATCCTGCTTTTTTAGCATGCCTAGAACTCCACTCACCTCTGTATTCACTTTGCTTATAGAGCCTCTGACAAAATGTTCCTCTTCAGTAAGCAGTCGCTGAACCTAACTTTCAAATGAAATTAATTTAATTGAATGTAGAAACAGAGATATTTTTGCCAATGCTGTTTATAGAATATAACTACTTTCTTTTTTTTTTTTTTAACTTCTGTGGTTTGTATAGAAATAAATACCACACAGCTTCTTACACTTGTCTAATGAAAGTGTGACTTTCTTATCATACCTCTTTACTCCATGGCCTTCTTGTAATACGCTGATGAACACGATCAACATGATTGCATGATCAACGGGAGGGCTGATGAAGATATTCCCAAGAAATTATTCTTATTAAGTCCAAGGATCAGAGGCTTAGAAATGAAAGTCTACAGAATATGGAAATGTAGCCCGGTTTACAAAATAAAATAAATCACAGGCTTAAGAGCCTATAAAGTTTATTCTAATTTCTTGAGAGTAATAAAAGGGAAAAGTACAGTAATAAACTAAACATATGATGATTAAGCAACTTTAGACTGAACAAGTTCTCTTTCTAATAACTTACATTTTTCACACTTTGCTTTGTAACATATTTATTTAAATTTTTATGGTACCTCATAATCATGTAGAAGAAATTGAATCACTGGTTACATTCACATGAAATCTAAGCACAAGTACAAATATAATTACATAACTGACTTCTAATTATATGGTCATTATCGCAAGAAGAAAAGATTATAAAACTTTAATAACTTTGATACTATTCAAAAACATTTAAGTAAACAGATTATGTGAGATACTCATCCCACAGAAATGTTGTTCTCACAATTTGACAACAAGGACAGAAAATGTCCTTGGAATTTTATCATAACTCAGATTAAAAACATTCATTTTACTTGCCACCAGATACTACTTACTACAGTACAAAAATAAGACAATATTTCTAGTATTAATATTTATTTCTCTCCACTTCAGCTCTTTCTCCTCTTCCATCTCATATCAGTACACCATGATACTTCTGTTTTATTTCATGAAAAGATCTGAAAAGCCTAATTGCTATTTTACTACCGAAATAGCTAAATTTAAGGTTTAATTTAAGATTCCTTTTTCAGGAAGTGACATATTATATATGAAACTTCAGTTCTCCCTTGTACTTTGGAAGTATAGGTTTATTTTCATTAATTACCCAAAACTTACATTCAGTGCAAACCTAGAGAGGGATTTCTGAAGGCAGTCTCTTCTTCTTTTGTCTCTATCCCTATTATGAGTATATGAAATTCATATAATGATCACTGACATTGAGCTGTCAAAGGTGTGTTCTAAGCCTAAGATGTATGCATGAACTCGATCGATTCCACAGAAAACAGCTGATTAAAACATAAACGTATTACAAACACGTCACTACACAGTCACATGGCAAGCCCGTGTTTCCATAAAGATTCCTGTGGAAGATATTTTGCCTCTGGGTTCCTGCTAGTTGCACTAAAGAGTTCTTTTTTCAGTGACATAAAATTCTTCCTCTCCGTTCTGTACTATGCAAGTGGAAACACAGCTTAGCAGAGGTAATTCTAAAACACATTATTTTTACTCAAGAGCTTTGAGTCTTGAAAATGACTTGAGTCCTAAGAGACATCTTCACTTGTCTGTATTAGCTCTTTTGTGATTCTATGGAGGCAGAAAACTAGTTCATAAAAAGATGAAGTGATGCGACAATAGCTCTAAAGCAAGTTTCAGGGGGCATATAACTCAGATTCCTGCAAGTCTCAGTAAGTGCAAGCACAGAGTAATATTTTCAGCATATATTCACAGCAAGTGGAAAATAATGCCTCCAAAAATTTCTGAAAATAAGGAATCATTTACCCTCCCCATAATTTTGAATATTTACATTGTGAAGGGCATTGCTACAAAACTTCTTTTTATGTCTTTGAAGATAATTTTCTTTTCAATGTTTTTAGCATCTTACATCACTTGATTTGTTTCACCTACACTATATTGTTTTTAATGAATATCTCACTGTTATCAGAGAAGAAAACATTAAAAACTATTTTTAAGTAGAAGAAAAATAGTATTTCATAATACTAATTGGACATTTGAATAACTTCAGCTTGTAAAGACATGAAAACCTGCTATCTCGCAGGTTTCAAGAACTCATTGAATACTTTACTCTTTTTATTAGTATTTACATAATCCTTTGGTATAATTATCTGCATTCCTTTTGTGAGATTCTATAAATGAAATGTAGCATCTTTTATCTTTGAAGTCAAAGAACAAGTAGACAAAGCATTATTTCCCTCTTTTTAAACTCTGAAAGGTAAGATAATAGGCTATTAGACAAAAATTAAATTGCCACATTTCATAATTAAAAAATGACGATGCAGAGGAGGGAAATGAGATTGTCTTCCCAATTAATGTGTTCTGGATTGCTTTCTATTTTGCAATATCAATTTTCAATCAGAAATAGAGAATATTACCTAAATATTTCTTACTACTAAAATGATTGGCAAAAATGTAACATTTCTTTTAGATAGCAACAATGGAAAAACTAAACATTCATTTGCGTATCAAATTAATTAAGTTATATAGCAAGCAAGTGGGCACAATGGAAAATACTTTTTGCCATCACAACTTCTACCAGTTTTCAAGGGACCATTAAAACTGAAAAACAAAGATACACTTCTGAAGCATGTCTTCTTTGAAAGGAACCCATGATAATAGAGTCATAGAATGGTTTGGGCTTGCAGGGACCTACTTGCATCCCCCTGCAAAGGACAGGGACATCTTCCACTAGACCAGGTTGCTCAGAGCCCCATTCAACCTGGCCTTGACTGCTGACAGGGATGGGGCATCCACAACCTCCGTGGACAACTTGTTTCAGTGTCTCACCAGCCTCATAGTAAAGAATTTCCTCCTAATATCTAATCTAAACCTATTCCTCACCAGTCTCATAGTAAAGAATTTCCTCCTAATATCTAATCTAAACCTATTCTCTTTGTGATGTATGAACTTTGTGGTTTTTTAAGAGAAATTTAAGTAGGGATATGTAAATCCATGGTAAATTATAAAATACCATGTAGCAAATACAGGAATAAAGGAGTAAATAGGGAGTAAGGTTGTTCAGAATAGGTCAGAATGACTAGGGAATTAAAGATGGATGGGCACTTCACAGTGTGAAAGATGCTATTAAATAGTACCAAGTAATGTAGTGATTTCTATTCCTATTCTCTGCTATAATAGTGGATTGCAGCTAGGCCAAAATATTTCACATGGAAATTGTCAGATCCATTAAATAAAAGAAATTGGCTGCATAAATTTGCGATAGTCAGAAGATATTTATGACTGAAGATGTCTGACACTTATTGCACAAATTAATATTCTGATTTTATAGAAGTCAAATTATGCAGCGTCATGAGCACAATAATCCCTAAATTTAAAATGAAAATTGTTTCACTGGACAACTCCTAAAAAAAAAAATCCATGAAAACCAGTGGTCTATTCTCATCAATCATTGAAAACAGCTAAAAGTTATCTGATACTCATTTGGTGAATTGTGAGAAATGAGTTGTCTCTGTTGTTTTTCAATTATATATTGAGGTGTAAAGGAAAATATTAGGATATGATTAAAGATGTGAGAAGGGGGAACACTCTTCTGTCAAACAGAATTTGTTAAGATACAAATTCCAACTCCCCATGTTAGAACACAGCAAGTTTCTCTAAAATAAAGAGCACCTTACCTGTCATTGCCATAAAGACCACTGCTCTTGTCCAAAAATAGATATGGAAGTATAATTGTCTAATCCAAGATATAATTTTATGTGTGAGTGACCTGTAGAGAGGATTATAAGTGCTGCCTATGCCTCCTAATTATCTGTTAGTATGAATTACAGATCACATTTCAATATTACTATAATTATATATGTTAAATGTTTAAAAATTGTTAATAAATTTATTGCCTTCCTTTTTAATCTTTAAGGAGAAATATCACCTGTTTACAAGCAGCATGGAACAGGAGGATGATGTATTGGTTTTACAACTTTTCTTTTGAGGAGATACTTCCTTCAATTAGGACTTACATTTTTGAAGTAGTTAAAGTCTATTTGAATTCTTCTTTGTAGGGAATTCTCTGCTGTTCTGCTCTGACACCACAGCACTCCTCA
Source organism: Manacus vitellinus (assembly GCF_001715985.3). Taxonomy (NCBI): domain Eukaryota; kingdom Metazoa; phylum Chordata; class Aves; order Passeriformes; family Pipridae; genus Manacus; species Manacus vitellinus. The sequence continues at coordinate 15,798,272 of NW_021939256.1, read as the reverse complement.
ATGCTTACAACTTATTTCACTGCCTAAGCCAAAACAACCAATGAGTTCCTGGGGTGGAGAAGTTCAGACACGGGCAAAAGGGTGACTGCTGGAACTTAAGTCCTACAGGCAGCATGGACATGAGTGTCACCATGACTACCTCCTCTACCTTAAGCAGCCTTGAATCAGACTCTGCTCTCCCGTTTACTGCCCATCCATAGTGTAGAAAAGGAAAGTTAGTAATTTCTGGGAACAATCCCTATTAAATACCCAGCAGGTTTTCGTCCCTCAATTAGATGAGAAAGCCCAACAGAGGTCTGAGGTTCCTTTACATGTGGATTGATTGCCTAGAGTAGGTCTGAGCACGTATTTGCTGGTGGACCAGCACTAAACAATGACATTTGAAATTAAAAATGTTAGGGTGGCTCTGGCACATAAGCCCACAGCTCAAGTAGCTGGTCTGCTGCAGATGAAGCATCCTTGTCAGCCTGACCTGTCCCACAACTTTGAATGTGATAAGATAAGAGTAATGGGCTTCTGCAGTTCTGGGTCAGAAACAGTCTCCAGAAAATGCCTAAACAATATAAATCCTTGTCCAGATCTCAGGAATCCTTTTCCACTCTTCCTCACAGGTCTCAGCAGCTCCGTGGGGAAGGCCCTCCCAGGGGTAGAGGGATCAGCACTAACACTAGCACAGGTTTTGCATCTTGTTTTGATTATGATTGCTTGGCAAAAGGAGTAAATATGAGCAGTATTTTGTGACAGTGGTCACCTTTTGGCAGCCAGAAAAACAGCTTCAGAAAGCTATGTATTTGACCATGGGGAGAAGTTTCCAGAGTCACCTGTCTCCTCCCACTTTCATTTCACATGATGAGGTAAGAGTATACCCACTAGCAAAATATTCTTTCTAGGGATGCAGACGCTTCCATTCTAACATATGGCTTGATTCCTATGCATTCAAAATCCATTTCACATCCGTTTGGACAAATACTGTATAGCAGCTCTTTCATTTACTGAAATACAGAATCATTCTTGTCAATGACAGATAGAAAATGCACATGATCATGTCTTCTGTGAGTTGTCAAAAATCAGACAACAGGACTGTTGCTGTCTTCAGATATCTGTGTATCTCTAAATACGTAGTTATTGTTCTTGGAAAAAACATTTGAGAGTTTTGAAGAAAACAGACTCACAAGCTTTTTAATGATTTTTCTTTTATGGATGTATCATTGCCCAAAATAACAGAATGATGTCATGCTTGAACACAGTATTTCTGCATTTTTCCCAGAAGACCATTAGAATAATTTTGTTTCCCACAGCTCTTTACAGAAAGTAGCTCTAAAATTTTGCTTTAGAAGAGAAAGCAAATAAATCTTGTTAAAATCCATTGCTAAACAATGCCATTTTTATAACTGGGATATGAGTAAGCTTAGGCACTTACTCCTAATCTATTTTTATGTATATGTCTTTTTTATAGACATGATTTTTTTTGTGAAATCAGATATTCTATACAATATCTATTGACAGTGAACATAATGTCAGAATCTGTCGCCTCTCTCCTCCACACAAGTGCTAAGGTTTCCTAGATGTAACAGCCATGAGAATCACTTTCACAGAAAAGAGGGGTTGAAGCTCTATCATGGCAGGGGATGTGGATCTCCGCAGAGGAAGGGCGAGCACTCTGCCCCTCTCTGTCCTCCTCCACAACTTCCAAGCCAAGCTCACTGACTAAAAGACTGTACCCTGCATATGCTCATAAGTTAGGCAGGAATCACATGCAGAAAAAAACAGTTTAAATTATTCCAGGAACAGCTTTATCTCCATAACCAACCAGTCAGCATGGCTTGAGATGTGCTGTACATTGCCTCAGGTGGCTTCGTCTTTTGTATTGTAAGGGCCTTCTATCTGCACGTCCATGGCCTGCTTTCCAGGGCCAGCTCCATAACCCTTCATCCAAGCTGCCAGGGGAGTGTTTTCCTCTGCTGTTCTCATGTAATTGCCCTTGTATTGTTACTCCCATATCCTTGCATCAGCAACCTCCAACAGTGCTGCTACAATGGGTCTGCTAGTCAGTGACTGCAGCATGTAGAACCTGCCCTTGATTTAAGCATGCTCCAGTCGGCAATAACAACACCTCCCTCCTCGACTTCCCTCCTCTCTCCTTACCCTTTCCCCTCTCACCAATTTTTGTTTTTAATTTTCCTTCAACATAACTTCCCTGTTAATAAATCTTCATGTGTGTGAACTTGTCTCAAGCCACTTTGCTTAACCACGAGTCAGCATCATGTACCTAAACAGCATTAAACTGAAATTTGCTAACTTTCCATATGTTAATTAAATCAAGAAATTTGTATACAGACGCAATGTATTACTTCAGATATTCTGTGGTATTCCAAATGGTAGCAAACCATAGTAATTTATCCAATTAGCACTTGAATTAAAGTTGGAACATTTATTGCAATTTTAAAATGTTTGAAAGGGTAGGTTATGCCATATGTTACAAATGAACATCAAATAGCATTACTGGGCATTTCAAGAATACCTGTAGGATATTTTATGCATATTATATTTCAAATAACATTTTATCAGATATAGATTATATATATATATATATATATATATATATATGTATAGCATATATATATATACTTTTGCCTGCCTGTATTAATATTTTTGCCTGCCTGTATTAATATTTTAATTACACATAGAGAAAGTTATGAGAGTATTGAGAAGCTTAGATAATTACAGGCCTTGCTATTTCAGGAAGAGAAAGAAATTTAAGATACTACTTTAAGTATAGAATAAGACATAAGTTTTCAGTTAATGATATAATTAGGTAATAACTCTTATAATGTTAATTTGTTCAATTAATGTGTAGAGGAGGTAATTAAATTTATTTGACTGCATCTTTTTAAGACATTTTTGAGCTTGAGATGTGTTTATATACGTTTTGTGATACTTGGAGAGAGAAGTTAATGCCACCTTCTTGCCAATAGCCAAGTTTGTAAATGTTATGTTTAGCTTGATAGAAAGAGTCTCAAGTTTACTGCGTGACACATGAGCTGAACCATTTACTTAAAATATGGGAATTAGACACTTTAGTGGAGAAAATAAAATTTGCATGACAGTCTGTGTATCCACCTTTTTGAAAAGGACTTTGACATCCCACCTTATTTCTGCTGAAGTAATGATGAATGTGAGTTTGGCATGTACACAGATCATAGGGTAGATGACATCAAGAATAAAGATTTAGCTGGCCAATTTTTAAACAGAAATCAACAAAATTTCAACCACCAGTCACTTTAACTTTCACAAAAGACTATTCTCACCATGCTCAGTGATTAATGGTCATGTTTAAGCAACAGAAATTCTGCTCCCTCAGGTATTCATTAGGAACTAATAAATAGGTTTCTACTATCAAATATCTCCTATAAAGGTAAGTGAAAAATACTATTTTTAAATCTTTCAGTGTGCAAATCATGCATTGCTCCCTGCCTTGTGTTGCTTGCCTGGCAGTGAAGTGCCCAGAATCAAACCTCACACCTCAGTGTAACACTTTTCTTCCAGATCCACATACCCTGAAAACAGGGCCCCTGGAACCAGGCAGATGAAGGACGGTACTGTCTCAAAATCACTCATATTGAAGGCAGTGATGAACCCAGCAGCCACTCGTGATTCCCAAGGGTCACTGGTGAACTGCTATTTTTCTATGTATTAACTTGCTCACCAAAACATTTCGAACTACAGATTCCTATCTGCTTCAATTTTCTTTTGACTACTATCATTATTCAAGCTTTCTGTGCACATCTGGCTATTCACTGCGCTTTCAGTAACAGTAGGAGCTGTGCCAGTCTATGCTCACATAGCACTACAGAGGTATAAAGCTATGGGCATTTACCTGGTCTGATTTTAAATTAAACAGCTGGCATCAGACAGTATTAACTTACAGAACTGAATGGTTGTTTCTAAAGTGTGGAAATATTCCATGAAGAAGATTTCAGAGGTTTTAAAGTTGGACTTGTATCAGCATTCTGCACTTGGGGTGGGAACGTGTCTAGCTAAGTGCTCCAGTTTAGGTAGTAGCAACATCTTCACAGTGCTAAAGAATCAATATTTATACTTTAAAACGACTGAGTTTCAAATGTGCAAAATACTGACCTTTCATATTAGACTTGTTCTCCAGCAACACCATCAGTGAGCAGCTTAGTCATATGTTCCCATTTAAAGCCATTAAAAAAAAACAACTCAGTGACTGGAAATCTGTAGCACGAAAAAGGTTAGGTGTTGTCCACATATTTCACTTGTATGTTTTCAAACATGCTCTTTTATAGTCCCTGTTTTAATAGTTGATGTCAAGCTATCCTGGATAGCCTCAAATGACATCTGAGTCTGTCTTACAATGCTGTGTTTTTCTAATCATGCAAATGATTTTGAAGTTTCTTATGATTTTACTAATAGTATTAATATGTCATGATGAATAATTTGTATAGTAATTATTAATAATTAATTATAATAATTATAATAATTTTTGAATTCTTTTGAAAGTAGCACATGGAAGGCATTTCTAGAAAGCAGAAAGCAATGCTACTGCTGTATAACAATAGAGGATACATTTTTTAATAATACCTACATCACACTAGGATTTTTTCTACAATGTAAGATAAATAATAAAGAATGATAATTCTTAGAAGAGTAATTTATATTTGGATACCTATTACAGATGACTCTATTAAAATAAGTCATCTGTTCCAATATTTTTTCATCAGCAGTTGCTTTAAGTCTCTTTGTCATTTACTTAATCAATTCTCATTTGTATTCCCCAGTACCATTATTTTATTCACAGCACTATAAATCCTAGAAATAAGTTTCTTTCTTTTCTTTTTAAAGGATGTTAATAGTTGGAGGTTTTTTTGTTTCTCCAAAACTCATTTTCTAGAAGAATCCCATGTTTTATTTCATACATCATTTACAGCTTGCTTCATTTTAGCCCCACAGGCAGAATGCAGGTAGTAAGGAAAAAAAAAATTGGAAAGTAAGGCCCTTTTATATTTGTGGTCATGATTTTGTTGAGAATGTCACTGGTTATATAATAAAAATGATTACTTTCTGTCTTAAAAAAATCTCTAGGATTTTGGTAGGGTGTTTCACAATAAAATTGTTATTCTGTGAAGAGCTCATTGACATACATCAGAAAAGGAAAGAAATAAACAAGTTGACACCTTAATTTAACATTGCATGGTGGTACACTGAAGCTACAAAAGCTCACAAGAATACAGACACAATACCTGTGGAAATGTCAATTAAGAATCAAAACAGTGTTTTGGAATCAAGAAAGGATGTTCACAGTAGAGTCAGAAGGTCTTAACTTTTTTAAAGATAAGACACACTTGCGTCATCTCCATGACTGACTTTGTTCCTTGAAGTGAGTAATACCTGAAGGTAAAAGTTCAAAAGTCAGCAAATTCATTGAATTATGTTAGCCTAGTGATATGTCAATAGACTTCTTGAAGGAATATCTTTTTATATTTCAGTACATCTGTGGGTACATGTCTGAAGATCAAACTGCTGCTGCATTCTAAATACCAGGTGTTCCATGACTCCTCAGTAGAACTCCTCCTGTTGTTACCAGTTTACATGAACTAATGGTTTAACACAATTTTGCCAAATACATCTCACTATTTCATCAGGGTTTGTTTGTTTTTTTTTCATTATGAGTGAACACAGCATTTTGTTGCAAATTCAAGCTGGTTACGAATAAAAGATGAAGAGAACTGGCTGTCATTTTGGCTATTGTCTTCTTTAGGATTCCCTTCTTTGTATAGTTAGAGGTAGATATAAACAATGTTTACTCATTCCAATAATTTTAACATAGTCCAAAACATCTGGAAATCTTAAGAATTCCTTTATTCTAAATGAAGGGTACTGACATACACTGATATTTTCAGTTTCCTCCTATTGAATATCTTACTGCTAAGTAGCTAAGTACTTTGGTACTTCAAAAAATATTTCAGGATTTTGTAAACTGAGAAGGATTGTGCGAATTAGTGATCTGAAGACAAAACTGTGTTCTGTTCCTTTAGATATAATTAGTTTTTGATTACTTGTGATATTGATGAAATATAGATGAGGTATTTTTATTAGGAATTCAGTTTTATGACCCTAGAATAAACTAAATGTACTCTTGTTAATATTTGCTGATAACATACAGTTCAACAATTCCTGTGTACCGTATCTTCAGACAGGAGACAAAATAGCTGTACAGAAATGGCATTGAACTGGGATACATTATGCTGTTGCATCTGTTTTGTCTATACTGGGGTAGTAAAGCATGTTCCTCTGGACAGATAATAGTGGAATTTAAATTGGTGCTAGCAGCTGCTAGAGTTTCAGGTGTTTTGATGCTATCCTTATTGTAAAATCAAAATCATCACTTCATAAATTAATTAAGCATTAAAAATATAATGAGAGGAAGCTGAATAAATACCTTTCCTCTTTGTCACATTATAAATAAAGACTGAAGTCTTTGAAAAGCAGATTCCAGCAAAGATGCTAACCTGATTCTGGATTATATAATAATGTTCATATGCAACTCTGGATAGCCAAATGTTTTTTCAGAAGTAATCAGAAATGGCAATTAACCAGCCCTGAGAAAAGTGTCTTGGGAAGAGGGAGCATGATAAAAATACTGTCATTGTTATCTGTGGTAAAATTCATTATATATAACTAAAAAAAAGGTGTAAAACACAAAACATTACCAAAAACCCAGTAGAGGAACAGAGAAGTAAATACTAAATGTCAAAAATTTAGAGAAAAAACTGTCAATTGCAATCCCAGTTAAAGAGTTTATGGTAGAGATATTATTGCACACTACATTATAGCAACAGCTTTATGAAGTGGAAAAGTCTGCAGATAATTATAGTAATGTGCAACCTGCTCTATAGTTTTAACTTTCTCCAGTGATGCTCATTTGCTAAGGTACTCATGGTCTACTACCATTTCTATTGTAAACAAAACTCTGACAGTCAGCTCTTTGAACCTTGATCCAGATTACTTTCTTCTGATGGCTTTTTATACGTCTTGCCTAAAAATAAACCTACTATCAATGGAGCTAATTTCCATTCAAACACTTTTATTTTCCTTCTCTGATCTATTTCAAATCCCCTATGCTGATGGAAGTTTTCATTTTCTTTTCTCTTTTAAAACACTTTTCTGTTTTAGGGTTACTTTCATACTGACCTTTGGAATAAAGCACTTTATCCTCCATTTGCCTTCATCCAAATCTCTTATTATTTAATAATGCCTACCTAAAACAAATGGAATAATAGAGTGCAAACTCACTGATCACTACGGTTCCCTCCTATTATGAAGCAGTGACTACTGTTTCTTAGTCCATTTGGTATTATACTGTTTGGTCTTCAAATTATGAAAATGCCATCCTCAGCAAAGCATAGAAGTCTCCAGTACTGTGGAAAAGAATAAAATAAATAAAAGCATAAATGAAATGGTAAAATTCACTCAAAGTAACAGTTATTGCTCATCATGGTTTTGGAATGGTACTCCCTGATTTAGTTGTCCCATAGAGATTTTCCAAGCCACACTGCTGCTCACTTACCCCTCTCACCCCCCTTCTGCCCTCTTCCCCTGCTCCTACCCTTGTAGATGGCTGGAGAGGAGAATTGCAGGCACTAAAGGCAAAGATTCCAGCTTGATGTAAGAACAATTTACCAGAAACAGCAATGAGATAAGAAAACAAACAGTAACAGCAACAATATTAATAACAAAAGGAGACAAAAGGAGACAATGAACAATGGCCAACACATTCCCCACCCTGCCACACTTTTGGTCCACCGGAAAGGGATACCCATGCTGCAGTTACTAGATGTTTTGAATATCTAGCTTGCAGCAGTGTCAAACCCACAAAAACTATACAATCATTTTGTACTGAGTTAATGATTTACCTACCACATTTAAAGAATGATTTGTAAGTGGTTTTCTGAATGCATCTATTAAAAGGGCCATTTTGTTCAAAACAAGATTGCTGTGTCTCTCTGAGTGTATACTCCTCATGCAACAAAGCTCTTATAATGGGATTCATGTTCCCCCTCCTCAAGTAAATAAAATAATAAAAAGCAACCCAAATTTTATTCAAGTATTCATAATGTTTGAAATTATTTAAGGATTCAACTGTGTGCTGTGTGAGTCTCATTCAAGTAATTTAAGGAACTGTTGAAAATCCCTAGCATGTCATTCAAATAAAGATGTTAGTGTAGATCATGTCTCAAAACCAGGATTCTCTTTCAAACTATTTCTCTTCTGAGTATACATCAGCAGACCAAAATGAACTCATCTGCTAAGAAACAATCACTTTTAGTTCATCAGGGGCTGAGATGTTGATACAGAGAAACTATGCATAAAGGTAAACAATATTCACTGTTTTGTTGAATTAGTGCATACACAGGAATATTCCAATCAGAAACCTTTATGATTCCATATCTTTCCCCAGTCAATTTATGGAAGCTTAATCTTAAGTAAAGTCAATATTAGGCCAATACACAAGAGTCAATGAGTTGTTTTAATGCTGTATTTGCAATTGCTCCTTGGAGGCATTACCTTATTCTGAATTGTAGATTTCAAATCTTGATCTTTGTTTATTCAGCCACTGTGAACAACTTTGCATTTATTATGATCAAACATCTCTTCTTGGTCTACTTCTCTCTGTTCTAATATTACCAGACTATTTTGTATTTTGCTGCTATTTGCTTCTCTGGTAGATCATCTACCATTTATGAGTCTACCTAGAAAACCCATAAATCATAGTAAACTTAATCTGATATAAAGAAATAACAGTCAGACAACACATATGGGGCTTTTTTTATAGTCTTCACAATTTTACTGGTCAAAAAACCCAGCAGGAAGTTGCAACCAGCAGGAAGTACAATTGCTTGAAGACTAACAGATGATGCCCCATCACAGTACAGGAAGCTGTGTAGTAAATCATCTGGAAATATACCATACAACCCAGGCAGAAAACTACTGACCCAAAACTTTTCAGTTTGCCAAAGGCTGCTGCATAGACATACGTACACAAATACACCAGAAGGATTCAGTTATGGTGTTCATAGAAATTTGCTTCCATCAAATGCAAAGCCGCGTGTTAGAGGTGAAAGGCAATTGCTTGTTTGTCTTATAAAACAAAGGTGGTATAAAGAAGAATTTTATACACAATTTATAAACAATACCTGTTTTTTTCCTGCATGGATCATGACAAGAATGGAGAGGTGGTGGGGTATGCCTGCACGTTAAGGAGTGATTTAATTGACTAGAGCTTACTGATGATTATAACAGGGTTGAGTATTGGTGGGTAAGAATCAGGAGGAAGGCCAACAAAGTGGGATCCTCTTATAGATCACTCAACCAAGATAAAGAGGTAGACCAAATATTTTATGAGCATTTGGGAGAAGTGCTGTGGGGGACTTAACTTACCATATATTTACTGTAAATACAACACAGCAGAGATGACACAGTCCAGGAGGTTCCTGGAGTGTATGGGGAATAACTCCCTGATGCAGCTGCTGAATGAGCCAGCTGGGGGAGGTACTCCACTTGACCTGTTTCTGTGAACAGAGGATTTGTGGGCGAATTAGGGCTCAGAGACAATCTTGGGCACAATGATCACTAAATGATAGATCTTTTGATTCCTAGGGGAGTAAGTAGTGAGATCAGTAGAACCTCTACCTTGGACTTCTGGGGGTCAGACTTTGGCCTGTTTAGGAGATTGGTTGTCAGAAGGCAGTCCTGAAGGGCAGAGAAGTCCAGGAAGGCTGGAAGTACCTCAGGAAGGAAACCTTGAAGGTTCAGGAGCAGGGTGTTCCCATGTTCTGAAACACAAGTCAATAGGAAGGAAGATTAGCTTGGCTGAACAGAAGACCGTAACTGGAGATCAGGAAAAAAAAAAGAGAGTTGCCATTGAAAGAAGGGGCTGGCAACTTAGGAGGATTAAAAGTGTGTAGTGAGGTTATGCAGGGAGAAAATTAGAAGGGCCGAAGCCCAACTGGGACTTGATCTGGCTAGTGTCATTAAAGACATTAAAAATTATTCTATAAATACATCAGCAGCAAAAGGAGGCCTAAGGAGAATCTCCATCCTTTATTGGATGTGTAGTGAAACATAGTGACAAAGGATGAAGAAAAGGCTGAGATGCTTAATGCCTTCTCTACCTTAATAGCAAGATCACTTGTCCCCAGGGTACCCAGCCCCCTGAGCTAGAAGACAGGAACAGAGAGCAGAATGAAGCCCCCATAATCCAATGGTCAGTGACTGGCTGCACCACTTAGGCACTCATGTCTATAGGTCCTGATGGATTGACTCAAGGGCACTGATGGAGCTGGTGGAAGGGCCCACAAAGACAATTTCCATCATTTACTATCAATCTTTGCTATCTGAGGATGTCCCAGTTGACTGGAAGTTAGCAAATGTGATGCCCATCTACAAAAAGGGCCAGAAGGAGGATCTGGGGAAGTACAGGCCTGTCAACCTGACCAGGGAATGTCACAGAGCAGATCATCTTGAGCACCATCACATGACATGCACAGGACAATCAGGTGATCAGGTCCAGCAGGCAAAGGTTTATGAAAGGTGAGTCCTGCTTGACCAACCTGATTTCCTTTCTATGGCTTAATGGATGAGGAAAAGGCTGTGGATGTTGTCTATTTGGACTTTATTAAAGCTTTTGACACCATTTTCCACAGCATTCTCTTGGAGAAACTGCCTGCTTATGGCTTGGATGGGTGCAGTTTGTCTAGTAAAACACTGGCTGGATGGCTGGGCCCAGAGAGTGGTAGTGAATGGAGTTAAATCTGGTTGGCAGCTGGTCTCAATTGGCATTCCCCAGGACTAAGTTTGGGACCAGTCCTGTTTAATATCTTTATTGATGATCTGGAAAAGGGCATCGAGTGCACCCTCACTTTGCAGATGACACCTAGTTGGGCAGGAGTGTTGCTCTGCTGGAAGGTACAAAAGTTCTGCAGAGGGATCTGAGCAGACTGATGGGTTGAGGCCATTTGTATGAGGTTCCAAGAGGCAAAGTGCTGAGTCCTGCCTGTGGGTCACAACAACCCCATGCAATGCTCCAGGTTGGGGTAAGAGTGTCTGGAAAGCTGTCTGGTGGAAAAGGACCTGAAGGTGCTGGTAGACAGCCAGCTGAACATGAGTCAGCAGTGCATCCAGGTGACCAGGAAGGCCAGTGGCATGCTGGCCTGTATAGTGTGGCCAGCAGGACCAGGGCAGTGATTGTACACCTTTACTCAGCATAGGTGAGGTTGCACCTTGAATCCTGTGTTCAGTTTTGAGCCCCTCACTATGAGAAAGACATTGAGGTGCTGGATCGTGTCCAGAGAAGGACAATGAAGCTGGTGAAGGGGATGAAGCACAAGTCCAATGAGGAGCAGTTGAGGGAACTGGAGTTGTTTAGTCTGAAGGGGAGACCTTACTATGCTCTATAACGACTAAAAGGAGGTTATAACCAGATGGTAACTGGTCTCTTCTCCTGGGTAACAAGCAATAGGACAAGAAGAAAAGGCCTCTTGTCGCACCAGGGAAGATTTAGTTTGGATATTAGGAAAAATTTCTTCACCAAGAGGGTTGTCAAGCATTAGAACAGGCTGCCCAGGGAACTGGTGGAGTAACCATCCCTGAAGGTATTTAAAAGGTGTATAGATGTGACACTGAGACACATGGTTTAGCGGTGGACTTGGCAGTGCTGGATTAACAGTTGGACTCAATGATCTTAAGAGTTCATTTCCATCATAAATGATTCAGTGATTCCATAGCAAGCTAAAGCACAACACTGGTTACTTCAGCCTGTACACAGAACTCCATAGTAGATTTTAATGAGTGCCTCCATTTTTCCTGAGTCCTAAGAAAATACTTTTATAAGTACACTGTTCCTAACATATAAAATATTAAAAATAAAATAAAAACAAATAAAAAGAAAAGTCTACAGAAGGACAACTTTTTGAGCTATTTTATCTCTGCACCAAGAAGTGGCCAGGCACACTGAAAAACATGGACTTGGATACAGCTGTCATATGTTACTTCTTTAACCTTGTTAATGATGGTCTAGAGAAGCTATTCGAGTCATGAACAACTTCACTCTGACTGAGTCATCTTCTGAGAGGAAAGCAACAAAATATCTTGAAGAGACAGGAAAGAAAAACGTCTCGCAGCTTATGTCAGTCATGGTTTCTAAGGGACCAGCCAGAAAGTGTGGTTTAAAATCATTTGATTAAATTGGAAGGTGGTATCTTATCGTGGTGGTGACCCATCAAGATCTTGTAAGATTTTCTTCTTCCATAGAATTACTTTGCACTCCCATTTTCAGCCAGTTGTAATTGGGATTATATAAAGCCTAGTTTAATTTTTTTCTGTTGTCATGGAAGCACACAGAATTCACAGTCCACAGTATAGCCTTTATATATATTGGGTACTTACACAGTTATGATGAATCCATGTAGATCTCCTTACAGGGAGGACTTTGAATTGAAACATGTTGCAAAGGAATGAAGATGTTGCACTGTTGCAATCTGCTTAAATATTGCAGAAATAATTTTTATGTTCTAACGTTCCCTTGAGCAAAATTAAAACTCATACAAGTTATCTGTTGATACCAAAACTGTTTTTATTAATTACTGAGAGATGCAAATAAAGAGAAAGAGTTAAAAATAAGAAAAGGTTAGAAAATGCTAAGATTACTTTTAAAAGCAGAGAAAAAGATTACCACCAAACAAACTACCTTTTCATCCGACCTGATCTGTGGAGTGGGGGGGGGAGAGAGAGAGAGAGAGAAAAGCAGTTTTTGCCCCTTTTTTTTTTTTCTGTAGTCTCTGCCGCTTTCAATGTGATGTTATCCCTTCAGCTGCAGGGGGTCTGGAATGTAGCCAGGATGCGGGTCTCTCCACAGCTCACGCCTCACACCGGGCGGCCGCAGGCCGTGTGGAGATCCAGGTCTGCACCTCTCGGCCCTCAGAAATATGGTCAGGGTGGAAAAACTCACACGGGTAGCAAGGTGGTTCTCGGTCCACTCCAAGACGGCAGAGGTCCAGCCTCGGACAGGCAGCTTCCAGGCGGTAGGAGGAAAGGTGAGGGCGAGGCATAGGGCAAGGGTGAGTCAGTGGTTATAGCCAACTCTCTCTTCCATTCCTCTTTCCCTGCTCTTCCAAATTTCTGTTTGTCTTTTATAGTATTCAAAGAAGGTTGTGTGTGTTTTTTTGGCACGTAGCCCTGTTCAGATGTTTGCAGAGATATGATAACTGTGAACAATACCAGGATCTTTTGGCAGGAAAATTCCAGTGGGAAAACTCTGGTGAGAACTTCTGGTGGAAAACTGACACAGAAGTTTGGGTAGAAAGTTTTTGACAGGCAGAAACAATGGCGAAACATAATTTTTGGCATTTGTATGTTATCTGTCTGTTGCATGTACAAAAGTGCTATTTTCCCTGGAGGTACAATTATAACTGTGGTAAGAATCAGTTTGTCCTCCAGAGGTCATGTAATAGATATTAAGACCTTGATTTTTATGTGAACCTTTTGCAAATCCTAGATAATAAACAATTATGAAGATAAAGAATTATGATCTCATTTACTTAATTTTATAAGTGGTAGGCTACCATGAGGTCTTTTTTTATACCAGTAGTATCTCCTAGACTTCAGGTACCAGTGACTGCTGAAGCTGAGTGAAGCTGACCCTTTAATGCACAGTAAGAAGTAAAAAGCAGCAGCATCAATCTCTGATAGATATTATCTTTCAGGTAAGAGTTAGAGCTAGCCAAATTCATAAGACAGCGGTTCCTTTTAAAAAGGTTCTGAAGAACAGATCAGTCACAGATATCTTCATAATGAACTAAAAATTTCATACATCACAGCATGTCAAAGGACCACCACAGAGAACTGTTTCTTTGTGAGTCTTATTTTCAATAATTTTTGCCCGCTGTTGTACCAAGGTCAGTTCTAAATTAGAAAACACTGAGAATTATTTATGCTGTTTCTAAAAATATATTTTTAATATTTTTTATTTAAATATTAGACCTAAATGAACTGCACAGACTTACTTTATCTTGAATTTCAAAATATATGCTTTATAAATAAAATTAATTTCTCAGGAAAGAATGAACCATTAATTTACCAACAAGAAGGAAAGAGATGGGAAGGGAGGAGGCGAGAGGAGAGAAATGTACAGATAAAAATTTCTGCTTTTAGCCAAGCATGTGGAAAAGAATTTGCAGTCACTCAGAACTTTCCAAAGTTCACTTAGTTTTGTGCACCAAGTAGTTGAACAGTGAATAAAAAAATGCCAAATGATATATGCAATTCCTATATCTACATAATTATATACACATACATAGCTATAGTTATTTATATAGATACTTCAGTGCAAGAAATACTAAGGCATTATTAGATTTCAGGTAAAAAATTGTCCAATAAAGTTAGAAATGCAACTACATGAACAACCTGAGTTTGATTTTCAGAAGATCCACTGTTATCTGTGCCAACAAACACAATTTTTGTGAAGGTACGGGGTTCTACATGTTCAGAAGCTTCCATGTCTACGAATATTCAAAGAAATTGGAAAAGTAGAGTTCATCCATACATGGAAATGGACAAATCTCTCTGCTGAAATGTAGCAGATCATTGTCCAGTGAGGACAGTCTCTCCTTATTTGTGGTATTTCTCACTCAAAATGAATTTGAATTTTATAGCCAGGAGTTGATATTCTATTCAAGACATATTGGGTTTCCCCATATCTGTCCAAAAATCAGTCTTGTCAGAAGCAAAAGAAATGGACAAAGCACATGGTAGTGACAGCAGTTGAAAATTCATGAGTTGCTAGTCTTCCTGGAATCATGTTTTATTCAAATTGTTTGAAATTTTCAATATTTATTCACTATATTGCAAAAATGCTTTATCTTTCCTATTATTGCATAACACACTTCTTCTGATATTCCAGTCTGTTTTAGAGCATGTGTTTGGTTTCTCTAAGTCAATTTTGTGATGCAATTAGCCATAATGGCAAACTTACTTCATAAAAAATGGGGGAAGTAAACCCCAAAAGCCCCAGGTTACAGGAAAGAGAAACTAAGGTTAAAACAACTAAAAATTATTCTCTGAGAAGGAAAAGGTAAAACAACAGCAGGAAAGTACTTAGTTTCATCCAACAATTAAAAAACTTAACTAAAATGCAATGGTACTACAAAGACAAGAAAAGAATCAGATTTGTGTATCACTTGAAGCTTTGTTACACACCATAATGTTATTCAAATCTCAGAATTCAGTCTAAGATATTTTTTTCACTAATGATGAACTTCAATCTTTCAAGAATCAATAGTACTATTTACTAAACACTTCCTCCACTGTATCCCATTACTTTCATTGGAGTTTGGGTCAACCTGAAAGCAAGGTACTACACAGTGTGAGCACCAGAGCCTGGAGTAGGTGATAAAGTTATTAAAATATTGTTTCTGTTGTATTTTTATTTGTAGATGAATTATATAAAAATGGAGACAATGTATGACATTAAAATTAATTTTCATCCATGAAAAAGATAAAAATTTAGTGCATTCTAAGTGCATTTAGGTTACTCTATCATTTATGGCAAAGGAAGTTTTTTGTAATACAGTAAAATTGGTATACATTATTAAGGAGTAGATTTTCAAGTTTTACATACAGACAGGAAAGAAATGGAACAGTATTTTTTTATATTTGCAAGATAATTGTTTAATCATTAATATGTTACTGAAAGAAAAGTGCAATACAGAATGGTCCAGTAAGTGTTGTTTTGAGGCTTCAGAGAAGACTAATATCTTTACCTGTCATACCCTTTCAATATATCCTTAGAGGTTAAGGCAAATCTAATATCTCAAATGTCAACGTTGGCAGTAAACAACAGTAATGAACCCAGCAGTCTAAGTAAATAATTTCTCATTTACATTGCTAATACTACTCTTCATTATAATTTCACTACCAGTTGCAAAACAGGCAATAGTAATGTAGAGATATTTTTTCCTTCCTCTGCTACTGAGGAAAATCAAACTTGTCCATCTTGAGAGACTGCACAAGATCTTCTGGCTATTTGTTGTTGCCATGTCAACTACTTTGCTCTTAGTTATTGCTATGTCCTTATATTCTTGTGCTGGAGATTTAGTTGTAGAGATATACAGTCTTTCCATAGCCTGCATTAACAGTATTCAGTTCTTTCTCTCCTGTTCACTTCTTTGCTATCATTTTGAGGAAACTGTTTCTTGACCATAAGGCAAACAATTAGGAAATAAGTCACTTCATAGTTATCTAGCTTGGCTAGAGTTAATTTTCTTCATGGTAGCTTGTTTGGAGTCATTGGAATCACAGGGATGTTTTAGCCACTGCTAAGAAGCGCTCTTGCAGACTAAAGGCCTTTTCTGCTCCTCACTACACCCTACCACTGAGGGGTCTGGGAGTGCACAAGAAGCTGGAGAGGACACAGCTGGGACAACTTACCCCAGCTGATTATATTTCATACCGTATGATGTCACGCTTGGCAATTAAAACTGGGAGGGGAAGTTTTCCGGGGCTGCCATTGCTTGGGGACTGGTTGGATTTCAGATAGCTGATGATTAAGTATCAATCAGATGATGGTACGTAACAGTCTGGTTTGGTGGGGTTTTTTTGTTCCTTTTTTTCTTTACATCACTGTTTTTTCATCCCCCCTTCCCTCTTTGTGTCATGTCCTGTCCCTGTCCCACCCCTTCTTTTTTTTCCTTTTTATTTTCTGTATTCGACAGTCTTTAAATCAATTCACAAATTTTCTCATAATTGCTCAGTCTACAGTGTGATTTAGGCCTTATGCTCTTCGTTCGAATATTGTAACTTGACAAAATATGCAACATGATGATTAAGAAAAAAAATCAGAACAGAAGACAGAAAAATAATAACCTACAAATGGACCATGTAATCTGGTTTCTGTACACCTAAGTCTGGTAAAAACTGCTAACATGGATCTGTTATTATTTGTCTTTATTCTGTAAAAGTTACTGGGCAGCATTAACAAAAATATTTCATGCATATTTTAATACATACTTGCACATTCCTATTAATATGCATTAATATTATGCACATTGTTATGCATATTCTTAAATTTTATGTTCCCTTTTTCAAAGCAGCAGTATAAGTTACCAAGTAAGAGCTCAAACTTTTTTTTTGCTCTTGCAATTAGTTCTAGAATTCAGCTATTTGGTTTCTGAAGATGCAAGTCTGGTGTATTATATCCTGTTTTGGTCTCTCCAGTACAAAAACAGGTATTGATATACTGAGATAAGTTCAGTGGAGAGTAACCAAAATGATTATGGTATTGGAGCACTAGATGAATGAGACTGAAAGAACTGGTTTTTTTAGCCAGGATAACAAAGGTCTAATGGTTCTTTAGCATCTTACCACCTCTAGTTGATCAATGGACTATTCTAGTAGTGCTATCTTAAGTAATGGGTAGCTACAGAGAAGACCCGACCACATTTCGTAGAGGTGTACTGTAATGCAACACATACAAGTTGCAAAAAGGTAAATCTAAATTATTTTGAATTATGAATATTATGTATCCTTGGTACAGATATTAAACCTTAAAAAAATCCAAACATGGTAAAACCCTGAAGAAGTTTGCCTAAGTAAGGTGTGAACTCTCCACGTTGGAGATATTTAACTTGACGGAACAAAGCTCTTAGAAACCTGATCTAACTTCAAGTTGACTCTGCTTTGAGCAGAGGATTGTACTAGACTTTGATGCAGGGATCCCTCTGACTCTAAATTATTCTATGACTTTAGGGGTCAGAATGATGGAGTTAAACTTTCAGAGGTGGAATTTTTGAGAATACTTGCATTTTCTGAGCTCAGACTGCTTATAATGTCTTTTTTTGTATGGGCTTGGTCACTTTCCCACACACAACAATTTCCTAGTATAACCCTCAGATTAAACTCTCACAGTTTCAACATGTGATACTGCAGATGAAGCAGCAATTATGATTAAATTAACTGGTTATAGGTGAAGTCACTTTTTGGGCAGTAATGCCAGACTAACTTCTCTATATTGGAACTGTCTTATCCTGTTTTTATTCTGCTTACAGAAATTGAATTCATTGGATTACTCTGATTGACAGAGGATGGACCAGGGGGCTGAGTTATATTTATTCTTTATGTTTCTTCAGTCTTCTGTTTCCTCTTCAGAACAGAATGGGGGAGACTAGCCAGTAGCTGTAGGCAGTAAATCAAAGAATGAGCAGGGGTTTTAGCAAATTTCTTGCTCTGTCATTTAGAAAAGCTGACCACATCTTTCAAACAGCCAAAAGGGGCACAGTATTTTTGTTCAGCATTTGAGAAGTTATAACTGAGTGAAAGAAAGAAGTCATGTTTCCTGGAGATTACCTCAGTTTCAGTACTGCTACTCCTCTACAAGGAATGGTGACATGATTGTTTTACAAAGGATTTTTAAGATAGATATTGCTAGACTTTTTAAATCTTAAGAGTCGCTGTTATCATCCTGGTATAGTCTAGACAAATACCTTCTTTGTATAAATTAAATAAAGTATTGGATTAATGAAGATTGTAACAAATCATTTAGTTTGACTCTGAATGAGTTTCAACTGGAACTCATGTAAGTTTGTTCTATATAGAACTCCCTAGGTCTACCATGAGTTAAAAATTATTCCCAAATGCAGTTTGCTGGTTCTGTCATAAGAACTGCTTTTTTTAGGGTCAAAACTTCTACAGAAAATGCTACTGTTTGGTCCATTAGGGAGAATGAGTGAAAAAAAAAGTGAGTTTCAAGGTGATGTACAATACTTTCTTAGTGTCTCGGGGGAAAGTATAAACTAAAGTGTAAAAATATGAAGAAAATTTGAGTAGTTATCTTCTGAATCTTTTATTGTTAACAGCTTTCTGGATGAGTATGGTGCAACAAAGAGCCAGGATCCTGGTGCTGGTAACTCCCCAGTCTTGCATCAACAAGGATGAAACACAGAGGTTTAGTTGCACAGGGTGGGATCTGATGGCATTATGTTTAAAAATGCTGCCTAACTCTTCTTATCAGTATATGCCACAACATCTTATAAAGATTGTCAGTGTCATTATTCCCACTTCAAAGACAGAAGAACAGACAAGTTAAAAGACGGTTGCTAAGATTAAGTGTAAAACTAGAAACAAAGGTATCTGAAATCCACAACCACTGCTTTTCTGATTAGGAAATACCGTGACTTTACTAAGTTTTACAGTTTTTAGACATCTCTTCATTCATTGAAACCATTTTCTGTAAAAGAATAAAGGTGGGACAAAGGAAAAAATAAGCAGTACACTTTCTTTTTTATATTATAATTTTTTTAATGAGTAGGAACAGTGCCGAAATAAAATTCTAAAGAAGACAGGAGAAAACCAATTTAATATAAAAATCAAACTTGGGTGACAAACCATGAGTCCATTTAATTAATCTAACTTTCAAATCACCTTCTCTCTAGGATATCTAAATCCAATCCACAATAATCAATTCCAGGGTGAACACTTCATATTTCACACCATTAAAATTCAACACGATAGCATGTTTCTTATCTTTTGAAGAAATAGAGCTGTTATACTCATCAATATGCATCTCCAAGGGCAAAGGGTTTTCATGTTGGTTTAAGCAACAGGTCTTTCACAGCATTAATGAGATGAAGATGAAAAAGAATGTTTTATAGTCATTGTGGGATATGGTGTTAAAACATAAATATCTATAGAAAGCGTTCCATTAGTTCTATAGATTTACATTTTCCTACTTAATATGCACTTTAAAACATGCAATATTTAAAGCTTGCAATTAAAAAAAAATCAACCTTTAATAATATCCCAACAATATCTAAAGTCTTGATTTAGATCAAGCTCCTAGTGGGTTAGACTGAGTCAAGGAGTCGCTGACAAAGATATGTTTGAGGAATATTGTTAGATGTCCTTTCTCTTTATCTTTGTCTATATAATAAAAATAATTTGTTGTTACAATGAAGCATTTCCAGCCAATATGAGTTCATCTATTACAAGCTCTCTGTGAAACACAAGTTAAGGGTCTCTCTTGCTGACTGGATACACAGGATGTGATAAAGCATTTTTTTTCTGTCCCTGGATTCTTTACTCTGCTGAGAGCAACTGTGACAAACCAAAGCAACTTCTCCACAGCTGTCTCAAGGCTATGCTCAAAGGTGGTATACTACCGACAAGAAAAATATTCAGAAATACTTCAGAGGTTTTGCCTTTGCAGACACAGAAAGAATATAGTTTAGTAACCAGACAGTGCCTTTCCCCCTTCCATGTGGATATCAACTAAGTCCTGTTGAAGGTAGACTGAAGGATTGCCTCTTGGGTTTAGTCCTGCAACAAACTGAAGGATCCCTTTCCTCATAGGGTAAACAGTCTAAACAAAACCACAGTGTCTACTTCCTTTGATCACAGACATTCTCTGAAAGGGTATCCATTGTCCTTCTTTTCTCATTTATTTCTCAGTTATTTGACATCCTGCCTTTCTACATTTTAAACTCTTCCTAGGTTTTTTTTTTGTGTCTCAAAACGTTTTTTCCTCTCTCTTTAGGTGGAATCACATTAAGAATCCTTCTGTATTCAAAGCAGCCATTAGTGAAAGATAATTATGCAAAAAGTCATTTCAATGCCTAAATAACATATGATGTCTTCTTAGAGGAGTATCTCAATTTCTCCTCCAAATTATCTATATGCATGGAAAGTACATTCCGTCCTCAGTGTAGATTTAGAAAGATTGAGCATCTTTCCAGTGAGACCTTTTTCCATTGGGGGACGTTGACTGACCTGTCTTGTGCAACTGTGGCAGGTCAAAGAAATGCAGTTCGAAAAAAATGAGAAATTAATGTAGTTTTAAAGAGATAGAATGGATATTAAGCTGGATTCTTCTTCTTACTGAAGCAAATGCACACTACAGTGTTTGGAAACCCCTGGTTTCTCAGGTTTAGTACTTAGTCTTAAAAGGCAACTGCCACTCCAGAGAATATGAATCAGCAGGAGCAGGAGACTCCATTTCTGTCTAGAAAAGAAGAAAATATAAAGGGGCTTCTATTAAAGGTAGGCCTGCCTGAATTCAACTTTTACAGTTTCAGCTGCAATAGGTCTGATGCTGAGGAAGAAGATAGTTAGCAATAGTGGGCTTTGAGAATATTAGGAGAACATTTGGAAATGTTTAGTAATCCTTTTGCCCCCAGATGCTCACATTTCAAGTTCAAGTGCCCTCACAGTCTTGTTTTTAACAGATCAGATCCTATTTGCCATAGTTTCATTTCCTCTAGAAATTAAGATTTTCACTACTTCCCAAGTAGAATAATTAGATTTTTCTCATTTCTCAAGAGCCATCACCCCGGATTATGTAGCACAGTGAGAAGTCACTCCAAGTGAAATGTCAGCCAGCAAAATTTCCAATAAACTCGGTCACTCAGTGGTGACAGCTGAGCATGTTTTCAACACTGGATATAGGAAACAGAAAGATAACAAAAGGGCATGAAACAAGAGATATGATACCAGTAAACTGCAACAACAAAATAGTTTTTACACTTCTCCTCAGACCAATTCATACTTGTCCCTTCTGTTCTTATTCTATCTCAAGAGCAGTCTCTCATCCTGCATTAAAGCTTTTCTGCTAAGCTTCAGTTTAGTTTATTCCCATATTATGATCACAGTCATGGAACTTACTGCTATTTCAGCAAGACAGTTTGCTATGCCTGGAAATACCCAGACAATCTGTTTGCAGTTTAATATCCAAACCCTCCAGCAAGTATTCCTGTACAATCTCTTGGGAACCATCATAGACTTTGCCTTTAAAGGATGACAGCATAGCATATCTTGGTTGAGGTGTCTGTGAGAGTGCCTTGACTTTTGCTATGGGATCTCAAGTTAAAAAAGAAGAGAAGATTTAGATATTTTACCACAGTATTCTTAGAACCAATGTCTAAATATCTACTCTAAGTACTAAAGATTTAATTGAGCAGAAAATAGGTAACTTCAGATCAGAAAGTGAGTCCAAAGGAATTTTAGTCACTACCTCTTTAAAAGAAGCCACTTATTTTCTTGTTTGTTTTTTCTTCTCTTTAATGGTGTTTCAGGGATCACCTGTAATTCTAATTCTTCTGAGGTGTTTTAATTCTTCTAACATGTTCTAGACGGAATGCATGGTAGAACGCAAACACTCAAGAAAACAGAGTTTTGGGGGTAACTCCATGACACCTAGCAAGGGAGAACTTGTCAGGGATGTGATATTTGATGACACCCTTGGTGGTAGTGGTCATGAAACAGCAGAGATAAAAAATGGGGTGAGAAAATCAAGTAGCAGACTGCAGTCCTTGTGACATCTTGTGACATCCAATTGGAAGGTGTCTCTCTGGCTAAGCTGGAGTAGTGTGGGTTGTCTTCTGGCAATGTCATACCCAGATTTTACCACTGCTGTTTCCACTCTGAGGACTCTGATTCCCTGATGCAAATTTTTATACTGCTTTTCTACCTGACTATTTCCTTTTTTTGAAAAGTTTCTTCGTAATTTCCAAGTTACTATCTAATGATCATTTCATTGCCTTTACTGTGATCTATTTGGGACAAATGTCCTCCAGACAGTCTTGTGCACTGATAAATACAAACAAGCATGCAAAATTAACACTCACATTCTTGCCTTCTGATTTGATACACATTTCTCATTACACAGAAACATGCTCTCCTTCTAAATTTTCCTTGCCTTTCACCAAAGAACTATTAGAAATTTTTATTTGAAATTCAGTAGTTATTTGGCGATAAAGGGAAGTACAAATTTAATTATTTTTTAAAAAATTAAATTGCAGTAATCCTAATGCATCAAAATAATCAGAATCTTTTCAAAGGATTTCACACTTCAAGTTGGCATTGCTTTTGAAACACAGAATACCTTATTTTCAAAAACTATGGGCAACCTTACTGTCTCAATGTGAACATCAAAATTTAAAGAGCAATTCTAAAAGTTGAATTCTAAAGGGTTTTTTCAAAGTCGCATCAGGTAATAAGCCAGAAAAAAAAAAAGATGGTTGGACCTGCACTTCCAATTTCTCCCTTAGAGCACATTGATTTTTCTTGTTCTTCTTCCTTACACCCATCCTTGTCATTTAAAGTTTGTGTTTCAGCTTCCTCTTCTACAAGAAAGAAAATATTTCTGGGATAATCTTCTTTTATCTATGTTTCAAATCCATATCCTCATAGTGGAGAAAACACACTGCTGTACTGACATAAATATATGTAAAATTTGTAATTATCAAGTTTAAGACAGACTGTCAATGTAGATCTCTGTAGAAAAAGCTCTATTAAACAAATGTAAATAAAAGTAAATTTATGTTTCGCCAAGAAGAAGGGTTACGCAGATTCTTCTCTGAATTTGGAAGTGTGTGAATAATGTCTATACAGTGAGTTATATCATAACTTAGATTTAATTCAAAATAGTGAAGTTCTTTTTTGTATGAGAGTTCCACAGTTTTAGGGAAACTATTTCAAGCAACATTCTTTCCAAAACCATAAAAGCAGCAGAAATATTAAAAAGTTCTTAGAATACAATTAACCTTTTGGAGAAGATGCTTTAGAATGCCCGTAAAACTGATATGGAATTATCTGTAACTACTGTCAGATAATCAAGCTATAATCTAGTTCACCAAGAGGAAAACCCATATTAATTAATATTTTCAAGAAGATTTATGAAAAAATATGATTTTTACTTTGTTTTGATACCTAAAGTATATATTCTTGATATAAAAGTGCATTCCTAACTTTCATAGATATTATAGGGACATATTTATCTGCCTCTAGAATGCCATCAACGAAAATGAGAGGTTTTTTCATGGTCAAAATGTGAAAAGATACTTTTTCCAATCTTCTTCTTACTGATTCTATTGGAAACAGATCACCACGTCACTGGTTTAGTGCTATGAAACTACACAAATGTATTTTGTCAGTAGCAGTTAATTTGGTCACGATGTTTTGGGACTGAACAACACTGTCAGGAAAGCAGAAACACTACAAACAGCCTGTAGAGGTGAGATACTCTCTGATGTGTTCTTAGAAACAAATTTCTTACATCGGCACTGCAATAGATCTAAACTGTCTCTAAGCTGTGACCAGGGTTCAAAAAATTATGCAAAAATGACTGCTAGTCTTTGGATATAAACATATCGAGGAAAGCAAATTGCATACTTCAAATCCCATGAAAGTCTTCATTGCAAGACTAGTTATACATGCAGGAAAACATCAATTTTAGACCTTTTCCTTTAAAAGGAGAATTTAGTCTTTCGAAGCTAAAGTTATTCCAGAAAGATGTTTTATATATGTCAACAATTAATAACACTACTTGTTTCTTATGTAAACATGTGTCATACTTTTAATAATAATGATGCAGGTAACTATTTCTATAAAAAATTACCAAAGGAGCAATTTTTCAGTACTGGAACCTTCACATGGATTTGGTAATACAGAATTCTTAAGGTGTGAATGTGAATTTTCATTGTGTAGCTGCCCTGTCAATTGAAAAAACAGTGAGTAAAATTTATGTTTTAATGTTTCTTGATAAGCATAAATGAACATTTAGTTTCTTCTCTCTCTGGAAAAGAAAAAAAAAAAAGAAAAAAAGGCATCGGAACCAGAGTTCCTCATACAGAAATCAGTGCTTTTACAATGCCAGAGTTTTCTTGTAAGAATTTTCTTGGAGGAAATTAAAAAAACCAACCATAAAACCTCAGGGATTTTCCTTTGTCATTGGGACATTTAAAGATTTTCTTATGTTTTGGGAAGATAAAATAATTATCTTCCTTTTGAATGTACTTTTGTGCACAGGTTGGGATACTTACTGACTTCTAGTCACGATTCAAGACATATTCCTCTTTTTCTTTAAAAGCAACTGGTTAGAAACAAATCTGACAAAACAAAATCATCTTAAATTTTTTTAAAGGTAAGTTTAGCAGTCATTCAATTCAACAATTATACAATAGGCATTTTCTTCTAGTTTAAATCAGTAGGAGGTGTGGCTGCACAAAACCAACATCAGATGCCTAACTGTGTTCAAAAGGGCTTTATATTTATTAAATACAGAGTGCAAGCATTAGTATGAACCTAAGAGAAATTATTTATGATTTGTAACAGCACAACTAAAACAGGAAAAGATAATAGCGAGCATAAAGTAAAGAACACAGTTAGAGTTACACTCTTTGCCAAGGTGATCATCTCTTCTGCAGGTACGTTCCACTGTGGAGTGGCAGATTGAGCCAGGAAAAACCACAGGGAGCTCTGAGACCTGCCAGGAGCTGGCAACTTGAGGCAGATGAACCATGGGGTGGGTCAAGGGCAATGGTGGTCACCCCCACACCCAGTAAGAGCAGCCCTAGGGAGTGCTAGTGGAATGACCAGGAGTGGCATGACCAGAGTGGGCAAACAGAGTGTTGAGAGTTTTTCCTGTTCAATACCATTAGTTTATTCTCTTACATGAAGCTTTTATCTGTATGATAATATTACTAAAAATTCGCTTGACACTAGGGAAAATACTCCTGAAAAATGTATATAAACTTGCAAAGATGAATAAGATAATTTGATTTTACAATTCCTTCAAACCTTTTAAATATTAGAAACAAATGTTTGAACTACAGTAATTCAGAAATGTTTGTGTTTGACTTTCAGGCAAAACCCTTTGAACCCCAAGTTTTCCAAAATGTCAAGCTTAAAATTGCCACTGCACAAGCTCATGGTGGCCCATGTTTTTTTATTTGTGATGGTTGCTTAAAAATTATTGAAAACTACTAATTTATCAGAGTTTTGGGGAGTGGTAATTCTATTTGTTGGCTTTAGCTTCTTTGATTCTCATTATTTACTTTTTAAAGCAACATTTTAATTGCTAGTGTAAGAAGTGTTGCCTGACTCTGTAACATGAAAAAAGATTATATTAAATATTTTTATCTATGTTACCATAAATTGCAGAGTACCATGATGCCAATTTTGAACTAGATATATTAAGTAATCACAAAAAGATTTGGTAGTCAATTAGAACAAATGCTGAAATTTCAATAAATCATTTACCAGCTTGTAAAATCCTACTGTTCTTCTTTGTGTAGACTCCAGTAGTTATTATTTTAACATCATGTCTCACAAACAAATTAAGATCAACTAAAAATACACACACAGTAGAGGGAAAACCAACTGTATATTCCACAGAATTAGGTTGTTTAAACAAATTGTAGCTGCTGTTGTTTATGTAAGATAATCTACACCAAAAAAGGTTTGAAAATAACATGAAGACTTATGGGAATGATTTAAAGAATCATTAGTCTTATTTTGTAGATAGATAAACTTGGGCAGTAGTTTTAAAGTGGCCTCTGAAAAAGTCTCTAAATGTAAGTGGCAAAGCTATCTATATAACCCAGTAATTCTGCCTTCATTGTTCTGTCCATTGCCTTCTGCTCTTCAATAATTCATGTCTTATTACTCAGCCTAGTGATAGGTCTGAAGTGTGAATGTAGTTTTAGTGCACGGCCTTAAAGCACTGCTGCGCAGGGGAGGACACAGCTGACCCAGGTGATGCGGCAGTAATTATGTGATTCCTGCTTCAGTGTACACTGTGGGGTGCAGGCACGCTACTCTACTCTCATCAACCTCCTGTCTACTGCTCCTCTAACCTCCCCATGTCCATTAGAGAACAGGAGGGAAATAATGCAGAAAACTAATTTAGAACGTAAAAAACCCACCTGCAGCATCAGGTATTGGGGAGTGTGCTGGCAAAGGGTAAGAAAGAGCAGGAATTACAAAATTAGTACAGTAGATGTGTCGATATTTTTCTTTCAGAACAGCAACAACTAAAGAGGGCACTGCTCCTTTTGGTGTCTATCAAATAAATTGAGGATGAGGTGTTAAAACCTATATAAGTCCTGAAAATATTTTTGTAATTTTCTGCTTCTTGTCATGATGATCACGTATAGTTTACAATGTTATTTAAATTTCAGTCTGTATCAAGTATCAGGTCAAAGTTTTGGAGGCTGTCAGGACCAGCTGAAAAAACACCTCCTATTAAAAACTAGAGTTCATTTTTCCTCCTATTCCTATGTCAAGGTTTTTTCTGCAAATGAGCTTCCACAAGAGCTCCTGAATTTACATTATAAAGGAATCTTCAAGCAAGGATGATTTTCAGATTTAAATCTTGTGTCAGAAGTCTCTGTCCATTTCCCCTTTATCTTTCCTTCACTCATGTTACAAGAATTACCTAATTACTAAACAATAGCCATTTACTTGTCTAGTAGTAGGGGAAAAAAAGGAGAGTATCTACCAGAGATTTCTCAAATTTTTTGACTGAAATTGACAATTCTTCTGAAGGAAAGATAAATTTACTGAGATGGTTAGGTCTGATAAATAAATTATACAGGAAAATCATTATCTATTCTCCTTTCTGGAGGGAAAATGCTTGTATATGGGTTTCTTTGTGATTCTTTATTGATATATGTAAAGCCAAAGATAATAGTTGGAGGTCAATGTACAACCTACTTAATATTAGAAAGTTGATGATTTTTAGGGAGCTTTTATTTGCAAATGTGATTACTGCCAATGGAAAAGCAATCAAAAGTCCTTTACAATTCATTATTCTCCAACTGACAGGCACAGGGAAAGACACTCACTTCTCCTTTCCCCCCATCCCCACAAACAGAAGAACAGAAAAACCAATTATTGGCCAATAAAATCTATATAGTACATAGAACGGGTGTATTAAAATGAAGAGAAGGGAAGGAATGAATGAGGAAAGGGAAAATGGGAGGGAAAGTGGAGGAAGGGGAGGAAAGGAAGAGGGAGGACAGCAAGAGAGGGAGGAAATGAAGAAGGAAGGAAAGTGGGAAGGAGAGAAAGAGGAAGGGAGGGGAAATGACTAAAATATAAAGTGATGATACAATGCAGAATAAGGTATAGATAGTACTAGCTAAAACATATCCCATATATCTGCCACCCACAGCTAGAGCCTTTAAAGTAAATGCAGAAACAAGAAAATATTGTTGACCTATATCTTGATCTTTCTAATTACCTGTCAAGAATGAAGTAGGATTTATCTGTAATTATTTTATTTTCATTAATTATAGTTCTAGAGAAGATGCCTTCTGAGAAAAAGCTATTGATCTTGCTTCCTATTAGATATATAAATATTAATGATAATTTAAGAACTCACCATTTTAAGATATTGCAACAGCTCCATTTGACTTAGACAATGTCTATCACCTCAGGAGAAGTCCTCTATCAGCCAGCATGACTACCCTTACTGTATGAAAGTTCAATCAAGCATTTATCCTATCCACATCTAGCTAACATCACATTTTAAGTGTCTAACATATTTTTGTGCAGCAAACATGCCCATGCAATATCTAGGAAAAAAAAAAAAACAAAAAGAGGACATCCCACCCTTATCTGCCCTTCCTTATTCCAGTTAGAATTGAGAGGTAGCTTTTGTATACTATTTGTATACTATTTGTATACTATTTTCTTTTGATGGGGAAGTGGAGGCCAGGACAATGGAGATGGCGAAGTTGAAGGTAATGGTGATGGAAGGTGAAAGACTTGGTTAGGAAGAACTCCAGAAAGAGTTCCAGCAGTAAAACTGAATGCCACCAGCTGACAGAGGGATGAGGGGACCTAATGGTGACTATTGCTGATGTTTCCACTGGGTCAGGCATGCCTCAGATGTATAGCTCAGTCCTATACTCTTTCCAGTCCTTCAAATTCTCAGCATGATTCTCAGCTTGGGTGATAACTAGGTACATACACTGAATCACAGAATCACAGAATATGTCAATTTGGAAGGGACCCACAAGAATCATTGAGTCCAACTCTTAGTCCTCCACAGGACCATCCCCAAGAGTCCCATCATGTGCCTGAGAGTATCACAGTGATCTATGCCATTGTTTCTACTTGAGTTGTGTCTGGAAGCTGTAATATCAAATGGTTCAACCCCAGATAGATTCCACTGGCAGACAGAGAGTACTGGATGGGACCAACTAAGCTGTACCTATTAATTTACAACAATTTATTTTTTTCACAGAGGAGGCAGACTAGAGATCCTGTTAGGGTTTTGAAATACCCTATTCGTGCAATTGCATTCAGCTCCTTTTTGAGTCCAGAAAGAGGTTGCATCATCATCCATGGAAAACCTGTCCTTAAAGTCCTTTAGGATAACTCAAAAAAGTCAGGCTAAGAGAACTGACAACATACTGACCCTATTCTTCAATTCTCAGTGCTTTCTGTTTCCTCTATCTTTCTTGTAAGATCTTCCCTAAGACATCATGTATCTGGGGCTGAACATTAAAATGACATAGTTCTTTTTTTTTTCCTTTTTTTTTATTCTATTTAAACTTTGTTTGTGGATATGTATATCCCTTATTACATGGAGGAATAAGAAAATAGAACAGATTTCTAACAAAGCATCTGTAAAATGCACTGTCCTAACACTTTTTGTTTTGGATACAGCAAGCATATTATTAGTAATTTTAGATTCTAATATCTGATAATTGAAATAATTGTAGATTCAAAGTAAAGCACTTGGCTTTACTAGTAATTTACATTTTTGTGACTATTTAATGAAACCACTATTACTAATCACAATTGTAGACTATGACTTAGTATGGGTTAATTATATGCCTATAGATATGTTTTATACAAAGCCAAAAAATTATTCCCTTAAAAAAAAACTATTGTAATTAACATAGAATTGATTATCAAATCAATTTCTCAAGCAGTGCTTAAATTTCTGTTGGAAGAAACATTCAAAAGATTGACTGCCTTGCTTTAAGTGCCTTTGGGCTGGATGCAAGGAGAAGAAACCATATAAGCATACTGTATGAATGTGGGGGTTTTTTAAAGTAAAATAAATGGAAATGGAAATCAATTTAATAGTGACTACAATAGAAAAATACAATAAAGCAAATTGACAAACTGATTAAAAATATAAAGTGCTAATTGAAACTTTGGCTGCTATAAAATATTTGCTCTAATTCACTTTGAATATGTACCACTGAGAAAAAGGCATTGCTTTTCTCAGAAATCCATACATTTCAGAGACAATTTGTAGCTAAATAGAGTCAGTTGAAAAATACAAATATTTATTTTTAGAATAAAGCTGATTTTAATTTTATGTTAGATACTTCATGATGACGTGTGTGTTTTGTTTAGCTGAATTCAGTTTGTAATTCTGGATTTTCAGGATTAGTATTTCTTCTCATTAGCTGACAAAATTAAATTACACAAAAAATTTTGTAATAATTGTCATGGTTAAACCCCAGTAGGTAGCTAAACATCATATAGCCACTTGCTTACTCCCCCACCAGAAGGACTGGGGAGAGAATTGGAAGGGTAAAAATGAGAAAAATTATGAGTTGAGATAAGGACAGTTTAAGATGGAAAGCAAAAGCTATGCACACAAGCAAAGAAGAACATGAAATTTATTCATCACTTCCCATGGGCAGGAAGGTTTCAGCCAACCCCAGGAAGCAGGGCCCCATCACACATAATGATGACTTAGAAAGACAAATGCCATCACCCTGAAAGACTCCCTTCCTTTTTTTTTCCCCAGATTTATATACTGGGCATGATATCACATGGTATGGAATGTCCCTTTGGTCAGTTGGGGTCAGCTATCTTGGCTGTGTCACCTCCCAACTTCTTGTGCACCCCCAGACTCCTTGCTGGGGGTGGAGAGAGAAGAAGAAAAGTCTTTGGCTCTGTGTAAGCACTGCTCAGCAGTGACTTAAACATTCCTGAGTTATCAACACGACTTCCAGCAGAAAAAGATTTGGAGGACACAAAGAACAGGAATAAATGGTAGTTAAAAGGTCTAGAGGTTTGAATGAAACAATATGGGAAATATTATGCTAATTTTAAGGCCTTAAGAAGTCAAATAACATTGACAATAACAGAAAGAGATAAAAGAAGGACCATATTGTAGTAATAAAATGCTTTGATTCATGCCACATGGAAAAAATAGAGATTTTCAGAATTTAAACTTCTGCTGCAATCAGTTCCTTGACTTGCCATTTCTTATTTCCTCATTCCTTATCTACTCCATATAATATGACATGAAGTGAGAATGACAGTGCTTACCTATTGTTTACTGTAAAGAATCATAAGCTCTAACTCTTCCTCTGCATACAGGAATGCCTTTTATAGCCTTTTCTCTTGAAATCTCATTCAACTCATGTCACTGAATAGATTTGTCCTTAGAAGGAATAAAAAAAAAAAGATTTATGATATTGTGCCAAAATATTGAAGAGAAAGACATTCAAGAGCCACTGTTCTTGTAGTTATTAGCTCTCAGATCATGTTTGATATAAAAAAAAAAGGTGACTGTATACAATTGCAATAATAATCTGATGCAGAATTGTCACTTTATGTTGTTAACAGCTATAGTAATAATTAAAGAAGAGTGATAGGTCATTTGTCATGATGTAAAAATTCATTAAATTTCTTTTTCACCTCATATCTCAGAAAAAATTGCTCTCTGACAGGCTACCTAGGAATGCAAGTATAAATCTAACACTATTTCTTTGTGATTTATTAACATGAGAAAAGTTATGGATACTTCTTAGTAATAAGTACAGATCTGAAAAATAAAAAAATCATATTGAGCAATATTATCCACATTAACTTGTCCTAGAATGACACGGTAGTATTAATTATACAACTAAGTAACATATTTGTGTGCAACTAATGAATTCCTAAAGTAGTTGAAGAACTACACACTGAGAAAAATAATTTTGTCCAGTCTCCTGTATATTTCACACAACCTTGAGGGATAAAACACATGAATAACAAGTAGAACTGATAGGAATTTTTATGAATATAAGTAATAGTAGGGATAAGGGGTCTTTCCCTTCTTTGTCTCTGGAGGTAAGATGACACGAACCTGCCCCATCTACTCTGTAGATAAGTAATATAGGTCTTGTCTGTGAAAATAATTCCACACCTTCAGAACCTGTTAGTATGGTAGCGTTGCATGCTAAAATGGCAATATATGTTCCAGAGCACCATCCCTCCAAGTTTGTCACCAAGATTGGAGCAGCTCAGCCACTTTCTGCATTTGTGTCTCCAATTCATCAGAATTTTTTGAAAGCTTTTTTTTTTCTTTTAGTCAAAATCATTCAGATTTGAAGAGTTTTAGACATATACAGCTCTTCTAGTTTGAAGTGGGACTAGGATTACAGAATTCATGTGTCTGAGATGCAAATTCTCTGTACAGTACCCACTGGTTGAAGATTCTGCAACTTCAGGAGCCTTTGAAACTCCTGAAGCCACATGTCTTAGTCTCCAGGCTTCTCCTGTACATCTTTCAAGCACATTTCTTCTTGCTATATGAAGAAATGTATTAGACTATGTCGTGGTAGGGAACATCTGAAATTTTTCAGCATAAAATGGGTCACAAAAACCACTAGCTATTCAGTGTATTCTTTAACATTCAGTTGTGCCTCAGTTGCTGTGAGATGCATATCAAGGCCAAACTTCATTTACACTCACCAGCAATCAGAAGGACTAACAAAATGGGAAATAGGCTTCAGTAATGGACTACTGATGTTGGAAACTCTCTTGTTGTAGGATTGGTAAGGCTGGGAATAATTTGTGCCTCTTGCCAAAATGATGGATATTACCTGCAAAAAACTTGACATAATTTTTTTCCCCTGGGTCTATTGCTCCAGACTCTCTTCCCAGAAGGCTGCTCCATAGACTAATATCCCAGATAACTTCCTATCTAGTCAGGAAAATTCACATTTACAACTATTTTTCAATTCTGAGGGTAAAAAAATTGCTTGATGCATTTAATCTCTTTTAATTTCAGTGACTAGTTGAAGTATTCTATCTAGTTTACAGAAAATGATGAAAAAATATGCTTTTGGTTTGTTTCAAATAGAAAATAAGTCAAAGATAGATCCCCAGTTTTCATGTGAATTACTAACCTTGGGTTTTAGCAGCTTCTGGTAGTTAGGCACCTCAGCTGTGGTGCTGAGAGAAGTGGGAAGCATCATAGTAATGAATTTCAGGCAGCAGTAAACCTTCAAAATCGAAATGAACTTGACACATTGGATATTTTGGTTTGTAAAACAAAATAAATCCTGTAAATTCTGAGCACAAGTGAAGCATAAAAGCTTTAGTAAAGGCCATAATTTCATATCAAAGTTTCATTGTCATTTTACATGCTTTATGCAGAGTCCTTCAGAACACCTTTAAGCTCTGGAAGAGCAGTTTGCAGAACACAGAGTCAGTCTATATAGAATACAAACAAGTTTTGAAAATATTTAAAAGAAATCTGTGATCCATAAACTGATTTTTGAACAGTTCTTGATCACTTATGTATTATTCATATGCTAGTAAAGATAAACACTGTTTGCATACCTTTACCACAATCAAGTTGGATCATCAGTGGATGTTTTGATATCCACACATGCAGACCTTTAAACAGAAAATTATTAATTGCAATTTATTTTTGGACAAGTTAAAAAATTTGCTGCCCTGAGAGTATTGTAGCAAGACTCTTCATAATTTCCTTGTTAGTTGAAGAAAAATACTCTATTTTGTTATACATTGCTAGGTTCATTCTTGAGATACTTCAGCAGATATCATTATAGCTCCACAGGTTTCATCTAAGTTCTCCTATAAATATGACACGGTTCAGTTTGGGGTTTTTTTTTGGTATTTCACTATGAGAGGTATATATTAAATTACAATGTTTCTGTATGGTTCAAAGGACATAAGGATTTCAACCAAGTAAGAAATAGCAATAATGGAAATAAGATTCTGCAATATACTTCATCATTTTAACTCAGTTTGACAGGTTTTCTGTAACTTAACTTAGGCAGATAAAAACAAAATATTGGTGGTAGTAGTATGTCTGATCTATAATTATCCACAGGTATACTTGGTTCTGATCTATCATTCACTTTGATTATGCATTATTTAAAGGAGTATTTACATGCTTATCTTCAAACATTCATCTTACAATGTCCCACCTATGCATTGGACTCAAGGACCACACTAAAAATACTTAGGTCTTCTAAAAAATTGATACCCCCAAAAAATCCTGCAATACTGCTGCTGTTTTTGAGTAATGGGACAGTAAGATTTATGAAGAACTTATGGAGAATTTATGATGAAAACATGAGTTTGACCTTATGCTTTAGTCTCACCTGGAAAGTATTGCAATGCATCTTGACACATTAGAGGGTTTCCCAAACTAACATCCACAGACTGCTGCTATATTATGTTTCAACAATTTTCTTGGCAGAAGAACCACTACTCTAGAGCAGAAGGAGAATGATCTTTCTTCATTAGAGTGTGCTGCTGTGCAGCAACAGAGCAGAGAGTATGCAGACACCTCCCAGGCTGCTCTGGAAAAAAAAGACTGAAAGGAAAGCAGAGGAAAGCATGATAGATGGCAAAGATCTGGAAACAAAAGTATTTTCACATTTTGGATTTTAGGAGGAAAAGAAAAAACAAGAAAATACTTGTGTGACTGTTCTTATCCAGAAATCTATATATGTGAAGAAAATAATAAAGTGAGATGTTTTCTTGGAAACCCTAAGCTTTCTTGGGAACCTAGTAGTGTAGGTTCAGGCTGACTAGACTGAACTGATCAGCCCTTTTTATGCTCAAACTAGGTCTTGTCTGAGTTACTTTGATCACTGAAAACCTTGGTTTTTATTGTCTTTTTTAAATTATTACTTACTAAATAACACAGTGATTAATGATAAAACACTGAGGGATTTCCATAAATTCCATGACATTCTATTATTATATGCCTACATGCGTGTTGAATGTTTTCATGATGATTAGTATAAAACCAATATCAACTGAATTAGAGACTTCCTCTGCCTGCCCTCCATGCCCCTCTACCCCCCAGTTTGGTCAATGAATAAGATCAAAAAGTCAAATAAATTAACAAGTTTTAGACAAATTATCTATATTGGTAATGATTCATCAGCATATAATGCTAACATATTATTGTCTTAGCTTACCATAGGTAGCAAATATATTTCTTTTGGTAGACATTGTTACAGTATTAAGTTATTTTGTTAGTCATATTGATGTAATGACTTTGGAGGAAAGTTATTTTCTAGACAAAAATCTTTAATCAGTGAAATACACTTATTCAACTGTATTGTTGTATGGATCTTCACTGAATCCTAGTCAGAAAAAGATTATGAAGTAGCTCAGCATTTCTAGCTATGGAGCAGAACAGTGATCATCCTTCAGAACATTCTCAGGTTTAAGAAAACATAAAAAAAGAAAGTAAAAATTCATACAGGTCACATGTTTACCTTCTCTGAAGACAATCTATAACCAACAACAGACTATAATTTTTTTTTTTTTACAGAAGAAATAATATCTTTATAGATGCCTGTAATAGAGACTGGGGACAATTTAGGGAACTGTGCTCTTTCTGTTGAAGAAAATTGGTTTGCCAAGTTTTCCAAGAATGATGTATGCCAAGAAGAAACTTTAAATTCTGAAAAGTGCAACCACTGAGGGAAACAGAAGCCATAGGTTACTGTAAAGTACTCAAGTACCAGTCTATCAATAAACAGGAGGAGAAGGAAGTATTGTGTCTCTTCACTAAAAACTTTGCAAAGGTCTGTTCTCTGCTTTTCCAGAATACAGTGCTGTGTAAACATAAGAAAAGTAGTTTAAATCAGGTGTATGTGGATCCTTTCTGTGCAAGAATAAAGCACCAAACAGTCTGAAACTAGAGATAATCTGGTTCCTTAGTATTAAAAAACTTGATGTGGTTCTATTAAAAAGTGTTTAAACACATCTGATGTGAACAGGAATCTGAAATGAAGAAAACCAATAACTAAGTAGTGTTAGAGGTGTGAAACATTGGTGAAAACAGTGATTTTCCCCCAGAAAAGTAGAGGTACCAAAGGCATTTTGACCTTCAAAATATTTTGATTTAGCAGTGTTGAATAATGAATGGGAGTTTATGAACTGAAAGATAAGATGGATAGTAGGTATGAGGAGAAATGGTTTTTCATAATTATTATTCTTGCTATATATGCAGTCTATATCTATGAAGATTAATGTTGCCATTGCTGAGGTGGGAGTATAAACCTTATATTAAGCAGCCCTCCAGGAACAATGAGTATAGGAGAAAGCTATGTTTCTCATCATGGACATCATGGACTTAACACAGGCTCTGTCTACAAAAAAAAAATAAATATACAACAATAATAATATATTTACAACAAAATGTATATACAACAAAAATAATATATTTGATCTGAGTGATCAAATTCATTATTGGGACAGTCCCAAATTCCTTACCATTCAATTATAAGATCAGTTTCAGGAAAAGGCAGTGTGTCTACCACTGCCTATTTCTGTTAGACCACACATCATCTGTCTCTGTGCTGTGAGAGGGCTGGTACTCAGGCTGTTGCTGTCTGCATCTTGTGCTGCTGTGCTCCTTGCCTGTGAGGGTCTGAAATGACTTGTAAGAATGGTGCTGTACTGTGCATCCTTGGAACAGACTCTAACAGGCAGAACAGTCTGATGTGGTACTCTCCACCTCCCACGCTCCTACAGCCTCACCAGGCTTCACTGCTCAGCATACTTGCATCATATGTAAGGGCATAAAGACATCTTATCAGTGAAAAAAAAACTCGGACAGGCTATGAAACAACTACCATTAAATTTGAATAGAAAAGGAAAATTCATACAAAATCATTATGGTTTTAGGGTCACATAAGGATGAGAGTGAAGTTGTAATGCATGTATAAACAGTGAGGGCATGCCTCTTGTTCTCTACACTTAATTTGGTTTGTTTGTTGGTATTGATGTAGGCAGTGCCTGTCATTGGAAGAATCAATAAAAATGGATCTATATAGTCAAGACCATTCTGAGTCACACCACATGCTTGTTTCTATTTTTTCCAAAATAAAATAAGTCATAAATGGAAACCTAGGAAATAATAAATAAATTGAGAATTGTCTGTGACACTTCTGCCTCATATTCTTTCCAATATTTTTTTGTTCTGGAGGTTCTATGTATGTATTTAGTAGGTATCTTTGGACTTTTCTTCCATGAGTTTTCCCAATCTCTCCTTTAGCCCATGTTCCTTTTAGTATTTCCAACATTCTTTGGAGCAGTTCCACCAGTCTACAGATGCTGTGTGAAGAACTAAAATAGTTTTGAATCTGATTCCTACTAACTTTTATTTTGGACAATTTTATAATCACAATAGATTATGAGTGCTTACTCAATCAGTCCCAGGGACTCTTTTTTAAAGAGCTCTTTATTAATCTCATTCTTTTATAATTTTTTTCCAAGTTTTACAGTCTTCTCTTTTTTCATTATTTTATACAAAAAAGCTGTTCCATATATTTGATAATCCTTGTTCTCCGTCCATTTTCTAGTTTTCATAAATTCTATTTCAAATGGTTGAGAAAGGGGTCGTTCCAGAGAATTATACAATGAGATATTGTGTTACCTGTTTTCTTCTTTATTCCTTTTAAAAATAATTCTGAGCTTTAATTTGCCTTTCTAACCAATATTGGGCTGACATTTCCATAGAGCCATTTATTACAACCCAAGATTTTGTACCTGAGTGAGAATGACCAGTTCAGGGCCCATTGTCTTGTTCCCATATGCATGGCTGGACATTTATCTACACTGAATTTCACCTGCCATTTTATTGGCTACTCATGCATCTTCCTAAAGTTCTTCTGCAATTCTTCATAGTCTGCCTTCATTTTTACTGAATAACTTGTTATCAGCAGTAGTTTGCCACTTCGCTAATGACTTGCTGTTCCAGGTCATCTATGAATATTATGAACTGCACAAGACCCGACACAGTTCTGTGTGGAATTCACCAGTGATTAGACTGTAAAGAGTATTCATTCCTACCCCCTCTTTTGTCATTTAACCAAATGATGAAAAAAAATGAGGAATTTTATCCCTTATGCTGTAGCTGCTTAGGATCATTAAAGCTTTGGGTGACAAACTGTCAAAAACTTAGTAGGACTCCAGGTAGGATATATCAGACAGAATACTCTTACCAACATGCTGAACATTCAAAGAACTACCGTGTGTTTATGACACAGGATTTCTCTTCAGGAATAAACATGGTCTCTTCCCCAGTATATTGTCAGGTTTATCCATGTGATTTAAAATGTACCTTCATATCGGCTAAGTACTTCAAGTACCAGGAGAATTTTAAGTAAATCTTGGATTCATATAACTTGATCCTGACAAATAGTGTTAATTTTATCATTGCTGTTGCTAATTTTATTCCACCCTAGCAGATTGTCCTCTTTCCACCAAGTTTTGGTTATGTCTGCTATTTTAATATTTGTGTCCCTTCATTGACAACTTAGATTTTATATTGTTACTGTACAGGTTTGGTTCTCTTCTCAGCATCCAGTTTAAAACATACTGTGTGTTTGACTAATTCCATACTGGGTTATAGCCTTCACAGGGAGTAAAAACATCAACCTTAATACATATGTCATCTTCATGTCTGTGCTGTTCTGGACTTGTCAGCTTGCTCCTACTCTTTCATTGAAAAGCTTACTCTCAATCTCCTGGATGCTAAGTGGTTGCAGCTTGACCCACTTGTCATTCAGACAAAGTACATCTCTCCTGCATGACCATCCAGTGTCTCCAGCTTCTGATGCATCTTAACCCTTACTACTGGCTTCTCAGCCCAGCACTAAAAGTTTGCCTCTCTTCCTCCTTTGGTGCCTCAGGAGTTATGGAAAGCATTACAAAGGACACTAGTTTAGTGGGTTCAGTACTCGCATAACATTCTTAAAATCTACTCCATCTCTCTCCTGCCTTTCATTCTGGTATTTTTATTCCCACATGCACCAGTTACAGATCGCCTCTGTTTTCTTCTTGCAGTTGGTAGAGACATTTCACAAGGTCTGACACATTTGTACACTTGGCAAGCAAGTCACCATGAAATTCTCTCTGCAGTCACAAGCCCAGCTTGTGGTAGCACTTGCCCACCACTGCAGTCTGCCACTTACTTCCAGCAGAGCATTTCCTTGGTGAAGGATGGCAGATGAGTAACTTTCAGCAAGACAGACTCCTGACTTGCTCTTCATGCAACAGATACCCCCCACCCTGCCTCCAGTGGGGCTTTTTCTTTGGTCTCAGTCCCTCTGTGCCCATCTGAAGTGCGAAGACGAACCTCTCTGTGTATCTGTGCTACTTCTCAGCAGTATTGGTTTTGTTGACCAGAAGAAGAGATTGATTAATTAAATACCTATAAAAACTCTTGAAGAATCTCTCCAGACTCTTAGGTCATTCAGATGAACCACTCTAGCCTCAGAAAAGTTTTGGGTTTTTTTA
Source organism: Manacus vitellinus (assembly GCF_001715985.3). Lineage (NCBI taxonomy): Eukaryota > Metazoa > Chordata > Aves > Passeriformes > Pipridae > Manacus > Manacus vitellinus. Next base: position 15,758,882 of record NW_021939256.1, on the reverse strand, counting down.
ATGTTAGAGTTACAGTGTAACTGCAGTATACACATCTGCTACTTGCCCATGGAAAATATATCCTTTAGTATGATACTAGACACAGCAAAATGATCCATCCCCTCCACCTTTATCCTGGAGAACACCATCTCTATTTCTTCTCTCTGAAAGGATGAGAAGTTGATTCCTAGCGTAAGTATGCAAATCTGATTTAATAATTAGCCTATAAAAAAAAACAACTAACCTTTAACTTTCCCCAAAATTTATACATGCTTTTCACAGTTTCATTGTAACTATAACTATTTTTCAATGCTAAATCTTCACATAATTGACTAAACCAATGTTATTCAGCTCTATGTTAATAAAGTAATTGTAGGGTTTAGTCAAATATTTTCCCAGAAATCTTGATCACTTTTGTAATATGTCATGTACTTTTTATCTTTTATTAATACACCCATATTTTAGTCAAATTCAAATCTGAAGACTCCTATAAAATTGAAAAGAGAGAATTTAAATTTTAATTTGAATGTAGATGGGATAGTCAGTTTTCCATGTTGCATGAAACAACACACTATCTAAACTATCTTCTTTGTGGAAGTAGGGTTCACATACTTGTACTTTTGTTCAGTGTTAAAGACTGAGGTTTAAAACAAAAGCATATTCATTTACTGTCAAAAAATGAAACTGCACTTATATGAAGCCAGATAACACACTTTCCAGAGCTGATAAGAAAACGAGAGACTCTGAGATTTTCACACAATGTCAAATGTTGCTTGCAATATTTTCATATTTTGTTTCACTATTATTTTGTCTCCAGTAATGTTTATGATTTATTTTTATCTCAATTTATGTACTATGTGATTTGTTACTTCAGCCACTGAATAAAGAAAATATTGATTTGAAACAACATTTCTCTTCTGGCATCCTGGATATACTACTTGCTTCCCACAAATATTCATTTTGTTCATTTTTTGAATATTTTTACAGGCACAATGGTAACCTGTCTTCTAGAAAAGGTCTTTCTTTTCCTGCCTGTAATTCCATATGATTTGTCTGTGAAGAACTGTGGAAAACTCATATAAAGTTTACTATGTAAATTAGGATTGTAGTTATTAAGATCTTAGTTATTATAGAAGCTTTTCCATTCTCTTTGTAAGTCATAAATGGTTTCAATGAATAGTAATTAAATAAAAGATCCATATTATTTATTGTAACCATTTACATTAAACAAACAGAAAAAATTACATTACATAAAATGTTGATTGTAATGCTGAAAATTTCCATAGAAAAGATTTCAGGGAAAGTCACAGATCATTTCATGTACCACTTCAAATACTATGTTAAAGAAAAAGGTCTGCTTTATTATTGTTGAAACACCAAAAAATTTCAAAATGTGTTTTGAGTAGAAAATACTCTTGGTCTTTTTTTAAATCAAATTCTGTCACAGTAATTGGTGGAAATAGCAACTACAAATTTTATCTACTGGAGTTTATTTTTACTTATTTTCTGAGAGAGAGACAAAAAGAAAACTCAGAGCAATTAGAACTAAAGAGAGATTTTGCAGTTGCTGTCAAATCATAAAATGCAACACTGTGATTTAAAATGTATTTTCAATGGGGTTTAATTCAATTGTCTAACGAGACGCCTTTCCATTGGTGTAATTTGAAAGTAAGCCACACTCCAATCTCATTCTCAGAAAGCTTTTCTCGAGATTCACTTTAAATGTTCCTTTTTAAAACCTCATCCAATTAGTCATGTTATAGCTATATATATATGTATCTATCTCACCTAAACAACTTTTTCCTAGATTCATGGTGATGTTTTTCCAAATGTTGTGTGCAGACAGCTATGTCTCCAAACTACACATATTTATATATCTTTTTTTTTCCCATCAACATTAACCTACATATCACCTATATTGCCTTTTTATTTCAGCATTTGACATAAAAGACCTGCATTGTAAAAGAGTACTCCTTCCATTTTATAGGTTGGGAATGAGGCATTAAGAGGCAAAGTAATTTTTAGATTAATGAAAGGGAAATTATTTGAAGGTAAATTGAAGGGTAGTGATACAATCACTGGTTCTCTTCTATGAAAAATACATTTACTTTCTATGGGTAAGCATAGTAAAATATAAAGCTAATAGCCATTTCTGCCAAACTAAAGCAGAACACATTTACATGTGAAGTACTGAAATTTTATTTCTTTATTTTATGGTAAACTTATTTGGAAATGTGATGTAATATCTAGATTTTCCATAACTGATGTGGATCTATTTTATAATTATTCTGTTAATCTCTTCCCAATAGCCCAAGAACCACCACTTATTATATGAGAACATGGTAAAAGTTGGAATAATGATTTTGTCCTTATCACTATTTTCTCACTTGGTAGAAGAACTACAGTATGACAGTGGAAACAAGTGAAAAGTAGTCATTTTGTGGAAGAGAAATAGACATGATAATTACACCCAGTAAAAGAAAAAAATGTGATAGTCAGCAACGGTGATAAGCTTTTAAGCCTGTACAGTTTCAGTTCTTGGTTAATAATATGCAGTTTATTTGTCTGGATGCACAGAATACTGCGGGAGCATGCCTTTGTCACCAGTCAACTGTAAGCAAATTCCATCTTTGCCATTTGTTAACACACAGCCTCTGTTACTTTTAAGGATCTCAGGTGTGCCTGTTCATCCAGAAGTCTTTATTCAGAACAAAAGGAACAGATGGTTCTGATGTCTTGCTGCGGTCCCCTCTTTTTCTCCACATTTCTTTGTCTGGCATGCAGACATCACTCATACTTAGTTACCTGAGTTGTTGCTTTGTTTTCTGAAATAGCCTCTAGCAGTACATTCATGAGTGTTTAAGTTGCAAAATGATAGTGTTTTGTCTTCTGTATGATCATCTAATCCAAGAGACTAGGTGTAAAGTCCATCTCAAGCGCTAGGAACTTGCATCTTTTTAAAAAATGTGACTCCTTGTGATCTCCCTCTTTATTTTGTTGGCATCTTGGCATAGCTGGTGGCAGATGCCATTTCAAGATGAGAGCCCAGCATGTCTACAGGAAAATGTAATGAGAAAGCCTGTCTAAAGAAGTGACATCCATGGTAGTATGATTGCTCTTGAAAACCAGAAAAAGACGATGACTGATTATGAAAATACAGATGAATAAGGCAAAAAGCCAGCCAACTCAGCAGGGACAAAGGAATAAAGGAGGCCTGTGGTAACCTGATATATCACCAATTTCTTCACACACCACCAGGAACCCTTGCTGAGGAGACTGTTTTGCATTACAGGAGCCTATATGCTCCTGTTATTCCAGTCTTTCACTTTTTCACAGTAAATCTTACATTAAGCTGAAATAGTGGATTGTCTATAATATATTCTTTTACAGCTCACTAAAATTCATACCAACATCTTGACAGTGTTCCTGTACCTGCTTTTCATTATCTTCAGGGAAAAGTGAGAAAAGAAATTTAGTCCGCTACTGGCTTTGTATGCCTCTCTCATCTTCAGAAGAGTCTTTTGTTTAGTGGGGTTAAGAGGTGTTTAGGTTGTATCCGAACCTTCACAGGTATATGACTGCACATAGAGATTTTGACAAAAATATGACCATTTCTGAAGTTGGCTAATTACAAAGTTTTTCTGAAACTTCAATTTCATTAAAATATTTGTCAAATCACAGATCCTTTGAGGAGAAATGAAGAAATAGCAGTCAAGAATGAGGAAATATTAAGAGTGTTTCTATGATAGCTTAAAATAATGAATTTTTTTGTTTGTTTTTTGTTGTATAACTGAAATGATTCACACTTCAGGGCAATATGAGGATCTGGAATATTTTGTGAATTAATTTTACATGCAGTGCAAGAGATTTTATATACTTTCAAAACCTATTGTTGGATCCTTTTCCTCAGGAAAGCTACAAAGAATTCGGACCCCACATGTATGTTCTTCAAAAATTTATGAGTTCAACAAAGATCAACTTCACTGTGAAAGGTTGTGTAAGAGTAGTTGTGCTTTTGGAAGCATTTGTAAAGCTACCATTTGGAAAGCTAGGAACATGTTTTCACTTAGGAAACTTGCGAAGTGCCTTCTCAAGGGGGTTAGATGGTTTTTTTCCCCTTCTGCAGTGCAGAGTGGGTTGCAGAGAGAGCTGTGTTATGTCTCTCTCTGCTATGCTGGAGAGAGAAAACCCTAACAGACATGTACAGAGGCCTTGGGAAGATGGGGCAGAAGCACAAAGAGGCTCTGGAGAGGGGGGGAATTTGCCTTTTCTCCATGGGGCTCAGTGCTTCAATTAGCACTGTGAGATATTTTTAAGTTTCTTGTGTTCTGGCCTTCTAAATGAACTTTTGAATTCTCTCCACTGACTTGGCATGTCTAGGGATACCTGTGTATCTTAATTTACAGGCTGTAAACGTGGAGACATAGGGTTGGGTCCATTCACATTAAAGTTCTTTGCTTTTATTCATAGTTGGGTATATAAATATTTGGACGTTACAAGCCTATACTTGATTATGTTTGTTTTTATAGTTTGGTACTGCCTCTAGTCAGCTTCAACCAAATAATACCATTTACTGACATTCCCATTTCTAGTGTTTTATGCTTCTTATCACTCAGGGACATTAGACAGTGATATAAAATTTAACTTTTGCTCTTGCTCATTTGAATGCTATAAAACACTTAAAATCTTTAACAAGGTGGTAAAGTTTGAATTATATTAGTTCTCAATGTACAAAGTGTTTTTCTCAAAAGCCCTGACCAGTCTTGCATGGAACTTCCACTCGCATTTTCTACCCATGAGCCCAGGAGCTCCTTTTAATCTTGGGTCTGGGCCCCCAGTCTTGGCCTGACTTATGATGTGGGTGTGCCACCTCCAGTCCTGTTTCTGACCTGTCTTCTTGGTGAGCCCTGTACCCACATTGTAGTCTTTCCTCCAGTAGAGTCTCCTGCTGCTCCTGGCTGAAATCCTTGTATGGGCCCTGAATCACTCCTTTTATCTGGGACTGTTACCCCCACAAAGCTGAGCTGACCTAGCTCAAGTGTTACAGGACTGTTCCCAGGTCAGTAACAAGTGCTGCAGTCACTCTTGTCGCCTCATTCTTCCCTTGAGGAGCAGCCATGAACTTTCTGCTCTCTGACATATATCAACTATGGTCTAGTTGATGTTTGAATATAGCACTTCTGGATTTGAGCAAGAGATGGGCAGTCAGGTAGTTCTGTGGTCAGATCATGTAACAACCTTACAGGAGTGCCTTTTGTATAGGGCTGTAGGTCACATGCTAACAAACCAAACCTCTTTCAAAAGAAAAAAAACCATTTTAATAATTATTGAGAATGTGTTTTTCTCTTCCAATCAAACAAGGAAACTATATTTGTCGCTTTGTCAACTGGATACCAGCATTTGACTTTCATTTAGGTCTGCAATAACTGAAACTACCTTAGCTAGCCATTCTTTCTGATTTCTGTCTCAAGCATTTGTTTACAGGTAAAGGCACTTCAGTCATACCAGTGAAAAAATTTTCACATTATTTTTGACAAAATGCAATGAAATGATTGACAGTAAAGGAGGCCATCAGTTAACAAAGGTGGAAGACAGCATAAATGATGCATCACACTCCTTTCCAACCTATAAGCAAAGTCACACAGGGCACTAGAAAATGGAAACAGTACTGAATGAAAAATAAGATACTGTGCATTTGTGCAGAGTAATTTCAGCTCATGAATTTGTAAAGATGTCAAGTTGCTATTTAAATAAGAGAAGAAAATAGTTTTGGTATTCTCTCATTAACTCTTCAGGAGTCATGAACCACAGTCTAAGACTTCAAGCTAGACCCACATTAGCCCTCCAATGGCAACCAAAACTCTTTGATAGGATGGAGTCCTGTGCTAGGATACTAAATACATGCAAAGACAGAAAATATCCCTGCAAAGAGACTCACAGAACAATGCAAAAAGTGCATTATCTATGACTAGTAGTAAAATGTACGCCTGTGCAGAGATCATAGGACAGATTCGGAATTTCAAGGAGGCATTAATGAGGTTTTGAACATGAAGACTTCTGTAACTTCTGTATTATTCTCAATATCCCTCAATCTGATGCATACACCTAGCTGTGTAGTGAGGTTAACATGCTCGAGGGAAGTGATGCCATCCAGAGGGACTTTGAGAGGCTTGAGAGGTGAGCCTGTCTGAACCTCATGAGATTCAAAAAGGCCAAATGCCAGGTCCTGCACCTGGATCAGGTCAAGCACGAATACCGACTGGGCAGAGAGTGGATTGAGAGCAGCCCTGAGGAGAAGGACTTCAGGGTGTTGGTGTAGGAAAAGCTGGACATGACTTTGTAATGTGTATTTGCAGCCCAGAAAGTGAGTTGCGTCCTGGGCTACATCAAAAGCTGCATGGCCAGCAGGTCGAGGGAGGTGATTCTACCCCTCTACTCTGATCTTGTGAGACCTCACCTTGAGTAGTGTATGCAGCAATGGGCCCCTCAACACAGGAATGACATGGACCTACTGGAATGAGTCTAGAGAAAGGCTACCAAGATGATCAGAGAGCTGGATCACCTCTCCTATCAGGTAAGGCTCTTCAGCCTGGAAAAGAGAAGGCTTTGGGAGACGTCATAGCAGCCTTCCAGTACCTAAAGGGGGCCTAAAGAGAGGCAGAGAGATATTTTTCAAAAGGGCATATAATGATAGGACAAAGGTTAATGGCTTTAAACTGAAAGAGGGTAGATAGATTAGATATTAGAAAGAAGTTCTTTACTCTGAGGGTGATGAGACATTGGAACAAGGTGCCTAGAGAAGTTGTGAACACGCCACCCCTGGAAGTGCTCAGGGTCAGAATGGATGGGGGTTTGAGCAACCTAGTCAAGTGGAAGGTGTCCCTAAGGGGAGCTGGAACTAGATGAGCTCCAAGGAGCCTTCCAACCCAAACCATTCTATGATTCTATGGAACAAGACGAAATCTTATTTTGACTTATCAGATACTTATTTAGGAGGAGATATTAAAGAGAAGCAAAAGGAGATATGGAATTTTTTAAAACACTGTCTAGAAAATGTAGTCATCATATTTTTTGTGTAGTAACACTAGCATTTGCTAACCATACATTTGATAAAATCAGATTTATTATAATATATGGGAAGAACAAGGGATCTCAGACATATAATTAAAATGTGCCTACATCTAAAAAATGTTCCCTTTGAAAGCATATGGAATTCCTTGCCGGATATCAGACTTAAGAGCTATGATTAGATGAATTTAAATATAATAACATTTCACTTTGTTAAACATGAAAACAAAATAAAATTATGCTTCCTGAAGAATGCAACTTAAAAATTACTTAGGTTCTCAAAGTTTTCTGGAGTTTTTTTCCCAAATATAAGAATAGAGAAAAGTTGTTTGTTTACAAATTACTACATGTCTGCTCTTTGTCAAGATGTCAAAATTAGTGTAGTTTGAAGGCAGCTGGTGATGTGGCATTACGTTTTGTGGGTTTTTTTACCAGAAAACAAAATATTTCTTCAAAAAGCTCTCAGATGGAATTTAAAATATGTTCCTGAACCGTAAGTTAAGGTACAATATTGAAGAGCAATTCCAGGTGTTATTCTATATTACTAAAAACTTAACTATACTGAGTAGATTTAAAAGATGCATAAGAGATTTTAGTTTTAAATTTAGTATTTTCCTCATTAGAGGAACACTTTTTTAGATATTATTTACTATTTTAGGTATCTCAAATGTAACCGAGTATACAGAAATCTAGATTTCAAAATTAATCTCTACTTAAGAGATGTTGTTATTTCCGGTTTATTTTTTGTTCCTAAAATTTCAGTTTCAGTGATATTTTAGTCCTGACAGTATTTTGAATAATAAAAGAGATTTTTAACATCTGTTTTTTCTTTTGCCATTTGCAGATAAATGCAAGCATAAGTTGCATGAATGTTTGGATTATTTTAGTGATCAACCTGAAAAGTGTCCCTGGTTTCTTTCTTTTCAGGTAGAGTTACTCCTAAATCAGACCAATGAGCCTGCAAGATTCACTCTGACAGTGAAAGCACCAGAGATGCTTCAAAGAGGCGCTGCGCCTCATGAGGGTAACAAGGTTTTAGAATGGTTTCAACTAGTCATGAAACTCAACCTTTAAAAAAGGATAATCATTGCAATAATGCAAAGAGAAGCAATTGTAAACAACAAAAAGCCACTGGAGCACTGGTAGACAGGACTGGAGTGTTAATACAAGAAAGAAATCAGAGTCAGCTGGCAGAGAAGAGGAAGAAGCAGCAGTTCTTCAAAACAACTACTAAAAAATACCCCAAGGAGGAGCCCTCTTGCCAGCCCATGCCAGCTCAGGCTTCTCTGAGAACAACTCATCTAGCAATCTTCCTCTTATTTTTTATAAGCCCAGTTGCTCTATCTGAAAAATAAAAAACTGTAGATGTTCTTATTTAACGCAACATCTGAAATTAAAACACAGATATATAAAGACAGTTTATATTCCTGAAAGTAAGAAATGAGTTGAAAATTAGTAACCTCTGCAGTGATTCTTCATTCGATGAAAATTTTCTTACTAATCCTGAAAAATGGAAATTCTTTTGCAAACAGGGATTTAAGTAGAGATGAGCTATCAGTTAATAGGCAGGTGATTACATGCCTGCTCAGAAAATGACCATTGACTAAAGCTCTGAATGAATCAGTAATACTGCATGTGTTAATAATCTGGCACTGATTCATCAGGAATTCCACAAAGACTTATCAATACATTTATACACACACATACATGCATACACTTTATATATAAATGGTCTTATTTATTTATTATTTATTTATGCTTTATCTATCTATCTATCTGTGTGTTCTTATGTATTTATTTATTTATTTAAAAATTATTTTCATTTATTTTTAATATATATAGCTTCTCTAAACCAAAAGAAAATTAGAAGTTAGATCCAGAATCTTGTCTTCTACCACAAATGAAGAATTTAGGAATTAAAATTACCTCTTTATAAATATCTTAACTTTCCTATGCCTAATCTTTGTCATTTTAGCAAACAGCTAGGTTTATGAATCTTTGCTGGACAGAAATTTTTATCGCAGTCTACCAAAAATTACTTGTGAATTTTAAATTAATTTTTACTATCTGACAAAGAGATATTAACATTAACTATCAATAAAGAATTTATTGTAGTTGAAAGCAAAACCCTTTTAGCGTTTGATGCATCTAATTTCATTCCCTTTCTCTGGTCTCTTAAGAGTGCAGAATTACACTAGGACAAGTTTGAAAACTTGGAAAAAACAAGTGAGTGCCTAATCATCATATTACATGATGATTTCCTTCTTCTTCTTTTGATGTAAAATCCAAATACTCCTGAAAGTTGTAACAGCTTCAACAGAAAAAAGTATCAGATTCTTCCTTTAAGACTATCTCCAGGAGTCTAGACAGTACATACTGAAATCTGCGCAGACAGGGAAATAAAAATAGAATTTGGTTTTCCGGTAGTTCTTCAGTAACAGCCTTAGCTACCAGAATGCTCATTAAAATAACGGTGAAATCAGCTATCTTTCCTTATTTCCAGAATTCTGTGAAATTAGAATTAAATTTTACCTGAGGATGAATAAAAACTTTAGTCCTTGTAAAAATATTTTTGATGCTCCTTATTTTCACAACATTATGCCCATTTTGGGTCAGGTACCAAAAGGAGAGGGAAGGACGTAAGGGAAAAACTATCTTGATAACCCTCAGAGCAGAGTAGAAAGCAGATATGGCAATAAATACATCCATAAAGGATGTTATGTAAAGGATGAAATTTCTCACTATCTCACCATCGGAAAATTGAATACAATTCAAGGGTGCTGAGTTTTTATGTGAGACCACCTGAAGCTTTCACTTAAGTTTCCATTCCCAGGCATTCTTTGATTGAAGATGGAGCCACTGGTGAAAGATTGCTGAGTCAGAATTCATTATGTGAACCAATTTGCAGATAAAACCATTTATTACCTTCACTCAGTATGAAGACATACACTGATTGAACCAGTTTCTTGATATTCATCTTCACCAGCTGAACATCATCCCTCAAACATTTCCAAAGATTGATTGGAGACATTTTATTTCACAGAATGACTGTTGCCAAATGTTTAGTGCTACAAATGTGAAGTTTCATCTCTTCACCAGGAATGTTCTGTTCCATGCACTCAGAGTACATATATGATTACACTATAAATACGATTTTGGAGACCTCCAAGATGCCACTGTCATGTTTGTTTCTACTCACACAGAAAACAAAATGGTTTTTGTGTCTGCTAGTCCTCTTCTGTCCTTTAATATGAGTTTAATATTGCATAGAGTCAGATTCCATGTCAGATCATCTAAATGTTAACTGTTTGAGAAGAAACTCCAGTTCATTCACTCCCAACTTTGGAAACATTACAATTTATTGCCTAAGTTTATTTGCCAAATCACAAACAAAAGAAAGGCCAAGAGAATATGGTTGATTTCATAAATATATACAAAAATATACGGCATAATATATTAATACTTCTCCTGAAAATTATTTATGTCTTATTCCATCTTAATAGCTCCTGCAGTCACTCCTGTATAAACATGCATATTCATGAAGAAAGTTTAATTGCTTTCCTTATAATCTTCTCCACCTAAAAAAAAAAAATTGGGGTTTTAAAAATCACTTTGAGGTTCCTTATTCACAGGTCACACGTTCATTGTTACACAAGGGGCAGGTTTACCACAGAATAGAACAGATGTATGTGTTCCTCTTAAGACTTCTCTTGGTGGAAGAATCTTTATGTGGTCTTGTACAGTCCATTAGTCCTTGATTTACAATGACTTGATGAAGGTTTTGTGATGAGGATTCATCTTGGATTTTTTGATGAGGATTCATCTTGGATTTATTTTTTGTAAAGCACCTGTTTCTGTTTATTGGACTATCTTGTTTATATTACCCCTGTATACCTAACATAAAGTTATGTTTTACTTCATCACCATGGTAGCCTGAAAACTATTTTCTTTGTTCTAGGTTATCAATTAGTATTTTGAGTGGTTCAAAATGTTCCATGAAATATTTATTTCTCTTTCTCTGGGAGGGCGGGTTAAGGTCTGAATTTTGGGTTCCATCATTTTTTTTTTTTTAGGCAGGTCTTACAAATCCTATTTTACTTATTCCTTCATCAACAGTATCACTAGATTTTCATCAGCTGTGCTTTCTTTTTTTTCTTAAGATTTTAATTGATTAAATTCTCAAATGGAGTTTTACCATCAGTTGTTTCAATAATAGATGACCATTTTCTCAGTTAAGATTTTTTTTCCAGTCTCCACTGAAAAGTGTAATTTTATAATTAAATTATTTTAGATTTCTGAGATGGTGCCTGAGATTATGTCAGGATATCAAACCTCAAAAAACACTCCTTCTTTGTCATGAATCTTTTCTGTATATATAAAACAGACACATTCTTATTTTGCAATAATTAACTATAAAGAAGTTTCTCCACTTTGCCTTTATATAATCTAAAAGTATAGGACAATATGTGTAAACACTGTATCCATAAAACAGAATTTCTTTGTGATCCTAATACTTTGCTTATCACAAGAAATTTTCATTCTGGTTTTATACTGGTCATCAACAGTTAGGAATTTATATTTTGTTAATTTTTATATATAACCCCCCTGCCCATTTATTGCTTACATTTTTGCATAAAAGATAGAGAATTAGAGATACTTTTGGTGTCTACATGTTTGCCTATCATTCCAAAATCAGTTCTTCCCTATTAACTTTAATAAACAGTAGTGTTTAATAAAAAAGCAATAGTGAGGTTGAAAGCAGAAACAAGGCAAGTGTGTTGGAAACTTCAGAAGAATGATGAAACCCAAAATTCAGACCTTAACCTGTCCTCCCAGACAAAGAGGAATAAATATTTCATGGAACATTTTGAACCACTCAAAATACTAATTTCTAACCTAGAACAAAGAAAATGGTTTTCAGGCTACCATGGTGATGAAGTAAAACACAACTTTATGTTAGGTATACAGGAATCAACTTCATTAATTTTTAAAGAGTGGATGTTGCTTCACAAGTGTAATCAGCATTACCGCAACAGAGCTTAATGCTAAAATACACCATTGCTCCCTATGAGAAACTATTAGTTATTCACATTTGCTCAGTAGTTTTTTTTCATGTAGTACATATATTTATGTGCTGATACTTGTCCAATGCAAGCTGTCCCTGTGGTAAGAGAGCAAAACAAATCAGGTTGCAAAGCAGTTTTACCTTATTTAACTACGGAGTAAAACATATCATATTGGTGGCCACAGTAGCCACTCTTAGTTTGGTGACCAAGTTTCTTCTTTCTATATTCTCCTGGATGTGTAATCAACACAGATACGCACAGAGTGAGCATTCTTCTCAAAAATTATGTCAAAACAGCCAAAGCTGCTGCTTGATGAACTGGTGATAGTGGAGAACTGCAAGGCTCTGATTTTGCAGAACATAATCTAAAATTTGGCAAGGTATTGTAGCAACAGAAAGAATTTCAGACTGAACTTGAGCAGTTGAGAAGACTTAGAGACAGCTGCAGAGTGACAGGAAGTCTCATTATTACTGATGATGTCTGGAGAAGGCAAGAGGAAGATGTCTTTTTGCCAAGGATCTTGAAGATGATGCTCCCAGGGACATTAGGTTCTTTGGAAGAGTCAAACTCAGCAGAAGGCTTCCTCTGTTGCTTGAGCATGGATCTCCAGAAGCTAAGTTTTCACTTTTGCTTTTATTTGAGAGGATTTGAGACAGAGGCAGCTGTTAAACTTTGCAGGCATGTGACACTCTCCAAGAAGCTATGACCCACAGGAACATGAGCTGGAAAATGAAAGGTGACCTTGCTGGTGACATAAGATTGAAGTGAGTGTTCAGAGAAGGCATTGAAATCCAAAATGATACATAATAAAAATCTCTATGCAGTGAGAAAAATCATCTGCGTGCTCTGACTCAGTAGGCTACTTGGGCAGTTCTGAAATGGAAATGGCTGTGCTGCTTTTTCATTGTATAAGCACTGAGCAGCAGTAGGTAGGGTAGCATAAAGGGAAACCTTCCTACCTCTACAGTGTAACACAAGCATATAGGCTATTCACTTAAATTTTTTTATTATTATATCTAATGAAGAATTGGATCTTGCAAGCTGCTGGAACCAGGGATGACAGGTGCCTTGACAAAATATAAGTTGCTGAAGACTTTTGCTACACACCTACAAAGTTAGAAGGATCCTTCTCCTACCTTACCTTACTTTGGTAAACAATGGAAAAATCTCCTATGAGCTGTATTGATTTCCTACTCAGACAAATTTAATTCCATCATAATCGGTGGTCTTCATTACCCTTGAAAATAGGTATCCTTCTTCTAATTAACTTCCTAAACTTACTTTATCAGGTTTCTTTGGAAACTTTCCCAGTAATATACATAGAAAACACACAGTACTTGTGAAAGAACAAATCCACGTAACACTATGTAATAATCATGTAGAAAGTCTGTTTCCTAGCCTGTGGGTATTCAACATCTGAATTGATATAAACAGACAAGGGTGCTCTAGAAAGCAAATTGGAACAATTACATTCATTACAAAGAATTCACTTAGAAACATGATGCAAAGACCAAACAACATCATACTGATAAAATTACATTAATACAAAAAAAATATGTCTGCAGCAATGTGTCAATCTCATTTGTATATCCTGATAAAATCATACTGAATCACATAGTGATTAGAGTCACTTTGGATACACCACGATGAGGACTTGAACCCAAGCTTTTAAACCTTCTTTAGCATTTCAGGAATGAGAACTTTCAATTATGCATCCATCTGTTCCTTACTGTACTACATAATGAATATATAGCCTTAAAATACTTCTTGCAGAATAAAATGAACAGCTAGATTTGCAGTGTGCGTGCAAAGATGGAACTCACCCTTAGGCAATGGGCCATAACAAAAAGTTAAAAATCATTTATGTCTTACTTAAGACTTACTTTGAAATGTTACAGAATTCACAGGGTTTTTTGCACTGGATGTATGCTGGGACAAGCTGAAGTTCCCCCTAAAACATATTCTGGAGTATAATTTCTTTGATTTTTCCTACATTTTCCTGTACATTTTTATCTCCTAATTTTTTTACAAAATTAGTCTGTATTAAAATAGTTATTGGGAAGGCTTCAGAACACCATTCAGAACAGGGTATAGTGTTCATCACTACATATAAAAGTGTTGGCATCTTAATGCCCTGACAGTGTAATGAATAGAATCTAGCAATTCCTTTTTCAGTACTAGAAAGTTTTCTTAAGTCTTAAAGTGTCGTGGCATTCCATGATGAGGCCACCTTATAAAAAAGTTGAATATAATCCCAAATATAGCATTATAGAAAGAGTGGACAAAGCACCTTCAGTTAAGTAACTTGAATTTGATAGGAGAAATGCACTTTTAAATAATACATTAGATAGGAAAAAAATAACTAAATCAAACATTCCTAGATAACAGAGGCAGAAAACCTATTTTCTAGGAATTAAGAATGAGATATGAATTTAAGGAGTAATGTCTTTACAAGGATCAGGACTGACTTTAAAATAAAGGCTTTTGAGAGGAAAATAAACAGAAAAAAATAAAAAGCAAACCCAGAAAGTACTTAGTCTTACTGTTATAGAAAAAACACAACCAATGAAGAACACCAACCAATTCCAGAAGTGTACAAAAAATGGAAATGACCATAAAAATGCCATCTAAACCTGCTTAATCATCGGAGGTGTTATTTTCGTTTCTTTTCCAACATGACATTTTAGCTGTAAATGATGAGAAAGGTCCTTGTGTTTAGCATCAGACTCTTCCTTCAAGGCAATATTTGGTATTCCCAGCAGGCTATCAGATGTGCCTTTTAAGACGCGCTACAAATTGCATATAAAAGCCATGGAGGAAATTCATGGATGTTGTATAACGCCCTGCACTCAGCACTTGTTAGGCTGCACCTTGAGCACTGTGTCTAGTTCTGGGTCTCCCAAATTAGGAAGGAAGTTGAGGTGCTGGACCATGTCCAGGGAAGGGTAATGAGGGCAATGAGGCTGGTGAAGGGTCTGGAGCACAAGTCCTATGGGGAGAGGCTGAGGGAGCTGGGGTTGTTTAGCCTGGAGAGAAGAAGGTTCAGGGGTGACCTTATTGCTCTCTACAACTACCTGAAAGAAGGCTGTAGCCAAGTGGGTACCTGTCTCTGCTCCCAGGCAACCAGCAATAGGACAAGAGGACACAGCCTTAAGCTGTGTCTAAAGAAACTTTAGGTTGGACATTAGGAAGAAGTTATTCACAAAGGGTGATCAGGCATTTGAACAGGTTGACCAGGGAGCTGATGGAGTCACTGTCCCTGGAGGTATTTGAGACTGGATGTGGTATTTGAGACTTAGTGCTACGGTCTAGTAGACAAAGTGTTGTTCAGTCACAAGTGGGACTCAATGATCTCAGAGGTCTTTTCCAACCTAGTTGATTCTGTGATTCTGTGCAATGAGGTGGCATGACATTCTACGGTATGGGATATCTCTTTGACCAGTTTGGGTCAACTGTCTTGGCCATGCTCCCTCCCAGCTTCTTGTGCAGCTCCTCACTGGCACAACATGGGAAAATGAAAAGTCCTTGATTTGGGGTAAGCACTGCTTAGCAACCACTAAAACAGCAGAGCGTTATCAGCATTATTCTCATCCTAAATCCAAACACAGCAGTGTACCAAATACTAAGAAGAAAATTAACTTTACCCAACCTGAAAAACAGTACACAAAGATATAACATAAGATATAATTGTTTTGCCTATCCTGGTTCACTGCAGACTACTTAAGGATCTTCAAAAAACAGCACAAAACTCCTAAAACCCACATATACATGTAAACAGGAGGCCTTTAGTCAGACTGAAGGGGGAATATGACGATATCTTACTGAACTCGAGCATTTCTGTGAAGCCTAAATTCGCCCAGAAATTCAATATTCTATTTGCTTCACTTATTAGTTCTCAGGAAAAATCTTCAGGTTTGAATTTGTATCTTCCTCCAACTATTGCTACTTTGTTTTTGTTCCATCTAAAATACTTCTGTACCTTTGTTGTGAACTGTAATTCCTGACAACTGGTTTAAAGAGGACATAATCATTCACAATCAAACACTCACTGGAAAACATGACTACTTAATTTATTATAATACATATCCTGTACATATATTTATAAATGAGATGAATTACACTGTAATTCGAATAACATGTTATCACAGTAAACCACAGTGATAGCTATAAGGAAGAAGAATTTGATTCCAGAAGATGCAGTAAACCAACTCATCTACCAGAGTTGGACAAGTGAAAAATTCCTACCACAGTAGTTTAATAATAATCAGGGCATTCACTTCTCTCAGATAATCCAAATAGGATGGGAAAACGAATTAGAAGACATGTATTTATCATAAGCAACACTTTTTAACAGTGTGAAGGTGACTAATCTGAATAAAACCCTGTTCTTATTTTATTGTCAATAAAGTAAAAGGCTGCATTTTGAAGAAATGTTACAAATATTTTATACTTACAGATCCTTTCTTCTAGAAAACTAATTGTTAATCCCAAAGAAAATAAAAAGAAGTTGAAAATTCATACTTCCAGATATGCCTATATTTACTACCTGCTATACTTTACAGAACCACAGAATAGTTAGGGCTGGAAGGGACTTCTGGAGATCATCTAGTTCAACCCTCCTGCCAAGGCAGGGTCACCTAGAGCAGGTTACAGAGGAATATGGTCATGTGGGTTAGGAATCTCTCCAGAGAGGGAGACTACACAGCCTCCCTGGGCAGTCTGTTCCAGTGCTCTGCCATCCTCAATGTAAAGAATTTCTTCCTCATGTTGAGGAACTTCTTGTGCTTTAGTTTATGGCCATTGCTCCTCATCCTGTTGCTGGGCACCAGAGAAAAGAGTCTGGCACCATCCTCTTGACACCTGTCTTTGAGATACTTATACGTATTCATGAGATCTCCTCAGTCTTCTCCAGGCCCAGCTCCCTCAGTCTCCTCTCATATTAGAGATGCTCCAGACTCCTAATCATCTTTGTGACCTTGTTCTGGACCCTCTTTAATAGTTCCTTGTCTTTCTTCAACTACGTAGCCTCACTAGGGCCAAGTAGAGGGGGAAGATCGCCTCCCTCCATCTGCTGGCTGCACTTCCCGATGTATCCTATGATACCATTGACCCTTCTGGCTGGAAGGGCACACTGCCGGCTCATGGTCAACTTGTGACCAAGACTCCCAGGTCTTTCTCAGCAGAGCTGCTCTTTAGTAGGTCAGCCCAAAACCTGAACTGCTACTTGGGGTTATTCTTCCCCAGGTGCAGTACCCTACATTTGTCTTTGTTGAACCTCATTAAGTTTCTCTCCATCCAACTCTCCAGCCTATCAAGGCTCTGCTGAATGGCAGCACAGTCTTCAGATGTATCAACCACTCATCTGGTTTTATATCATCAGACTTGCAGAGGATACATTCTTTCCCTTCGTCCAGGTCATTAATAATCAAGTTGAATAAGACTGGATCCAGTACTGATCTCTGGGAAACACCACTGACCACAGGCCTCAAACTAAATTCTACCCAACTGATCATGGCCCTCTGAGCTCTACCATTCAGGTAGTTCTTGAGGCATGTCACTGTCCATTCGTCTAACCCACATATCCTAAGCTTACCTATCAGGATGTTATGGCAGACAGTGTCAAAATCTTTGTTGAAATCAAGGTAGAGTTACCTCTGTGATTTCTGTACATCTGTACTTCCTACAGAAGTCTCTCCATCACATCATAACAGCTTATCAAATCATTCATCATAATTGCACACAGACTAGAGCATTCTCATGTGCCCACATAACACTTTTAACACTTTTACACTTTTAACACTTTTGCATTGCAGAATGATAGGGCTGATTCCAATGGGATGAGGTTCAACAAGGTCAAGTGTTGGGTCCTGCACTTTGACCACAACAAGCCCCTGCAGCGCTACAGAGTGGCTGGAGAGCAGCCAGGCAGAAAGGGACCTGGGAGTTTGGATTGACAGGAAGCTGAACAAGAGCCAGCAGTGTGCCCAGGTGGCCAAGAAGGTCAATGGCATCCTGGCCTGGATCAGGAACAGTGTGGCAGCAGGACCAGGGAAGTGATTCTTCCCCTGTACTCAGTGCTGGTGAGGCCACACCTGGAGTACTGTGTCCAGTTCTGGGCCCCTCAGTTCAGGGAGGATATTGAGGTGCTGGAGCAGGTCCAGAGAAGAGCAACAAGGCTGGTGAAGGGACTCAAACACAAGTTCTATGAGGAGAGGCTGAGGGAACTGGGGCTGTTTAGCCTGGAGAAGAGGAGGCTCAGGGGAGACCTCATCACTCTCTCCAGCTACCTGAAAGGAGGTTGTAGCCAGGTGGGGGTTGGTCTCTTCTCCCAGGTAACCAGCAGTAGGACAAGAGGGCATGGTCTTAAGCTGTGCCAGGGGAGGTTTAGGTTAGATATTAGGAAGAAATTCTTTACAGAGAACCCTCAGACATTGGAATGGGCTGCCCAGGGAAGTGGTGGATTCTCCGTCCCTGGAGTTTTTTAAGACAAGACTGGATGTGGCACTGAGTGCCATAGTCTAGTAACCATGGCAGTAGTGGATCAAGGATTGGACTTGATGATCTCAGAGGTCCTTTCCAACCCGGCTGATTCTATGATTCTATGATATGGAAGATACTAGTTTCAATACTAAAAATCCTTTGTGAATTTTAAGAACTGAAAGGTTGAGCCTTACGTGAACTGTTATTCTTCAGTAACATCAGGATTCTAGAAAGAAAATCTGTTTAAAAATTGATTTAACCTGCCCCCGGGTTAACAGTAGGCCATTTAAACATCTTTTGTATTTGTTGATTTGTATTTGTTCTGTTTTAGACTGTCTTTTTACAGTAAGTTGTCCCAAAGATTTTTCCCAAAACAAGGGAGAAAAAAATTTCCTGCAACTGCCTTCTGGTGTATTTTTTCTTGAAAGCAATACCTGCAATTCATAATTAACAGACTATTGACATTAACTAATGCTATGCAGTATGTGCAAAGGCTGTATTTTTGTAAAGTATATTTCTTGACTGATGAGAGCTTAATAAAAACTCATTTTTTTCCTCCTTTTCTTCCTCTGGCTCTTCCTGTGCTATGACAGAAATAGAAGTAAATAGATACAGGAAGGTATATAGGCATATATTCTGTTCAATCTGATTTACAGTAAAGATAGGATATGTACACGATATTCAATCTTCCCCTGTGGAATAATTGAAAGAGGTTCTGTTTGCATCTGTACTAACCTTTCTGTTAAATCACTGGGTAAAACACTTGTTTATATGAATAGAAGAAGGACTAAATACCATGTCATATTTTTTGCTTCAATGACATAAAGTATCTTTATAAAGTCAGCATAATCAAAAATAACACCCAAAATAATGAAGTTCTCCCAGGAAAAAAGTATTTTTTAACAAGTCCAGCCCATGCTGATTTGTAATGAAATCTTAATCAAGCACTGATTGCTTTCCTCTACCACATCAGGAGAATTATCTTCCTGCCAGTACTGCCTCCTGCAACACTGAGGAAGATATTTTATGCATATTGTACAAACTTAATGTAAGACTCAGGACTCCCTTACCAAAGTGGTCAGATAATTAGCATCAAAGATGTAGAAATGCTAAAAAGAATAGATGGGGGTAAGAGGATTCTCATTTATATTGGCTTTTTATCTACTATAGATGAAAAAAATATTGCTGTGCTTTTCCAACTGTGGATAAAAATTCATGCCTGAAACAATATTTCCAAATACTCAAAGGTCTCTCCTGCTACATAAAGCTTTTAGAGCAAGAAATAGTCTGCTAACTGCATAGTATCTTTTTTTCCCGTGTTTTCTTTCTCATCACAACAGTTGTGCATTATTTGTGTGTCCCAAACTTCCTCTCTTTCTTTACCGAGAAAGTGAGGTATAGTAGGGCTGACATTTCAGAGGATCCCAGGCTCCTACACTTCTCTATGTGGGTTTTAGAAGAACAAACATGATCTGTATCTGCTAATATCGCTGTGCTAATCATCCATGAAAGAAGGCAACTTCCTTGTTATTTTTTTCTAGAATGTTAAAAAAAAGTCAGTATCAGTAGGCCATGACTGAAGAATTTATTTTCCTTCAGAGCTGAAACCTTATTTCCCCAACCCATTGGATAAGCCTGTTTTTATTGTTCCCAAGAATGGATCAGCCTACAGGCTAGTCAGTTCAGATCCCATGACACTATTGGAAAGCAAAACATTGGGCAACAATCCAGCATAGGTACTACCTACATATTTTTTAACAAACAGAATTTGCCACTCAAAGAAATATTTTCTGGAAATCGTTGAAGTTATTTTTGAACGTCAGGCACATGATGGTTGAAATCTATAGTCTGTTACTTGTTCTGAAGAAGACTTTTCTTCAAAATAGATGCTACCACCGAATTTATAACCAAACAAGCCAGCAAAATATCACAGGCTTTTCCACATCCGTAACTTTAGCTTCCAAAATTTATACAGTAAATTCAGTATGTTATGCCAGACAGTGCGTGTGCAGTGCTATATTTATATTTTAGTTATTACCATAAATATGAAAGAGTAGAACCTTGGTTTTATCATGAATTACATATTTTCAATAAATAAAAACATTTCATCAGTGTGGTGTGTGAATTCTCCATATTTATTATGGCCTAACAAAAAGGTTTTTCTATGCTGTTTATATATTTTATCATATCATACTTATGTTCTGTTTTATGATTTTTTACTCCATATGTTAACGTGATTTATGTCCCTAATTAAAGCCGTAATAGGGACTTTTTCCGTTACCTTTAAGCATCTTTTTGTGTTAATGGATTTCTAGATATATATTTAATTTGTGTGTCTTCTCCTGAACATTAGTTGCTGCAGTATTTTTTTATATTTCTGTGGGTTTTAACAAACCTTTCTGTGTTTTGCTTTTTTGTAAAGCAAAAAAAAACCACAAAACTTTCTGCAGTAGCATTCCAATATCCAAGTGAAACCATGGCTAAAGGTGCTCTCTGCTTTCAAAGATCATGCCAAGAAATAGGCACTGAAGAGAAACTAAGTGAAATTAGAGAAATTAGGGTATAGACATAAAATTGTCTCTTGAGCTACAGAATATTAGCAAAGAGGAAAGGGAAAGACCACCAGTACTGAATAAGGCCCAAAGCAATACCAGTGCATGACTCAAAAAGCAAAATCTACCTGTTCCATGGATTTATGCACATAGGTGAGTTGAGTTCCCACTGGCAGTTTGGGTAAACTAAAATTTGAATGAGTACATAAGGTTAGGACTGTTAACAACCCTCTGAATGGATCTGAAGGCAGAGTTTGACATTCTTGCTGTATTACTAAGTTAACCTGAAGAAAACGCATTTGGATTTAACAAAACTGTAGTGGTCCAGGGAACACAAAGAGACAGAGAAGGTATAAGAGGTCTCCTGTAAAGGCTGATGAGCTCAGGGTGGGACACTCTTGGCAGGGTATGTCACACCGATGGTATCTTGTTTGCTTCTTACATTGAGGTTTTTTCCCCAATTTTCGTAGCCCATGGCTTTTTGTAGAGACCACTCAAATCTCTCTCTGCAGATATCATATTTTGGAATCCAACAATTACACAACTCCAGCAATGACTAATGATACCACAACTAGATGATGGACCTCATTGTCACAATAAGATTGTGACAGCACCTTCATCACCCTGTTGACTTGATAATTTGTTACAGAAACTGTTCAAAAGAAAAAATTTCATTTTTGGTGTTAGATGAATCCTGAAGTTCACTCCATAATTAGAGGGATATTTAAGGTGCAATAAAGTCATCTGGAGAAACAAGCTTAATATTTTCAAAAAGTAAATAGTTCTTTATATTAGTACATTATTTAATTCTGTAATAACCTAACAACGTAACTGTGTCAATTCTATCTTCATATCTCCAGTTTTAGACAAGAATCTAGGCATGATTTCCTAAAAAGCTTGGTACATTTAATGAACATTTGTAAAGCGTCTGAATTTCTCATAGAAATTTATTCCTTAAACAGTTCTATATTTCTCATGTCTCCTTCACTGGTCAATTTAAGCATCTGTGAAGGTTCTGTTATTTAAAAGAGTTTCACATAAGCAGTTCATCCTAACATTTGATAACAAAAAGACTTTTCTTTTAATCTTCTCCCTGTCAATGAATTTGTTTTGGAACTGGTCACATACATGCCAGCATCAGTGTATCAGCCACTTCCTTTCTGTATCTTCTCTAAGATGCCATCTTATTTCCTACTTATAGAAGACTTCTAAACACGTGAAAGAATTAAGAATATAAAGCTTCAGTATAAAATGAAAACCCCAACTTGTTTGGTATTTGCATCATTTGTACTTTTCTATTTGCCAAAACCATTTCTGATCAGAACCACTAAATATTAAATGGTTACTTTTCTATTTATCCAGTAAGTTCTGCTTCACTGCCACTGAGCTATTCTTCTTATGGAAGTGATTTCTAAGTCTTAGCTTTTGCCTGCATCATTCTTTATGTTGTGTGTCTTCCTACACCACTCAACCTTCCCTGCCTTAACTTTGTTTTCCTCTAGCACTGCCTGCAATATCTCTAGCATTCAACCTTTCCACAAGTCTCTGAAGTGGCCGTGTGTCATTTCATCTTTGCATCTAGAAGAATGACAAACTCAATGGACAATTGTAATAAACATATAACTTGATTCTAATGGCTCATTTCTTTTTATTTCTGTGTTTAAAATAAATGCATTTGTCTACATTTCTTCAAGTCCTTTAATAAATTTTGTGAAATATACCATGGCAAAGAAAAAAACACTGAATGGAAACAAGAATTTGAGCTAACCGAATGAGAACACAGCCGACTAGATGCAGCTTTGGCACTAGGAAGTGCTCATACAGACTGACTGAACTCAGGTTAAAGTTTTGTCCTTGTAATTAGAGCCATTAAAATGGTTGTAATCAACTTTGTTGGGACATCACTAAACATGCTTCCAAATGGCTACCTTCTGATGCAGCAATACTAGCCATTATTTCTCTTGATACAAATTTTAAGCCTTCAAGCCTTCAATGCTTGCTTGATTTCTTAATCAGTTTGTTTTCTGATTTCTCATTTTAATTTTTGATTTCCTGTTTTATGTTTTGATTTCTTCACTTATTAATAGCCCATTTTGAACTCTTACCCTCTTAGCTAGGGTTTTAAACGTAATGTTTTTCATATCTCTTGTATGTCCAGCATGAATAATGAATAACAAACCTATTCAGATGTAACACTTCCTATATAATGTAGGGAAAATTTTAGTACTAGGACATCCCTCTCCATATACTGGTGTGAAGATTGAAAATAGAAATGCAGTCAGAAGAAACCAGAAATTACTTCCAACAGGAGACAGAAGATTCAAGCAAGTATGAGTGGACATTCATTCATCAAGCTTTCTATCTCTCTAACCCAGCTTACTGTCATGCACTAATGGATAATAGTTTAAATGCCCTCTATGGAGAACTGTGGAGTTTTACTCCTTATTTTCTTTCTTTTCCCCTTCTTAGATGATTTCTTTATTACTAGCTCTGAACTCTAAAGCACTTAACTGATGATCCTTATTCTAGGAACTACCTTTTGTCATATTATTTGTGCCTTATTTATTTTGAAGTGAAGCTTTTTGGGCCAGAATCTGAATCTTCTGCTTCTATATTTTTATGACTAGCAGAATGGGACCCGATTTTTATTAGTCTTTATCAGAATGGAAAACAATTATTACTTAGTTGGCATTCAATGAAGTCACTTTCACATTACATGTCCAGCAGACATTGAAGAGAAAATGAACATTGCAAAACAACAATTTTACACAGCAATATGTTTCATATAAGATACTTTATGTAAAAAGGCTCTCAGTGAAGAACTAGACACATTTTTTATTCCAGTGGTCTTTCATTATTTGAGCTGTTTGTTCTTATTTTTTTTTTACATGAATGCATTTTGAAATGTCTAGTTCATAGTAACAGAAGTTAAAGGCAGCAAACTTCTTTTGTGCTTTTGTCAACAACATTTACAACATTTGCCAACATCACATTTTCAAGCACTCAAAAAGGCAATAATGAAAAATATAGATTTACAAAGCATTCAAAAACATTTTTTAGTAATACGTTAAATAATTTTTCTTCTCCACTGCTCACCCTCTTGATGGTACTATAGAAAGTAATCACATCATTTTACACACTGCATTTTTTAATTAAACTAATATATCTTTTTGTAAGCTAGTCTGTAAATCTGTTTACGTTCTAACAGTTCTTCTGTATCCTGATGAGTATTTGTATTAATTTCCCTTGAACACTGGTGATAAGGGCTATGCCAAAGATTAGGTAGCATTAAAGTATGCATAATTGTCTGCATGACTATGGATAAAACTGCTTACAGACCAGGGCAGAAAAATTTGATCCTGCATTATGAGTAATTAGAGTCAACAAAACTGTGACTGGGTCTGCTCTGTTTTGCAGCACAGGAGCATGGGAATGTCTGAGGTATTTTTCTGAGGGACTTAGATGAAATTAGTAAAAATATTCCCATCTAAAGCATCTAAGATGTAAGTGAATAAACATTTTAAAGTAAGTTGTGCACAGTGTATGTTTCAAATATGACTGAGGCACATAGATTGTACATTTTAAAATTCTTATTTCTTATAGGCAATTATTGAGACAAAGAAAATTTAAGTTTTAAATCATCGGTATTAAGGAAAATGGAATCCTCATTCTCAAAGATATCTCACCTACTACCAAATTCTGTAGATTACTTCTTTACTTCTCATGTGTAATGCTTATGTATGCATATAGTTTACTCTGAAACATATGAGGACTCCTTCTGTCTAAGATAAATTTTCTCAGGAGTTAATAAATATTATAATGCATTGTAGCTTTTCTCATGATCTATCTCACAATGAAAAAAGTTGTTTCAATCAACTGAGTTCAAATAAATATTTTATCACGCCTCTAGTATCCAATACTACATCTAAAATGACATTACACTTCCACAACTGAAGAACGAGTGACATTTAAAATCTAACAGCTCTATGGAATGAGGGAAATGAAAAAAATATCACTGGAATAAGCAAATTAATGAGTTTTTTCAGATCATCAACTCAGTCACATTTTACTTTATTCCAACTGCTATGTAGCAAACCCCATACATTTTCTTTCAATAAGCCTATCTTTTTATCTCAACAACTCCTAATGGTCCCCAAGGGGCCACAAAGATGATCAAAGGACTGGGTAGCCTGCCATAAGAGGAAAGGCTGAGAGAACTGTGTTGTTCAGCTTGGAGAAAAGAAGGCTTAGCAGAGACTTTGTCACCATATTCCAGTATTTAAAAGGTGGCTACAGAGCAGATGGAGAGTTCTTTTTTATCAAGAGTCACATGGAAAAGACAAGGAGTAATGGGTACAAACTACTCTTGGAGAAATTCCAACTGGACATGAGAAAAATTTTTCACAGTGAGAACAATCAACCATTGGAATAGTCTACCCATAGAAGCGGTATGTTCCCCAGTGTTGGACACTTCCAAGATTCAACTGAACAAGATGCTGGGCCATCTCGTCTAGACTGTGCTTTTGATGGGAAAGATTGGACCGAATGATGCTTGAGGTCCCTTCTAACCTGGTATTCTATTACTGTTCTACTATGATGATAATTGATGGTTTCTCTGGTAGTTTTCTATTCAAATGTATACAGAAAATGCTGCTTTCTCTCAGTCTCCATGAAACTTCATCAAACTCAAAGGTAATAAAGAATACCCTTAAAATAATTAATGCTATACAACATCTATGTGGATTCCCCCCGCCATGGCCTATATTATACAATCACTTTATAAAGCAACCGATGAATAGTTGGAGGTCAAGCTTTATTTCACAGCCACTGTTCTGAGCTTAGATGAGCTCTTTTCCTGAACTACCTATTACCTAAATTGAAGATTACATAAGGGTGAAAAAATTAGATTTTTATAAGTGTTTTCTTTCTAAATACAGTCTTGCTTTTGAAAGATTATTAATCCCCTCTATCATGAACATTGCACTAATTGCCCTTAGCTTACTTATAAAAGATACAACCCAGAAAAAAATGACAATGAGTGTAAAAGGCCCTCTCCGCAAGGAAGACTATTATCCAAGTTTTCCTCTGTGTCGGACTTCAAGGAAGTATCTGTGACTCTAATTAGCTCTTTCTGATCTTTATTCTTAGTCTAGGCTTCAAAACCCATACTGCATGAGCATAGTGGATTGCATTTCCCTGACAACACCTGCCACAAGGATTACAGAGTAACTCATAGTGACAGTTCAGTGATTTAACTTTTCCTGACTAAATACTGAGTACAAGTTCAGTTTATTAACGAGTGGAAGAATTTTTTTTACTTTGCTTTGAAATGACTTTATATTTTATTTTAGAAAACAATCTTAGAGAGCATGTTCATTTTACATTTCCTCTTTTCAAGACTGTGACTCATCACATGAAAAGGAACATAGAGTCTCTGTATAGGTGCTTATTTTGTTAAAGAGTCAAGCGGTTAACTAGAAAGAGCAGCCTAGCATGTGTGAGTTGTAAACATTTTGGTATCTTTTTTTGTGTCTGGTAAGATGAATAAACTCGAAAGAATCTAGTTACAGTATTAACTTTCTCATAGAATTTTTTTTTATAAATCTTAGCTAAATTGTGTAACCTATCTTGGTTCTTTTGTTTGAAAATTACACAAGCACAGTAGAGAAATAAAGTTCATCTGATATGGAGGTATTAACAAAAACTAAAATATATTTTCTCTATTTATATGCATTGGTAAATTATCTATATGCATAGATATCACAGTATCCACAATTATGAACTGTGAACAAAACTATTACCTGTATCTTCAAAGTTAACTAAGCTGTTTAAAATCATCTCAAAGAGGCTAAAATTTAGAATGACTAGAGAAACACATTTTCTGAAGTATAGCATTTTTAACTACTTCTAACTTTCAGAATATGATTTAAGGAAAATATATGTAGAAAACTGGATCCTTGACAAACAAAACAAACCAACAAGTATATTATTCCTCATAAATAGTATTTTGATCCTGAATAGCATGTGATTTATTGGCCAAATTTTCTCTTGCCTATGCCATAGCTACATGTAGATTTCAATGACAAATTTTTAATATTTTCATTTCTTATGTGCAGTAATAAAATTGGATATCTTCATTTTTCTGAAGATTAAATGGATCCAGCTACAGTATCTTATTCAAATAATAACACATTACCTGTCTAATTTATGTCACCTTAACTATGCTTTACGCGACTGTTATTCAATTGCTATAGTAATTCAGCTAACAACAAAATTTTTGGAGCATAAAAAGGAAATAGTGTTTTTGTAATCCCTATTTCTGATGAACAGCTTGTATAAACTAACAAATAACATTTGACTACTTATTTAGAGATTTTTCTTCCCTGTTCCCCAGAGTACAATCGGAGAACCTGACATGCATTAGAAAATATATACACTGATACAAAGCAGAAAAAACTAGGCTTATTTAGGGAGAGAAAATATGGACTAATAAAACGAGATGCCTTCATTTATACAAAGTCTGAAGAACAGGCCTGTTGAAGTTCAGTTAAACACATAAAGCATTAGACTTTTCCCACAGACATATTTGTTTTAATTTCAATGTCAAAAGTTTTTTGCTCTTTCTACAAGTTCTTTTTGATCCCCAAAACCCTCTCCACTGTTACTAGAATTGTCCCTAATAACATTCTACCTGTAAAAACTATGAAAATTTTGCCATATTTTGGAGAGTGCTTATACCACAGATGTTTGAGAAAATGATTTTACATTTTTTCTGATCTATCATAAATGAGTATGAGTGTGATAATTGTTGTAGTAAGCCATGAATGCAGGATAAACTTTCTACAAAATAGACAAAAAAATTGTAGATTGGAGTTACATTCTCCAAACCTGTGAAATTAAATAGTCTGAAACAGTATTACTCAAACTTTCTTTAAAATTTTCACATCTCAAGAGATTGCCTCCACACTTGTGATCATCTTTTGCTCGTTTGTTAAATCCGACCTTACTTTAAATTTGACCTGGAACTCCACACAGACATTGCCTGGTGGGAAACAGTCCATAAGATTTATCTTTGCTTCTTTGTTAGATTCTGAGCTGACATTAGTATGACTGTGCTATATTGGCTTATTGAAATATTCTGCAATGAATAATACTCATTAAAAAGAAGCTTGATTTTTATTTTTTTTCTTTGCTCATTCCTGCAGCAATACCTTTCTATTATCCAATAAAAAGCTTAGTATTATCACAGCAAAGAAGCAGGTATAAGTGGCTTCAAGTTCAGGCAAAGTTATGCAAACCTATATATTACGTAATACTAAACAGTTACAGTTTGAATACAACCAGTTTTAACTGTTAAGATCTATTGAATTTTGGAAAATTAGAGAGACGTGAGACAAATCTCGAAGATATATTCTTCGTTGAATTCTAGAAATTTGGTCTTAGCTGATCTAGATTTTTTTTATTAATTTCTTTCAGACAGCCACAAAAAGGTAGTCATATTTCAGAGGAAAGATTACTACACATGTAAGTTCCTCATGATACTTATGAAAGCTCAACAGCATAGAATAGTATAAGGAATTCCAGAAACTATCCTAATACTACATTTGAGAACACATGCATGTACCAAAGCACTTTCATTTTTACATACATTAAACAGTTATGTAATATTTTGGTAGTGTGACATTTTAAAATAACTAACAATTGGCATTTAATTTGAGTGAAGTATCATGTTGGCAGTGTTTCACAACAATACCCCACTAATTGATTAATTAAGGTTAGGAGGACTGAAAATATCAAATAAATTTATAATCTGAGACAAATTAATTTTGTTGGCAGTTAAATATGACTTTAAAATTGAGGCTGACAAGGAAGGTCCAACAGTAGAAAAGGGTAAAAGTTCCATAAAATAATGCTAGAAAACTTTTTTTCCCCAGTTTAGAAACACTTGGGAGAAAAAAAAATCTAACCTAGACAATTATTTATCTAACCTTGGTTAATCCTTAGTTTCTTATCAATGAGGGAAAAAGGTTTTTTCAGATGACCTGACAAACAGAAAGTTTTAAACTAGTTTGAAATGCATGAATTTTTAAATTTGAGAGCTTCCAGAACATGTCCATCTAGAAACTCTCTTTTTCATATGAATATACCTCCTATTTGAAAGTGCAACTTCTGTGAATATTTGTAACTGTGTAATACAGGTCCAAAAGTGCAGCGAATGGATGTAAAAAACTTAGGGATCCAGGATAAAAACTGGATTATACCAACATAACGTGTTTGTTCTTTGGATATAATTATTATTAAACCATTTTTAACACCACTCAACCTTCTGAACCTCAGTGAAAAGATAAATTATATTAGAAGTAATAAAAATAGTTGAGGCACCTTGTGGCGTATGAAGTCTTACTTTGCATCATTATTTTCCACTTCCAGAAAATACATCTAGATCCAGGAAAGGAAAAACCAAAACCAAAACCCCAAAACCAAACCAACACTAACAAACAAACAAAAACCCACAAACAAAACAAAAACCAAAAAAACCCAACCCCACAAAACCCCAAACCCCTATTTTAACAATCTCTTTTGTATAAGGAAGTGCTGTAAATTCCTTGAGATCCAAGTACAAAATGGTGCTGAATTCAGTAGAAAAAAGAGAATTACAGTTGTTTTAATATCCAATGATTAATTCCTTGTGTTGCTTTGCTTTTATGTGTAGCTTTTGCTTTCCCTGTTACACTGTTTTTATCTCAATGTATGAATTTTCTAGCTTTTACTCTCCCTATTCTCTTCCCCATCCCACTGGTTGGGAAGTGAGCGAGCCGCTGAGCAGTACTTGGTTGCTGGCTTGGGTTAAACCATGACAGGGCTCAAAATCATTTCTCGGGAAAACTAGCACCTAATGCACCTAAGACTTATTTCTTCTCCCACGCTAGTTCCTCCTGAGATCTATAAGCAAATACTTAAGATATCCATACAGAGAATCCTTATCAAAGGATTGACAGGCTTCATTAAAATAATTCTTTAAACCTTGATACGTGCCTAAAGTTTGCTGTTTTTTTAAGGACAGCAGTTCGTTTAATAAAAGATATGAAAAAATATTAAATCTGTCTACACAGATAAGGCAATTTGCAAATTCTTAAATATTAGCTTGTGCTTTCTGAGACATTTTAGGCTGAGAGCCCCTCAGTTTAGTCACATAATTAGACAAATCAGGACTACAATTAGTATCAATGATATGTAATCTTTCATATCATAGAAAAAGGGAAAAGGACACAATTCTTTGAATTTTATATAGTGACAAACAGAACAATTTACCACATCCTAATGGAAAAAATCTGTCGAAACTCAGAAAGCTTACAAAACCCTTCTTAGAAAAGTGAATTTGGTGAACAGTGTACAAATTGAAAAAAATCCTTCTGGAAGTGCCCAATGTGTCACAAAACTACAAAAAAAATGGCTGCATGTTATTGGGCACAAATTCTTATTCCACTACATTTAATTTTACCTTTAATTTGAATTGGTAAAGAATTAGGACCTTAATCTTATCACTTAATTTTCTTATGATAACTTTGTTTATATCAAAGTCCTCAACTTGTCAAAGCAATTAAACATATATTCAACTATGTTGTTCAAACAGCTCTTAAGTTAGTGAAAGTTGTATTTATTAAAAAACCTTGAAGAAATCAAATATATTTATTTATATTACTTATATTTATTACCTAATAATCAGCAACGTTAAGAAACATTTATTTAAGTAATTTTTTTCAAAATAGAGTAGTTTTAGAGATGCTTCTTTAACAGATAGTCCTGTTTATGTGTAATTGTAGCTTGCAATTCATCCATATAAAATGCAGAACAGGTACGGAAAAAAGTCAATAGTATTCACCTCCTCCTGTTTCATCTATGTCAGAATTTTATTCCAAATTAGACCAAAGTATTTTAGACATAAAAGAACCAAATTCTATTTGCTTTATTGAGGTGAATAATACAATTTACTTCATCAGGGCTACTTAAGTATACAGTAATGCAACAGTTCTCACTCTATACTAACTGCTGAGATGTCTATTTAGAGTCTATACTTTGTTTTTTGTTTTTTTCACTCCCATCATTCTATTTAATTGTTTTATTGGCTACCTGTTCTATTACTAAATACTTCTATATTAAGAGACAATATTACAAATCATATATAAAAACCATTTAAATTACAGGTTTAAAAAGCAATATCCATGTCTCAGTTACAAGAATAAAGTGCTGGAAGTGAAGCATCTGAAAAAATGCTATTAGAACCACACATTAAAACATGCAAACAAGACAGCAAGATTAAAGTGCAACAGTTGAATATTACTCGTTTCTGGGATTTTTGGAGGATTATTTTAAAGAAAAGAAGTCAGGATATGACACACTGGAGACACCAATAGACTAATTTTATTTTTCTTTTTGTAGCTTGAGCCTGTGTTTCTAGAAGATTCTGAAAGGTCTGAAAATCCATTTTATCAAAAGCTTGCATAGCTTAAACAATGTTATAAATTATATAAACCCACAATTTTTTTTGATGGTGGTGTTATAACTCTCAGGCTTTCATTAGTTAATATATTAATTTATTTGCAGATGCATAACATTTACATTACTGCAATGTATGACAGTTAATTGTGACATAAAAATAAAACCAAAATTCCAACATACAACCAGTGCACCTCCCCCTCCTTAGTGTGCCTTCAACTGACCTTAAAGTGAGATTCAAATTTGCCTGTGAAAGCAAGACTTAATATTATTTGTATACAACTTTTATATTTGCTGTCTTGAAACAATTTGATCATGCTATTCTAAGGCCAAAATGTTTAACACAACTTCTGTAGTACATTCTGTCCCAGGGCAGTACACTTTTCCTGAATAATGTCTCAATCAAAAACTCAATTCCATTATCGAGAGTATTATCTAAATAATCTTAGTTTTTAGGCTTGAAAATATGAACTGAAATCCAAACTGGAGATATCTTTGATTACCAACTTTTCTTTTAGGAATACTAGAACTGTATAAAATTTAACTGACAGGGCTTCCTTTTTCAATATTCAACCTGTACCTGTCCAGTGGACAACATGTTTCTAGTAACAATTGGGTTAAAAAAAAAAAGAAGAAAAAATAAAAGAC
The DNA here is from genome assembly GCF_001715985.3 of Manacus vitellinus. Lineage (NCBI taxonomy): Eukaryota > Metazoa > Chordata > Aves > Passeriformes > Pipridae > Manacus > Manacus vitellinus. The sequence goes on along the minus strand of NW_021939256.1, from coordinate 15,726,592 downwards.
AAAGTTTTCATTCAGAAGCAGAATACTCAAATAGTGTTTAGAAAATGTATTATACCTAATTATATAGTCCCATAAATTAAGTAGATTTTTTTAAACCGCTGATTTCAACAAAAGCATCAACATATATCATTACTGGATGCCAACTCCGGAATTATTCAGTATAAGAAAACATTTCATATTTATGTGGTTAATAGAAACAACTCTGCAAAGCCGTATGCTGAAGCAGAATATGAAGAGGTAGATCTTCAAGTAATTAGGAAAGTGTACACATTTTAAGTCTTGACCAAGGTATTTTCAAGGCTGGTACTCCCCTTTTAAAGTATGAGAAATGGAGTGAATATAGGAAAATAGGATTTATATTTTAAAGTAACATTTTAGAATATTTGTACCACTTTAGCTCAAACCTGAATTCCTTTTTTAGTAGCAACCTTTCTGCCTGGTCATCAGGGAATGACATTCTGGAAGCAAGGTAACCTAGGGAATGAAGAAAACTGTCTGGATATAAATTTGTTATGACCACATGGAAAAATTAGGCAAGGATTCTCTCCAGTTACCTGAAGTCAGCATTGAAAAACAACTAGCTGATGCAGACAGGCACATTTCCTCACCCTGCAATAACGGAGAAAGATGAGGTACACTGTGCGCTACAGTGCACTACAGACCGCAAATGTGACAATTTGACTAAACTGTGTAAAAATGTGAGTGAACAGACAATGGGATGAAATGACGCAGATCCATCATAGCTGAATGGAATCAATTTTTTCTATCAATATTATGTTCCTTTCAAAAGCGAGGGGCTGCACTGGCAGAGGTCTCTGAGGATGAGCAGAAATGGTGTCTCCGTGTCAACCTGAGGCTCCTCCAGGAGAAACGGAATCACAGAATAGTTAGGGCTGGAAGGGACCTCTGGAGATCATCTAGTCCAACTCCCTTGCCAAGGCAGGGTCACCTAGAGCAAGTTACACAGGAACATGGCCATGTGGGTTTGGAATGTCTCCAGAGAGGGAGACTCCATAGCCTTTTTGGGCAGCCTGTTCCAGTGCTCTACCATCCTCAATGTAAAGAATTTCTTCCCCATGTTGAGGTGGAACTTCTTGTGCTTTAGTTTATGGCCATTGCTCTGCATCCTGTCTCTGGGCACCACCAAAAAGAATCTGGCATCATCTTCTTGACACCAGCCTTTGAGATATTCATATGCATTAATGAGATCACCTCTCAGTCTTCTCTAAACTAAACAGTCTCCCCTCATAAGAGAGATGTTCCGGACTCCTAATAATATTTGTAGTCCTCTACTGGACCCTCTCCAATAACTCCTTGTCTTTCCTGTTCTGAGGAGCCCAAAACTGGACACAATATTCCAGATGTGGCCTCACTAGGGCTGAGTAGAAGGGGAGGATCACCTCCCTCAACCTGATGGTCACAAACAGGTTCAGAAGACATGCATCACAGAAGGTAAAGAAAAAGAGAAATACCACCTTGAAGCCAGGCATAGAGGCAAGGTGCCAGCCTGGAAGGTCATAGGGCCCAAGAGGCTAGGTGACTATAAGCCCATTTTTTGTTAAAACACTTTACTAGAATTTTCTCTATATAAAAGCAGGTATATATTGATATGCGTATTGCTATGAGGATTTTTTCCTTTTTTTTTTCTTTAAAATAGTTTTGGTCTTTTTTGGGAACTTGTACAGGAAGAGATCCAGCTTTACTGACCTCAAAGTTCTGGCAGAATCACCCCTTTTCAGAGTTTAAGAGGGGAAAATCATGCTGAATGCTAAGGTGAGGCATGCAGGCATATTATGCAGTCAGACATGGTCTTTCTACATTTTTTCTGAGCTAATGGGATGCAAGTTGATGCCCGTTCAGAAATCATGTCAGAGAAGTTCCCCATACATCATCACAGAAGTTGTCTTTCCCAAATTTCATCACTGTAACAAAGCTCTCCAGTTTTATGAGAGCTTGGACTTTCTACAAGACTCTAGGCATTCAGATCATGGCTTCTACTAATCTGCCTTTTGTCTGCCTGACACACTTTGCCAGAATGCTGCAGATTGTTTCCTGTTGTGTATGCTGTTCACATTTGAGACCTCTGCTTAATTTCACTAGGGACATACTGGGTGATTTTGCCAGCTGGATGACAACCACCATCCCATGCCGAATGCTGTAGGGCACTGCAGAGGCTGGAAGTGACCTGGGGCCATGTGTTGGCCCGTCAGGGGCTCCCTTGGACCCATCATGGCAGTGTCTGGCAGCCAGGACCAGGGCAGCCAGGAGGTTATGGGGGCAACCCTGAACAGGCTGAGACCAGGCTCGAATGTGGACCCATGGGTGGGTAGGGTAGGGCTGTGGGGAACTGGAGACCAACCCTGCCATGGGGTCACTGGGACAGGGGCTGCTGGCCCTGGGTGTCCTGGGCTTTGGGGAGTAGGGGGAGCCCCAGGGGTTGTGAGGGATGGTCAGGGCTGGTAGTGCTCTTGGGGAACTGAGAATTGCTCAGGCACATAAATAAAAATATTGCTGAATCAGGGCATTAACAAGAGCATATTGATAGAAATAGTAAAAGAGATCATACAGTGCCTTTCACTTTACTGAACTATTTAGTGAATGATTTAATTCCTGTTTTCATTTTTGACTCCCTCTATGTTAACTAATTCTGTTTATAGAATAATTAGTCAACTACTTAATTGAAAGAGAAACAAAATTTAGTGTATTTCTAAGTTTGTAAATTATAATTAGACTGCTTATTAAATTGCATTTGCACAAATTATACCTCTTCATGTATAAAAGGAAACATAGCTAAAGGATTTAGTGTTTTAAAACATCTGTGAGTGCATATGTCAGAGGCTATGTGTGCCAGGTACATGATTATCTGTCAAGGTAAAAAGAACAAGTTCAAAAGAGTTGTCTTTCAAAAGGTTTAAAAATAAGAAGATAGTTCAGAGATTTGCACCTTTGAAAAAGTCTGAACAGTTTTCCCATGTCCCATGCTCTGAAGACAGGCAGACTTTGCTGTGTTTAAACTATTTTAATAAAGTAACACCCAAAGTTGAGGACTTTTGGATAAGAATTCACTGCAGCATATCTAGTTATTATTATTCCTGTACTATGTAGGACAATCTACGTATAGGAGTTGGACTCAATAATCCTGATAGGTCCCTTCCAATTCAGCATGTTCTATGATTCTATGAAATAGATACAGTTGCAGAAGAAAAGCTGTTAGCAATGATCCTTTGCAGGTTGGATTTTATGACTCAGTATTGGTCATTTGAATTTTAATTGTGAATTCAAATGAACATTACACTAAAAGTTCCTTGGAAATCCTTGTGATTTCCTGAAACACTAGATTTTGCATTCAATTTTACAGTTTGCAGACTTAAAGCTGTCTTTTGATTACACATATAAGGAGACTTGCAATGCATTGTATTACTGAATACATTTTGTCATTGTGAACTCGTAGTATTCTTGCTTCCAAAATGAATATCCACAACCTGTTGCTATAATATCAGAAGAATTCAGTAGCCATGCAAAGGTAAGATGTAGAAACGAGACTTGAGAATTAAGAATTAGAACTACACAAAATCAAGGATTTCATGCAGCATATTCCTCAGGCTAACATAGCAATTTTTAGTTAAAATCATAAAGTTTTAGAAATATTCCTCATCTTATTCAGAGTATTTACTCTGAGTTCTGATGATAACTCACAATTATAAAGCTGCACTTTATTTTAATTTTAATTTCCCTCAGTTAATTTCACAGCTACTGGAAACTACTCCATCTTTCCTGTTTAAAATATTACCTCCAATTTTGGATGGCTTCTACTTGTCTCTTATCTATGTTGGTAAGTATAGAATCAGGTCAAAATTACTGGGAACAAGAAGGAGTAGTACCATTCTCAAGTTGCAGATGAGTGTATAGCTCATTGCTTTAAAATACTCATTTTGCACATTTGAGTCCTATAGAGATATAGCCCTATAGCTTTATACACATAAAGATACCCAACAAAATTATTTAATTCACATTAAAAACCAGTTCATTTATCCCTCCTCTTTAGTCCTGAGACAAAAAAAACATTTGAAGCATATCTGAAGGAAGCAGCCACCCTAAAGAAGGTTTCTCAGGGACTGCATATTTAAAAAACATATTATTCACAAATGCATACAACATTTTTTAAACTAATATTACACTCTGATACCAGTGCATTAATTAAATTGATTTGGAAGCTGCCTATAAGAATAATCTTAATTTAATAGTGATACAGTTTTCTATCATTAAATCTCGTGACAATCACTATACCTTTGCTTGTAAGTCAGATAGTGTATTACACAGACCTTAGGGTGAAATGGTGTGTCTTTCACCTTTGTGTGACATAAAAACAAAACAAAAAAATCCCTTTTATAGGACAGTAATTGTCCAAACACTGCTAGTTGTCTCACAGTGTGCTTCTAAGTTAAAACTCTAAATGGAAATCGCCAAACTGGGAATCAAATTAAACAAATCAAATTTACTAGGATTTTACAACCTCTTTGTAAAAGACTGAGAAAGTGTCAAAGGAGTGGGGTAATGGTGAAATGCAGAGTTTAGTTCTGCATCCTCTTTCTTTTAACAAAACGTCACAAGAATCGTATCTCCTGATTTTTATAAAAGTCTAAGTAATTTTTTCCTTTAGCGCTTAGATACAACATCAACACTTTCAGAGGATTTCCATTTATGCAAAAACTCGACTGACTTTAACAACAATAGTGTCTTAAGATAAAATGAGTCACAGTGTTTTTTTTCCAGCCTGAAATCTGTCATAAAATTATCTTAAAAATACAGTCAGTCACAGCTGTTTTCAGTAATCACTAAGAAAAGGTTTTTTTTTTAAAAAAAAAAAAAAAAGAAAACCCCTCACTTAGGTAAATAATTATTAAAATCAATAGCTGAAAAATATGTTTTGCAGAAATTTACATATTACCTATTATATTAGCCGTAGAAAGTTTTCAAAGTAATAGATGATTTAGGTTTTTTCATGCAGATTTTGAATAAAAGAATTTCAGTTCTAAGTAATGTCATTTAAGATTTTAATATTTTTACATACTGAAGACAGAATAGTTTCTGTCTTCATCTAAATTTAGTTCTAGAGGTTGTGACATTACAGCAAATCTGGTTTAATCATACTGGTAGTTTTACATGTAAATTAATGCATGTACTCATACAGAATTACAGCATTAGAGAATCATTAACAAAACCAATGATGGGCATTCCCCCCAGAATATGGGATCCCTAATGAGCTATAATTTGGATTTAAAATGAGAATAAATTACCATGCCAACAGTTCTTTAAACACAGGTTGTTTTTTGAGCATATTTTCACTATGCAAAATGTAACTGGAAGTGAATTAATCATTTAACTTCAGCAAAAAAATCAAATGCATTGAAATAAAACTTGTCTAACTGCCCTTTTAAATTTTAATTTATTAGGATTGTTCTCTTAGAATAACAATTGGTATTAAATCTCTCTTTACATTTACTTGAAGAAGAAGAAAAGTTTTACTTGCCTTCCCATTTACTTGGGAATTTTAGCATATCATGAAGATAGTTACATTCCAAAGTATACATCATGGACATATAGAAGTGGCACACAATAACCAAAGGAAATACTAAGTACTGTAAAGTAAAGTGGTAAAAGGAGCATCAAACATGATCTTTCAATTTTAATATGATATTAAAGGCAATTCAAGGAATGTGGTTATTTATTTTGTGCTTTGTTCATTTATTTTCTTGCTGTCTTCTGTCTTCACAGTAAATGCAATGAGACAAAATCTGGTTGAATTCTTGAAGTTGATTGATAAAGTACATGAAGTAGTTAAACATACATGAAGTACACTGAAAGTGAAAAATCACTGTTCATGCAATAGCCAATAGAATCTCCAGTAAAGCCCAGATCCTCATTAAAAACAGTTAATGATTTCACATGACTAAACAAAAACATAAAAGGTTCTCTTTTTATCATGCGTTGGAAGAAATGCAATATTGCAGAAAGCAAAGAAATAGGTATTGCAGAAAAAGTCACACAATTAACCATATTGCCTGAAAATCTTCTATTTGTTTTCATGATGTGAAATAATAATTTATGCAAATTTTTTTAAATATTTAAAAAATATTGAAAGTTGAAGAACATGAAACTGTTCTCAAGGGATGAATGTCTGGAACTGTGGTACAACTTACAGGCTCTAGGGCAAAGTGTTTCTAGTCTTGGTCATCTACAGCTTTCATTATCCATTTAGAAGGGACTCATGAAGACAGACACTAAGTATTTATTAACAATTCTGCACAAGACACCTAACTCAGCAGGTGTCTTGCACAGAAATGAATTCATATCCTCGGAGTAGGTATGCCTTTTAATCCTTTCCCCTGACCCCTTCCCTTCGCAGTTCCATTTGTTTAGTGGGCTTAGTCATACTCTGAAGTTGAAACAGGTTATATGTACATTAGTGCTGTAAATTTGCACTAGAATATGCTTTTGAAGTGAAACTTCTAAACATCCCCACTTGTCATGCTTTTGATTTATGTCACAGAGTACTAGCAGACTACACAAACTGGATTTGTTCCAGATGAAAATAAATTAAAAAATGTGGCCCAGGAGCCCAAAAATATTCTTCAATCACTTATGAACATTCAGTCCCAGGTGTGAAGTCCATGCCTTCCTCCCATCCCCCACCCAAACACATACAGTCTCTATCAACTGTGTTTCAATATATAGATCTGCCTTTACTTACTAACATACCATAGTCACAGTCACCCAAATATCTTGCTGGAAAGTGATCTTGGATCTAATGAGTCAGTCTTCCTTTTAATTTTTATTTCAGAAGCAAATATTTGGTACATTATGAATTTTAGAACTTCAGAGCAACCACTGGAAAAAAGAGTCACCCTATTGTATAAACAGATAACCATGCTTAACTTGAGTAGCCTTGTGCAAGTCAGTGAAAACACTACATATATACAAGTATTCATATAAATGTGCTAGATATAAAAGTATCTAAAAGAAGGAATACACATGGAAAAAACCCCAACACCTATGGCTGTGATGACATAGGGTATTTCTATGTAAGGCTTCCCTTACAGAATTTTCTTCTTCATTTAGTTCGTCCTAATTGTAGGAAGACATTTTGACTACTGATATTGAAACAATCTCTTTGAAAAGGTCAAAGAAAAACCCTTAAAAATATTTCTGCCAAATATTTTGGATTTGACTTGGAAGACAAGATATGTCACGGCAGGAAATGTTTTTGTTAAGGTACATTAGCATCCCAAATTCGTGGACATGTGAAAACTTTTAAACAAAAAAAAAGATAACTCCTTGTGTAATAGTTTTTCAATACTATTACTAAAATTTACTGCATATCTAGAAAGTTGACTGTACCTGTGACTACACTTCTGCATATTCATTTTTTAAAAATTCCTGACATAACCATTGGCTGCCTACCATGTGATATAAGGTTCTAGCATTTTATGTCTCAAGTATGCACCCTTAAAAGTTGTATTTACTTCTTTACTGGTCTACAGAAGCCCTTTGTCATGTTTTACCTGGTTGATAACATCATAAAGCTTGGAAAATGTCAGTATATGATTCTTACTAGCACTCTTTCTGCTTGAGTTAGTATTCATAAGTAATTTACAACACAGTGAGAAGCCGGTTTTGAAATCTGAAAGTGATGAAGTGATTAAGATTATTGTTTCCAACAGTAAAAGAGACTGACTTTTGTACTTCCTCCCTTATCTTGAATACGGTATGAAATAAATCTATACTTCTTTCCTTTAAAATTAACTATCCAACACATTCTTAAGCTTTTTTTTTTTTAAGCTTGGACAGATACCAAACCACCAAACTTATTTGCTTCAGAACTGCATAAAATCCTGATGTACCTATGCATAACTTTCATTTTTAAGTCCAGTTATTTACTCAGAACATCTGAATGGTTAGTTTCCTTGAGAAAATCAACTTATACATAAGCTAATAAAATAATCTCTGAACATTCGGGTGCTGACTTGCAATGGCAAGAAAAAGTGATAGGAGATTTACACCTGTGTTTACACAGGTTTCTCATGTTAATTTCTATGGCAAAGTATGCTTCTGATCATCAAGCATTCCAGTTAGCATCAAATCCCAAGAGAAGACATGGTGTAGTTCTAATATGTTCTTTACGGTGGTGTTATCCACAGATTAGTAAAGAAATATTCAATACTTTGGTCTAGTAGAACTGGCATGTGTAAACCTCATTTTGCAACCGCATTGTTCGGGGGCCAACAGGAAGTCTGGCTGAGATTAAATGCGTCATCATCACTGACCGGTAACAGTGTTGTCTGTGCCCCACAGGAGTTGTCACCATATGACAGGTTGTCATCATACCAGGGTCTGAAACTGATGGTCTGAAAAAAGCAGCAGTGGAAAGCAGTTACACCCCACAAACGTTGAGTGTTTTAATAAGATCAAATAGCAGTCCTTATATGCAGAAGAGGTTCAGAAGATGATGTGTCATTGAATGTGCTGTACAAAAAAAAATAAAATTTAACTGAAAAAATATATTAATATATATGAATAAAAGTACATTTATGAGATATGTGATATGCATTTTTATGCTATTACAAGAGATATCTTCATCTTAGTTCAATTTCTGTGTAATTCCGAAGGAAAATTCACCAGATATAACTTCTTTTAGAAGTGGACTAAGAAGAATCTTGGAGAAGGAAAGTATAACAAAGGAAATTTGGAAGATACTGTATTGCAATGAAAGTAGAACAAAGGACACAGATGTGAACATTTAAAGGCATACCTCTTGGAACAACCTGTATGAAAATTTAAATATGTTGATATAAAAAGTATAAAAGACTTCAATGTGCAGATGCTGGTCGGGTAACTAAGCATTAACTACAAGCTCTTAACCAAATTGTTGCTGATTTCTGAATGTACTTCTAAAGCTCCTGGAAATCTTTATAGAAACATGTAAATGATTTATTACCCACTGATTTTTCTGTGCATGACTTTGTCATTTCTCTGACTGTAACTTCTAGTTCTAAGAATGTATTCTCTTTGATTTCTGAAGACTATCTTTCTGGAATAATATCAGATGAGTCATAAATGAGTTCTTCAAATCATGACTTTATCTTCCCTAAAATATTTAAGCTTCTTTATGGGGACAAAGTTTGACCTTTTAAGCACTATTCTGTTTCTTAATGCTGGGAATTTGGCTGCAGATAATAATCTTCAACATTCCTTTTTCATTTTGAACCTTTTGTGATTGTATCTACAAGAGATTTGATTTGTGGTCATATAACATATTGTACTACTTAAATCTGTCATTTCATGTCCACAGTGCACTCGATTTCTTTGATTATCAAGAAAGAGATGCCTGAAACATTTCTGGTTTTATAAAGCTCAGAAAGTTTCATTTTCCATTGAAGTAAACCTTTATGTAGAAGTCTTGAAAACTTATGAGTAGATGTATTTTCTTCAAAAGAAATTAAGAGTTTGGCAGTACTATCACCGTAAAATTTCTGCTCTAATGTAATAATCTGTAACTGTGCTAACCACATGACAAGTTTTAGCCAAACTAAAATTACTTCCATTTTGGTTTATTTCAATTTTTTACATTTATATCTACTTTCAGTGAAAAATACTTATGGGTAAGTATTTATCTATGATATTCATTTACATTTATTTTCCTGGTAATTAATTTTTTAAAGCAATCATCTTCCTTATCATGTGTTTGTCTCTTCCTTAATTTTACAGAATTTTCTCTAACTTATAAAGTGCCAAAAAATGAAAATGTGACCACGCAGCTTTACAAAACTTCCTCTCCTCAGAAGAATAGCAAGAAATGGGAAATTATGTCAATGAAACTTCTTTGCTTTTGACTAAAAGAGACATTAAAAGTTTTGAGAAAGATTCTTGTTCCATAATTGTTTGAACTGCTAATCATGCACTATTTATCTAGTTAACCTATAGATAAGAAATGTCCATAATTAAAAAAATATAAAGAACTTTTTCAGATTAATGATTTGATGACTATTCCTGATTTATTTCAATGCAGATAAATATATGCACACTAACACAAATACCAAGGGAAAAACAATATCTCTGCTCTGAATCTCACCAGAGAAAATTTCTCAGCTACGGTTATATTCTTCAAAAATGCATAGGTTTGAATGATCACAAAACAGCTGTTGTTGCTGCAGGGCTGAAAAATAATTTCATTGCAATTATGCAAAAATAGACTATAGGAAAAAGGAAGCATTGTCATTCTCTTGAGAACTACATATTGGAAACAAGCTGAAAATAATAAAGCATAAATTCTCCGGAATAGGCAAGTGCACTAAGTGCAAGTCCAATGCACAGGAAAGAACCTGCCCAGTGCAATAAAGTATGTGTCATTATTTTCTTTTTTTTTGTTCATAAATGACCACATCTTCAAAAGAAGAAACTTTTAAATGGTTCTGTGTATCTGACACTATCTTCTTGAGTGGCAGAATAACTAAAGTTTATCTGACAAAAGGAGAGATTATGTCATCTCATTAGCTGTACCTCAGTTTTGCTTCTCTATGATTAGCAACTCAACACTTACTATTTGTTCTCACTATATGATTACATCACATAATTTACGGCATCCACTATTTAAACTAAGGCAAAAATGGGATTAGATAATAAAAACTGAATTCTGAGCTCAGAAATTCCTCCTTTACCACGCAATCCAACTTTGTTGATGTTTTCACGTATTTTTGTTTCTTAGTACAAACGAACCTGCAAGAAATTGAGCTGAATTGTAAAGTAGTCTGTATGTAAATACTGTGGTGCACAGAAATGAACAGGATTTGTTATTGATCAATTCCTGTTCCTTCCAATTAGCACAGTGCTTTCAAATAAAAGCAAGCTACATATTCTCTGCTTAGCAAAGCAGTGAGATGTTGGGCTGTCTTACAAATTAAGTGACATAAAACCTTACTAGCTTCTATCTGTCTGTGGTGTTTTAGTGCTCCCTTTCATTGCTGCAATACCATACTTAATTAAAATTTTCACATTACTTAAAGTAATGAAACAAACACAAAGTATCAGTCATTTTTTCAAGAAAGAATAATGTAACTTCTTAAAATGGAGGCTTGCAGTAAACGCAGGCTTTAAAGTTATTTTACAAATTAAAAAAAAAAAAAAAAGCCAGCTTGACGAGTTCCCCTGGCAATATAAAAGACATCAGACAAAAAGAAAATTACATGGAAAAGCCTGAGCCACCAGTCTTTATGTTCTTCTTGTAGAGGGCTAACTGCTCAGAATAATTAAACCAACCATTTATTTCAGTTGTTTCTTTATTCTCTTGTAGCTAAGGCAAACAAACATGAGTGAACATATTACCATATCTACTTCTTTCTTTCGTGTATTTCGGGTCTTTATTCTCTCTGTCCTTTTTGTTTCCACTAAGATATATCTCCACAAAATAGCAATCTCTTTGTTCAACTTTCTACTCATTTTTGTCTACTTAGAGAGGCTTTCCTTTGATCTGTTAATTTGCTAAACCCAGAATTGTTATATACTAATTTAAAACAAAACAAAACAAATTAGTATTTTATAGCTTTCTGGCTGTTATGAGAAGTTTTTGGTTTGATTTGGTGAATATTTTCCCTATTAGTCAAAGCTTACTTGATTACTTATATGTTTGCATAAGCTTTACAAATAATATTGAGCTTGCCCTGGAAAAAAATATACAGTGACTTGCAAGTTATGTGCTGCCAGACACAGATTCTGAATATTTTACTCCAGCAATTTTATTTAGGTTCTTTCTTATAGGAGAACTACCTATAAGAAAATAAATTAATAATACCTAAAATATTCCATATGAATAGAGGAAGTCAAACAGGGGTTTTTTTATATCCTGAACTTGATGTTTAGTAAGTAATTAAGCTCATTGAGGTGTGGTAAAACCAACTAACCAACCAACTAATACCCAACAAAACACAAAAACCCCCATTATTTTTGAAGATGTGATGTCAATTCTCTTTCCAAGGCAGATATTTCTTAAGACAATTACTACAGGATTTAACACTGCTATGATAGTTTTCACCCTAGGCCTTCCTGGAGACCAGATTGTAACCAGGAAGGAACTAGGAAGGTGACCCAGGAAGTATTCCATGCTATTCCTTTACGCAACCTGGGGTATAAACAAGGCATAGATAAGAGAACTCGCGCTCTTCCTTTTTGGCGAGGTTCGAGAACGGTGGGTCCCTGTCTCGATCTTGCTTATCTGGAGCTGAGGCCTGCAGTGACTGCTGTGTCTGCCACGCGTGAGGGGAGAGTGCTGGGCTGTGTCCAACCATCCTGCTTCTCTCAAGGGAAGTGGTGAGATTCTGCCAGTTCTTTAGGTTACTGGTTACTGGGTTTTTAGATTGTGCATACCTGTTTTGCTTCTGTCCCTTTTCGTCCTTTTTTTGTCCTTTTTCCCTTCTCCCTTCCCCTCTTCCCTTTTAGGAAGCTATTTGGGGTTTCTGGGGTTATATGTACAGTATTCTCACTGTATATATCTCTTTTATATGTTATATATATATATATATATTGCTATAGCTTTGGTTGTTCATTTTTTTTCTTCCCTCTCTGTTAAGCAGACTTTCTCTGAGCATTGGAGATTTTGCCAGGGAGCCAGCTCAAACTTGCTCAACTGTATAGATTGACTACAGTCTAATGACAATGACACTAATTAGGTTTCTTCTAAAATTTTATTCATTTATCATTAAACCTAATATAATTAAAAGTTCTATTCTTACTGGAATGACTTTCTCTCTGAAAATAAATGCTGGTACTTCTACTTCTGGTGTGAGCAGAGTTTTGAAAGGTCTTTTTGCCTACCTGCTTTAATTCTGAAAAAAAAAATGGACATTACATCTTTGGAGATACAGGAAAGAGGCAGTATAAATGCTATAGAAACTCTTCAACAGAAAGATAAAAAAACCAGGCAGAAGTAAATTGTGGAGAATTTTTCACTTTTCCTTCTCAAAAAGAAAAGTGACAATCACACATAAATGGGAAGGATGATTTTTGAATCTGAATATTTTTGAAAATAAAGGGGAAAAAAGCTAAATATGATTACTTAAAATATAAAATGCACCAAATCAGTATCAGATCCTCTGTAGTCAGAATGTGTTTTCATAAACGACTAGAAAAATACCTAAAAGTTTGGAAATTTTGGTCATTCAAATTAAAACAATGTGGAAGCATGAATAAAAACAAGCTGTCTCCTGACCCACTGTCTAAGGTAGAGGGAAATAGAAAGGCAGATTACTCTAAGTAGAAATTTGAAACCTTTCTCTCATTGTGTAGAAAGTTCTAAATCAACTGGCCTTATGAAACTCATTCTTTCACTATTCTAGCTCAAAAATAATTTGTGGCGGAACTAATGTACAATTTGTAGTTGAACATAGAGATATCATTTTCTTAACCTATGTTATATTGTTAAAATTGAAGTTAGAATATTTTCAAAACTGCTCATTTGATCAGAAATCTAGATATTGAGACAAAAAATTTCACTTTCTGCTTTTTATGAATTGCTTTTTTTCCCCCTGACATTTTGTACTTTTGGAGTAGTGAAAAGCATCATAATGATTTCAGAAGTTACACTTATTGCTAATATTCAAATATGGAATACTGTGTTAGACATACAGAATCTGTAGCTTTAGAAAAAATTATTACTTCTGCCCACACTCTTCTCTCAAGATGACACGATGTACGATTAATTACGGAACAGCAGAACAGCTAGCCATCTAAAAGGCTAAGAATATTACCTTAGAGAAATGTTCTCAGTTTGTTTTGGTACTCCTTTTCGTTTTTGAGAACAACGATTAATTGGCTTCTAAAGCTTCTCTTCAAGGTACATTTTGACAAAAAGATACATCCTTGCCTAAACAGATGCCCTGAGAACATGAGCTGTACATTTCTGGTTTTCTTTATTGTGTTTAGAGGAAATTGGATGCCACCTTTTCATTATTGTAAAAATAATTTGTATGCTCCTGGTTCACAGATTTCCTTTCTTTGTTCACTTGTCCTCATTTTCATGTCATGTCTGCAATAATGAACCTATATGCAGCATACAAATCAGTCTCTCACATATGTTTTCATAGGCTTCAGTTCTGTCATGGAATCCTAATCCTCTTCGGTTCTTCACAGCAGACTGCCTTTTCCATATCATGTACCTTGTAGTTCATTACAGTTTGTGAGCTATTCAGTAAGGGGTTACATCGTCTGCTGAAATGAATCATAATACACACTATTACCTATATTCTCTTTGTTTCCCTATTGTCTCAACACTCTTGGTCAAAGAAGAATTTAATTTTTTTTAATTTATTTTAAAATTCAGTTATTCATATCACTGGATCTTTTTCAACAGTAGATCTGAATAAATTTTCCTTGTCTTATGAAATTATTTTAAAGAATAATACTTTATTTCATTCTGCATTCTTATCACCCTCTCTCTCTCTCTTCCTCCTTTCATCATTTGGTAACTTTAATCTATGTCAATGTTCAAGAACTCAAAAGCGATGTGTAGCTTTTATGTACCCCAAGCCATGTCCAAATTAAGTGGAAACATGAAACAGGCCCATTTTCAGAAAGTAATGATCAAATACACTTTGAAGGTAAGGTTTCTTAAAAAAAAATAAATAAACTAAGAGTCCAAATAATAACAAAATCTGAATCACTAGTTATCTTTGAAAATTTTATCTGATTACATGATTATACAGCATATATTGATTGAAGTAATGCAATTGCATGTAGAAAAGCATTTTAATTTATATATATTGATGTTTAAGATGCATTTTCAAAACTGCCCTTGGGACTTTAATAAAAAGATATTTAAGAGAACTGTAAAGTGAATACTTTTTAAAATCAGAATCATCAAACCCAATTGCATTTGTTTACCCTATGAACAAAAGTTTAATTCCTTAAAAACATTGTTGGACATTTAATATACTATTCACTTTTAAAGAGTTCACTTCTTTTTCATCTTGGACAACAATAGTTATCTATACCAATGATTTTTAAACAATGCAATAAAACCCAATTTTATGCAAATTTTCTTTCCCAAATAAGTAGTTTAAGAAAAAAATGGAAAGCTTTTATGTCATAAGTTCCGTTACACACATCAGAGATTGATAACAGACCAGAATATGTTATTTTTCTGATCATGTTTTAGAATCAAATAGGGTTTTTCATTATTAATTGGATTCCATTACCTTTTTTCTTCCATGCTATCTAATAAGAGGAGGACCAAGGGAACACAATTTATTTTGTAGTAGTCTATCACATGTAAGAACTGTATCAGAGCAGAAGAAATACCTTTGTAAGTATTTTCAAGGCAAACTGTTCTACATATATATATCCCGGGCTAAAGAAGAAGAAATTGCTTATGCATATTTTGACTCCCTTACTGATATCAAGCTGCAATAGTCAATATTTTCCTTTATGGATTTTGAAGATTGTTTTATTGCATATTCACCTATTAGTAATTGCACTTTTGATACCAATTTTGAGTAATTTTTGTTTAGAGTTTTCTTCAATATCCTTGTTTTGGTTTGAGAATGGGTTGACAATGTGGAAACTAACTGGGTAGTTCATCCCGATTAGTTTCACAAATTACTTTCCAAATCTTTACATTCATTATTCTACACTTTATCCCTGAGCCCCAGACAACAGTTATTATTAAAAACTGAATATATGCCCCTTCTTTGGAGAGTCAGATTACTGAAGCTAATGCTGTATTTATTAAGATTGCACCCCTATATATATCTCTTGAACCTTGGTTGTTCGAAATGCGTCTGTTCACTTGACAAACAACAAGAACTGGTTGTGTTTGGTGGGTGACTGTACTTCTTCTGCACAGATGTTTCCATCTGTGTTTTTTTCCACTCTTTTCTACTCCCACAATACAATGGCTGCTGACCTCTTATCCCTTAAGACAATACTTCTGCATTCAAATGGGAATTCCAGCATCTCAACTGAGCTGACATTGCTTCTGAGCAGTCTTTGTTGTCAGCAATACATGTTGTTGAGGGACCTTCTGAAGACCTACCACTTCCTGACTCTACGAGCAGTCCTAAGAGACTTAAGCAGCAGTGTGAAAGGCCCACTCATATGCCCATGATTCTTTGGGATATCCACCCCTCAGGCATCCTAATCCTAAAATTCTTGGAATTTCTGAGTCTGCTACAATGCACATGTATTTCCACTGATTATTATCAAGACTAATTTGTTCATGTATGACTGTCATACACCTGTTCATTCTAATGCTGACAACAGGCACCCTTCCCATTTGATTTAAAAGTGATAGGATGCATTGGGCACTGTTGTCTATGAGGGCTTCATGTTTAGAATCAAGTGTGCTGGGCAACCATACCCAAACTATCGATTTGTGGGTGTTCTTCTCCTCCTCACCAGTGGAGGTGGGACACCATTCTTACAGGGAGTTGTGGGGGAATGCAAAGATTATGAATCCTGAAAAGAACAACTTTAGAAGCGGGTCCATCACAGTGGCAGCCCTCCAGGATCGAGTGGAGTGGAAAAATACGGATGATTCACATTTTTATTATATGGTTTTTCCCTGGACTATGTAATTCCTCTATCCACACACACCCCCCCCCCCCCCCACTCGGTGCCATGTCATTTCCACTCCCCAAACCGGTCTCCGCCTCTGCACAACCCTTATTGATTGTCGCATCTGCTTCTCCTCAATCCCTGGCTCGTTATTGGATTTCGGTCCTCCTGTATCCCCCATTGGTTAGCAGACCCCTCAAGCCACTCCTTTTCCCCCAGATCTCGACCCAATCACATTCCTCCTTCTAAGCCCTCCCCCAGAGACCTTAAAAGCCCGCGGGAGTTTCAAATAAACCACTTTTCACCCTGGAATCCAAAGAAGAGACTTGGTGGCTCTTTCTTCCTACTGAAGGGGGACTGCACCACTGAGACCCTCTCTGAGAAACTGTGAGCGAGGAGTCGCTACCATCAACTCTGTTAGGGAGTCACTAAGCTATTGGTGCTCATATTTCCTTAATGGAGAGTTCACATCCACCTTTTTTTTTGGTAGGTTTGTCTGCTTTCCGTTACCTCTCAATCTGTTCACATAACTGCTAGGTGTTGCATGCTAATTTGTCAGTCAATATTCATGTCACTTGACATTGCTCTTGAATACCTCATGATCCACCTCTAAAGTGTTTCCTTGATCAGGTCATCTTTTTGGAAATCTTTAGTTCCTTTTTTTTTTGAATTGCATTGTAATTTCCTTTGAATTTTTTGTGTCCTTTGTTGGGTTGCATTGTACATTGGTTTCCCTTTGTTGTCTTGTAAGGCTTTGGTCATTTGACAGATCACTTGAAAGAGCTCTTCTACTGTCAGTCCACAGACTGGGCACTTTAAAGACCATCTCCTAAGCATTGGTGCTTTTCTCACTGATTTCCTTCATGATTAACCAATTGACAGTCTGCACATGGGTCAAAGCTGAGGCCATACATCATTTCTACTACTCTTTCTCTCAGTAAGCAGATCCTGCTGTTCTCTGTGATCTCATCTTCATGGGTTGGGAGCCCTTGTTCCCAACGTTGGTGTATCCCACAGGTTTCCCTCACATTTAGTCCCTATGTGGCAGCATCCCCTGCTAGTGCTAGAAACTGTTGCTTTTCACCCTCAGTTATACCTATCCCTGTGGGTCTGCCATTGTAGCAATTCAGCTGTCACTTCTTCCTTAGTTCATTGTTTGAATGAAATGACTTGTAACATGGTGCAGCTGCCTGGGCTCTGCAGCAACCACCAGATTGTCTGGTCCTGCTCTGCCAGCTATAGAGCTGGGGCAGTTCCTTATGTGGACCTATCTGGCCAAGTTCTCCTCTTACCCTTCTCTAATGACCACAATGGCGGCTTTTTCTTTCTGCAGAGTGAGCAACCCCTCCTCATCCTTGGAGGAGAAAGGAAACCACGTCCCCACCCCTGTGTTCCAGGTCCAAACATGGAGCATTTGCTACAATGACCTCATATATTGGGATTGCAGCACATTTCACTCAGCAGTGCAGCAGTTGCATTTTTCCAGCATTTTTCAACTCCACTGCTGAACTCTGCACTTTTCTGCACTTTGGCCAATATGAGAAAAAGTAGGATAAAAACCTTACAATTTACCTAAATGAAAAAGTATATAGGAGCTTTGCAATAGTCTTCACCTTTTACTAACAGTTACAGAAACATTTCTTTATGAAAGTGACACTCATGGATTTCTTTTTTATTTCATTAAAATACCTTTGTTTGGAAATGTGGATTACTGAAGCAGTGGTCCTTACTGTAGAAAACCTACTAGTTAATTAAATCTTTTAAATCTCTGGATGACACTAGTATCACAGTCGTGCTCAACACAAACATTCATATTTTAAGAATTATTATAATAATTAGTGTTGAACATGCATTCTTTCATAGACAGTCCCGAATCACTCTTATCTGAGACATACAATAGGTACATTGTGGGTTTTTTTCAATGATAAAGCATGTCAACTTTGTCAAAGGAAACTTGCAGAAGACTATCTTAAGGCAGATTCCTCTGGAGTGTTGCTTTGCCCTTTCTCAGCTAGTAGTTGTATAAATCGCTTTGGAAGAAAATGCCTCTGAGTAGAAACATAATACATTATCAGCTCAAATAATTACAACAAAAATGCTAACTCGCTGTTTTCACAACATGGATAATAGCCTTGCTTAAGGGCATGGAATACAAAATCAGTTTTGCATGTCTTCTTGTATTTCAGAATCATTAAAATGTGCTACAGCCTGAGTACAGAAATAAATGCTTCTGTTGCAGAGTGACAACTGGCACACTGGGAATTCAGCTGTTTCAAAGGGTGGCAGAGCTATCAACCAGAGAGTAATGTGGATAATTTTCTTAGTTTCTATCTCTGTTGAAATATTTCGGTTTTAAATTCAGGAGGCAGAACATGACAGTCCAGTATTGAAATTTAGAGGTTCAGAGTAATGAAACAGGAAAGATATATGCTATCGTTGGTTAAATTTATGTTGAACTTTAGCATATGAAATCAAGAGGTTTCCATTTTAAAGCATCAGAAGAATATTATCTAACAGAATGAATACTATTTAAGTTGTATTTCACATACCAGAAATTCTTCTATACTATTAGTTTCCAAACAAATTATTCACAGGGTTTGTATTGGTTTTGACTGGGGTATAGTTATCTTTGTTCATAGTAGCTGGTATGGGGCTACATTTTGAATTTGTGATGAAACCAGTGTTGGTAATGCAAGGATGTTTTTGTTGTTGCTGGGCAGTGCTGACACAGCCTCAAGGCTTTTTCCGTTCCTCATCCCACCCCACCAGTGAGGAGGCTAGGGGTACACAGAGAGTTGAGAGGGAACACAGCCAGGACAGCTGATCCCAACTGACCAAGAGGACATGCCATACCATACGGCATCATACTTATCACAGAGGAAGGAGGAAGGGAAGGAAGTTCAGAGCTATGGCATTTGTCTTCCTAAGTCACGGTTATTAGTGTTGAAGCCCTGCTTTCCAGAGGATGGCTGAACACGTGCCTGCCCATGGGAGGTGGTGACTGAATTCCATGTTTTGCTTTGCTTGCATGAGCTGCTCTTGCTTTCCATATTAAACTGTCTTTATCTCAGCCCAAGAGTTTTCTCACTTTTACCCTTCTGATTTTCTCCCCTGTCCCAGTGAGGGAGAGTGAATAAGTGGTTGCATGGGGCTTAGCTGCTGGCTGGGGTTAGATCACAAAAAGGTTAGATTTTATATCCCTAATTAGTAAACCCATGTTCAAAGAACATCTGTACATTGTACTGAAAAAGTCCAATTTTATTAAATAATCGCAGTAATGTTTTGTACAGAAAGAAATCTGATCTCAATTTTTTTGAAATTGTTTGTAACTGTGTCTATTCTACAAGCAATTTAGCAGCTGTTGAATATGTTGAATCTGGCTGTTTGTAAATATTCAAGAGAAACAACTCCAAAATGCCAGATACGTACACATACTTATAAATATTGATGCATGTATATCTTTATGCATATAACTGTCTGCACCATCTATGAGGAAAGGTATTTACAGTATTTTTTCAGTTTCCTGTTCTAATGAAGTTTGTCAAAATGTTCCCATACTATTGCTGACTAATCATTAATTAGCATACACTTATGGTTTCAGGCAGAGATTGCTAAAATACTCCAGTTTCAGTTTAGTTTTCTCTCAATAGACATACTCCTGCTTCTCTACCTAAAAGAAACACTCATAGTCCCTGACCTGTTCTCTCTTCTCCAAGCTGAGGATAATTCTTCTGCTCTGTTATAGCAGCTCTCCAGCTCATTCCTCTGCTCCTTTAGTTTCTTGGGAAAATAAGGCAAAACCATTCTTTCCTTTCTTCAGTTCTCTCTTCTTTCTTAGTATATTAAACAGAGTACATTAGATAAACAAAATATACAAAGGTGTATGCAACCAGAATATGACTAAGGGTGTTGTGCTGTCATGGGCCTCCACTGAAATCAAGTAACAGGGGAAAGTGTAATGTAGTAACTCAGAGAAGAAAACTAATGTCCTCTTTGTTCAAGGATCCTGTGTTTTTAACTGCTCTCCCAAATACCAGTGCTTGTCATGGGGCAGGATGTTATGCAGACTGCCTTCAGCAGAGTGCAACTCCATACATTGCAGCTAAGCTTGTTTACTGCAGTACCTGCATGTAAGCAATACACAAGTATCCAGAATCATCATCTGTCTGTAAGCTCTTTTTGACCTGACATACACAGGCTTTTTTTCATCAGAGTGCAAATGTTTTACCCTATGCAAATTGTCTTAGTCCTATTTACTTTAATAGCCTAATGACTCTAAACCAGCTGAGGATCTGATCCAAAGCAATTAGCTCAAATTTTTCTTTACTCGTTACATGTTGATTTGAATAATTTAGTGATAGAACAAGGTGTAGCAGCTTTAAAAGGAAAGTGTGTAGATTTAAGGTGGTGAGAGTGTGAGGGTGGTGAGACACTGGAACAGGCTGCTCAGAAAAGTTGTGGATGCCCCATTCCTGGAAGTGTTCAAGGCCAGGTTGCATGGGACTTGAAGCAACCTGGCCTAGTGGAATGCGTCCCTGTCCATAACAGAGGAATTGGAACTATCTTTACGGTCCCTTCCAACTCAAACCATTCTATCATTCCATGATTCTATGAAAGTAGACGCACTCAAAAAGTCCTGTAAACTTCTGAAAATTCCTTTACTGAGTGAGACTTGCCACTGGAAAAATTACACCTGCTCAGGAAACCGGATGGCATTGCACTTTTTATGATGTACATAGGTTGTCTTCTTCCTTCTTGGTACTTTAATATAAAACTTCCTCTAGCCTATCCAGGGATATTCACTTGTCTAGATTACAAAAGGAAAGACTGGAGACAAACATAGTTCCCTGTGGACTCACTGTAGTACTAAATCTTTTGGAAAATGATTTAGTTACAAGTATGGTTAATTTAACATAATGTCGTGGATAAGGTATGCTGCAGTGAAGAGTTAGACAGATTTGTCTCTGTGCTGTATCTGTGACTATAAAAGATCAAACCTGGGAAATTCAGCAGTCTGGGATTTCTCAGGGTACATTTCACACGGGCCTGTCAGGACCAATAGAAAGTGCTTGCATGAACTGACGAAAGCTTGATCGCTGCGATTTCACTGCTGTAATTGGAACCTTGGAAATTTGTAGTCTTCTGTGTATTTGGACTGATAATTGCAGTGTAGCTACAATTTCATTGTAGTACAATTGCACTGTAGTACAGATACAATGAAAGTGCAAACAAGCTTAAGGTAGATAAGGATAAATACTTGTACAAGTGTCAAATTCTGGGAAAGCAACTACATTTTCCAGTAGCTGATATTAAAACAAGGTTGATTAAAACTTAAAATAAAATTGTGAGAACAGTTTGCCAAGATCCTAAGGACTAAAAATTCCTGTCAGATAGCCCAAAAGGTCAGCATAGAAATCACAGGAGGAGTAGGTAAGGCCACAGTAAAAAAACATGTTTCCCACCACTGCATATATTTCAGGAAGGGCTGGGAAGACTCCCATGGTAGAAACTTGTATCTAACACCTGACACAATAAATGGCTTTTCATCTTTCCTTGTCTACCAACAAGTGGATTGGCAAGTCTCATATAATTTGCCATACCTCAATTTCTAATCTCTTCCACACTGTGTTCTGCCCTCAGTGCTTATAACCATAGATATGTATTTCATTTGGATAATTAGTCACTTGATTAATGCCCTATCTATAAAGAGATATTCTTACTTATTATTTGTTACAGATATGGATCATTTGTTTTCTTACTCTTGTGATGGGACTTTCATAAGTAAGGTTGTTTGATGCAAATACAACCTGTTTCATAGCATAAGTATGATATTCTTCAGACTGATCTCTTTAACAGTGGCAATTAGATGCCAGTATTTGAAACTACAATTTTTAATGTTATGGAGAAAGATTACACTTCCTTTTTATAACAACAAAAATGTATACACAAATCCTCTGTCATTTGCATTTTCTGCTTCTTAATTATCTGATATTTTATTCTGTTAGGCTCTGTGACATGTGAAAAGGAGAGATTTACTCAAATTCTTTGTATGATTAGTCTGTCAGTGTCCCAGGAATGCTGGGACAGTTGTACCCGACCAGGCTGTCAGTGTCCTGTTATGAGGACGCTTCGCTGAGCAGTTCACTGGATTGGAGGATGGTTTGACTGACTTGTTCAGGGTCACATGCCATTGCTGGTCACTGACAGCATCCTTGAAGGACTTATATTAACATTTTACGGAATAAAACTCTTTATTAGTAAAATTGTGACAGGTTAAGGTTTGAGAATTGATGGTGATAGTATCTGACTGCAAAAATATATTCAGAGCTCTAAACCCCAATAAAAGCTAGTTCAAGATAATCATTCAGCTCTCAGAGAACACAGTTCTTTACCCAATAGGTAAATCCCTTTTAAGGATCTGAGAAGACAGGTTCAGCTCATGGTCTGATCCAAGAAGTTACACTGGAGTCTTCCCCAACTTCTCCCTATTCCTAATTCACTTTTATGCTATTTACATTTACATTAGGTGTGACTTTAATCATACATCTTACTCAGATACCTTGGGGCAGGTATCTCAAGATATTACCTGAGGCAACCTTGGGATGGGGACATGCATCAGTCCAAGGAGAGTGATTTTGTCATAGTTGTTGATTCAACAGCAGGATATGTTCCTTTATCTCCCTTGTTTTTAAACTGCTGTATGCCTTAGAAAGTACCACAGAATACATTCCTTTGCGAGGGTTTGCCACTGTGTCTCCACTTTTCTCCGCTCTCTCTTTAGATGCCCTTTGATTGCATTTTGTGTGGGAGGTTGGATATGCTCTATGCAGGGAGTAGTAAATGCATTTTTCCCTATAACTTCTGTACCATTATCTTTTTACCCCCAGTGATCTTCCCACACTCTGATTAGATTTTAACTTTAAATAAAATAAGTAATAGTATTTTAGAAACAGATTATTTTAAGTGTTATAGGAAATGCCTAGACACTCGCTGAATTTCTGGACAGAAAGTAGAAGCCAATGAAGGGGAATGCAGGACAGCAGAAGATGTCTCAGTAGTTTTACCTAAAGGAGCTGAGGAAAAAAAAACTCCAAAGTAACTTAATTGGAGATGAGATAAGAAAAGAATTTAATGAAATAACAAGATGTGCTCCTCCCCCTTGTACAGTTGTTACAATTTATAATACTGTTTGTCCAATCCCAGATGTTTCCACCCTGTGGCTTTTGCCCTGATCCACCCCCATCCCACCCCCTGGAAATTGGGGCTGGGGATTTTTTGGGACCACCTCTTCATCATCTTCATTTTCTTTGGGGTACAGGGGGCACATGTTCACCCAGTTCTTGACTGTACTCTTGCAGTTCAGGCCAAGGTACAAGTGTTCTCTAAACAAAATGGGCCTACTTTGACAAGAGACTAAACATTTTCTAATGGAATTCAGGGGATATTGGTATGGGGTCCACCGAATGGGATAATAAGGGTTGAGGAAGGTGTAAACCGCTGTGCTAAAGGGTAAAAGAATAAGGGCTGCTGCTTCTAAAATCTACTTCTACTATATAACTACTTATAAAACTTAGAAAAATTAGAAAAATCAAAAAACCAGATGACCTAAAGGCATCAGTAGTGTTTTTACATGACTTGTTAATCATGATCCATATGACATTATTGCATCTGTAGTTGTATGTAGAACATTAAATTGAAACTTACATATAAAACAGTATTAAAGAGTGTCTGTAGTAAGAGAATGGATACATTTGCCCTTACATGACAAAAAAACTCTGGAGAAAAACTTTTCCTTGCTATTTAAAACAAGTAGCATTTTTTTTTTCCCAGTGGAATTACACTGTGGGCTTCTGATTATGTCAGCTGTCAGTCCTAAACATTCACTGGTCAGATTTTGTGACCAATACATCTGTTCTAGAGCAAGCAGCAGTCACAAGTATAGAGACCATGTTGCTGAGAACACAGCTGCGTTGGGCAGGGCACGTCTCCAGCATGAAGGACCACCGCCTCCCTAAGATCTTGCTTTATGGTGAACTTGCCACTGGCTGACGCATGTGAGGAGCCCCGAAGAGAACATACAAGGACTCCCTGAAACAACATATCAGCTTTGGCCACATTGATCAACATAACTGGTCTACTCTGGCCTCCAATCGGGAGGTCTGGAGACACACCATCTATAACACTGCTACTGCTTTTGAGAAAGCACGCAGGATCACTCTTGAGGAGAAAAGACAACGCAGAAAGAACCGTGTCTTGCAGAATATACCACCTAAGGAGTCTTTCTGCTGTGCCTTTTGCAACCGGACATGTCTATCTCGTATTGGCCTCATAAGCCACCAGCGTGCTTGTAACAAATGTGGATAGAGCCTTCCTAAATCTTCGTTCGCGAAGCCTAGCCATGATAAATTGAAATTTACACATAAAACAGTATTAAAGAGTGGCTGTAGTAAGAGAATGGATACATTTGCCCTTACATGACAAAAAGCTCTGGAGAAAAACTTTTCCTTGCTATTTAAAACAAGTAGCATTTTTTTTCCCAGTGGAATTACATTGTGAGCTTCTGATTGTGTAGAGCCAATTATACATGATGTTCTTTATCCTGAAAACTAAATAGCATATTTTGTGTTTCTATTGATTACTTTAAGAAAATTTAGAATTCAAAAATACTAAACCATTAGTAAAATGCTTTATTGGTAGTAAAAGAAGAAAAACTATGAAGTACAGAGAAAAAAAAAAAGAAGAGAAAAACTTCTTTATATCTAATTTGAATAATTTTGAGTGAAATATTAATTATTTATGAAAAGTAAAACTTCAAAAAGAAAATGGCTGTAGTACTCAGAAACACACACAGCCTAGTGAGACTTTCCAATCATGAGAAAGCTTAGTCCAATTCCTGTGTTTGCTTACCAGTAGCTACAATGAACTTTACCTAGAACATTCCTTTTCCTATTTTCCTTTTTTCCCCCCCAATTTATTTTTTTCTCTGCCTACCGAAAAAGTGAACGGTGAAGTACTAGGACATTAATACATTGCAATTTGAAATTTGGAATTTGAAATTTGGAGACTTACTTGTTCTTTTGTGCTTTGTTTGACTTAATAAGAATATGACAGAAAACAACTCTTGGGAAAAAAAGATAGACAAATATACACCTTTAAGGGTCAGCTCAAGTAACTCCAGTACCTACAAACACTTTATGCTGGAGTATAATACTGATACACTTTCTGAAACAACATAGACTTTTAAAAGCTTACTCAAGTCATGCTTTCAAAAGTCAAATTGTGTGTTCTTCCCTTTCATGGGCTCAATGTGCCAATAGTTGTGTGACAGAGAAATGTTAGTTGGCCTGACATAGTCACACCTGCATCCCTTAGTATATCCAATACCTTTGGGGAAAATAAATGCCTGATTTATTGTCTTCAGGGAGAGAAGAATGCTTTATGGCAAGGGGATACTGACAAGTAGCAGAGATTGTACCTTCCTTCTCTCCATATGGAACATAGTTTCAGTAATCAAAGTGGGTAAGAAATTTTAATGTACTGTAAAGTATTTTAGACCTGAGAAGAAAAAGAGGGCAGGGGAAGCTGAGAGAATCTTAAGGTGTTATTTAATCTATTCTGTCCCAAGAGAGAATTAGGCATTGCTCATCACTTCTGTCATATACTAACCATCTGTTGTAAAGGGCTTTAATGACAGCCTCCCCGGACAATCTATTACATTTCTTACTCTCCTTAGTGATAGAAAAATTTCTCTAGTGTCTAACCTGACATCTTGGCTGCAATTTACAGCCATTTCTTTCTTGTTCTATACATCACAAAAAATGAAAAAAAGAAAAAAACTCTACTCCATTTTGCTTGGCAAAAATTTACTAAAAAAGTGATCAGTTTAGTTTTCCCTTTCTCCTTCACAAATCTCTCCATATCTGTCCCCATCATTCTGAACTTTGTCACTAAATAATGTGATATTACTCCAGGAGAAACTTTACTGATGTTGAATACAGCAGAAGGATGATGTTATACATATTGCAGCCTATCCTCCTATTCATGCAATAAAATATGAGGTGTACTACTTTTTAAACATTATAGTGGTTTTGATTCATGCTTAGCTTATGATCACTTCAAAACCCTCAGAAAACTTTCTACAGAACTCCTATGTAGTTGTTAATTTACTTTGTGGTCTGAGTACAGTTTAACATTCCTACATTCATATTGTGACTCTCTCTTAAATGAAATAAGGGAGTTTGGTTATTTTTTTTCTTTAATATTTATCTCTGATTTTTATTTTTTTTTTTAAGATTATGGATTTCTAACCTTCTATTTCAACCCATATGAACTGTCCGAAAGTTTGACATCATTTGAATTTAGTCCTGAACTCTATATTCTATCGGCCAGATTGTTTAAGAAATCATCTATTACGAGACTAAGAATGAATCCATAAATCCTTAAGTTTTTCTGAACCTCCAGGAAACCTTTCAATTTGTTTTGCCAAGGAGCTCTGTATGTGCACCATAGTCATTCTGAAGATGTTGTTTGTTTAAATGGTTTATGAACTTATTACCTAACTATCAAAAGTAGAACTCAAGACAAGACTGGACATCCTTTACTTCTCTTTGACATACAAGGCCAGTTAAAATGTTAAAAATAAATTAAACTTTTCTGTCAAAAAATGTTCCTGACAGAGCAATTTGCCAATCCATTGCATTATAACCATAACTCCCATCTCCTAATCTTTTTTTTTTTACTTCAGTTTTAAAATTTTAATCTAATTTGGAAAGTGAAATTTGAAAATATTTCAATCACTAGTAAGTTTTTCTGATTATCATGAAATTTTCATAGTTAGGTTAGTGAGGCACAGAGAGTGTGTGTTAGTGTACACACAGGTACATGTATTGGTATTCTTTCATGAAAGAATTTCGGTAATTGTTTTCTATGTTCTTACAATGCAAATTCATACATTCAGTGTAAAGTAAAAGCTATGCATCCAACTTTTACTATATCTTGTAATCTGAAGGAAATATGATCCTATATTTTGGTTGTTTTTTTTCACAGTCAGATTTCTTTGATAGAAACCTCAAGCAAGAATTACAACATTCTTTGACTATCATTGTATTTGTACCTTGACTTTTATGCCATTCTTAGTATAGTATCCTCTAAGTCATAGTTCATGCTGTCTCTGATATTTCCCAGTAAGAGTTTTTCGCCATTTTAGGGGGTAACACCACAATAATAGCAAGGGAACAGCCAGTTCTCTAAGAAAGTAGGCAGTGTTTCCTTATGAGGCAAGAAATATAAAAATTTTTGAATAGTTTTAACACAGGTCTAGGGCAGCAGAACATAAAAAAAAATTATGCAAATTAGAGTTTACAAGAAAGAAGTTTGGTAAGTTTTGAATATTGCTAATGAAAAGCAAATTATGCATGAATCTTCTCCTCTTCTCTCATTCTTGAGATTCTGATAATACATAAAATGAATCCTTAGGAGAAAAGAATGGAAGATGTGCCATTTATTAACATTTTAAATGAAAATGCAGTGAATGCAGTGTTGCTAGTCCATTAACGGACAAACAATTTTTACATTTATAAATTAATATGTTTGACAGGAAAAATAAAAATAAGAAACTCTCTGAACATAGTGAATTTGAAAAAAAGAGGGAGAGTAAAAGTAAGATTTTTTATATTATTACATTTTCTAGTGGCAGGTTCATAATTTCAGTGAAAAATGTGTCTTTATTGTTGTTTTATTCTTTTGTTTTGCTTTGTTTTTTAAATTATTCCATAGTATCTCTTCTGTAGCACCTAATATGTAAAAAAAAAAAAAAAAAAAGGCAAAATAAAAGCCTTTAATGCAACTTGTTTTACTGAAACACATACCCAAATTAGAACAGAATAGGCCTACCAACAGAAAAAACCACACTGTGCTGTAAGATAAATTAAATGCCAGGCTACTTTTCCATGGAGAAAAAATAGAGACAGTATCTCTTACATTCATACAAGAATGGCCCAGACTCTTGGGTTGAAAGAGTAGTCCTTGAAGTGTATATAGCAAAATTTATTCCTTTCCAACAACTCAGAGACTTGACTTTGAACATGCTCTCCACATCAGATGGGCCAACACACTTTGAACTCAAGTCTGACTCTAGCTTCAGGATCCCAAAGGACTGCTTTTATGTCCCTGCCTGCCCCAGTCTACAGTGGAGAAGCTGTTCCAATTTTCACGTTTGGTGGCTTACAAGGAAGCAACATCTTCCCCTTCAAATTCCTGACCTCAAGTGAAAGAAAACAGTAGAAGTATTTCTGATTGTGGAGATGCTGTAAATAAAAAACTATAAATAATTCATATTTAGTACTTTAAAATTCTTTGCCTAAGAAGTTTGTTTAAGATGAAAGAGAATAGTTTTTATAATTGTGTCAACATCATTATAACTTTTGAAACACCATTTAGCATCTCTGCTTTAGGAAGCGAGGGAGAAATTTGGTTTTCTGAATCTGTAACTCTCTGCACAGGTATTTTTAATGTATGCGATAAGTTCAAAAATAAGCTAATAAAGTAAAATTGTATTTGAGTATTTTTTGGGCGAATAGTTAACTAACGGGAAAAAGCTACAGCTCAACCTTTTGCCATTGAAATATTTTAATAATGTGGTTTATAACCAATATTTTGCAGAATGCCACTTGGACAATTACTTCAGTTTGTCCTCCATTTCAGTTGTTTCACATTTTGACGTGTTGGAGCTTTGAGAAAAATGGAATTATCACCTCATCTCCTCCTTTGTCCGTGTTTTAAAAGTAAAATTAGACAAACAAATTTAAGAACATCAGTTATCAAAGAATCAATTCTGTAACTTAGAATGAAAGACACCATTCATTTGTAATGCAAAGCAATATGAAAACTTGATGGTAAAATGGATAAGTTAGTTTGATTATTTTATACCCAAAAGATTTATTAAAAGCTTAGTTTTAATGTATTTTAGAAAATACTTTATATTAAATCATTGCACAGATCCACTTCAAAAACATGAAAGCTCTCTCAGGTTTTGATTGTTTATTTAATACAATGACAGTTCTGGGCAAATATAGAAACTGTATGAAACTTAAATAATAGGTACCAAATATATCAAAGAAAACATAATCAAATTTATCACTCTCCAGTGTTCTTTCTGAAAATCTGGGGTGAAAATGCTCTTCAGATTTTTGTCAACATTTTATTTTACATTTAGAAGCTGTTCAAAAGGTATTGTGAATTGTATCTAGTAGAGAAAATTTCATAAAGGAGTTTGTAATGGCAATTTATAAATGGATTTCAATTATGTAGCAATAAATCTAGGAATTACAGCTTCATCAGAAACTCAGAATGCGAAGTTTTCTGAAATAAAATGAGAACATCTCATTTTTTGTAATTTAAGTGCCTTCATGTTCACAAAAAATAATAGTAATTTTTTTAAAAAACCCAAGCACAAAACTAATTGGATTAAAGAATTTAAATGGCTGGAGGCATGAGGTGTAACAATAATCAGTCTACAGAGGGGCTTCATTATTTTTCTGTGACATTGTAGCAAGTAAGAACTAGAGTAAATTAAGATTTACTAGAAGATTCAGTGATTGAAAATACTGCCCCATGGCGGGGTTTTCCTAGAAGTTAGTTTTGTTTTCATGAATGTAAATCTGTCTACATTAAGTCTCCTGCCTCCTAAGAAGTCTTTTGCACTTTCAGTTATTTTTCTTCCTTTAAATAAGGACCATTCTACATTTTTCTTTTTTGTCCCATTCTATCCTTTTACCATTTCAGGTCTTCCTAAATCTACAGTGCAGTTATAAAATATTGAATGTTGTTTTCAAGCAAATCATCACAAACTCCTGATTAAACCCATCATTAAAAAAATAATTTTAAAAGGGTGAGCTCTTATGGTGTTTAGTATTTCTATACAAGTTTTATAGAAGGCAGGGTAGCAGCTCTTTGGTTACACTTTCAAACCTGTTGGGGCACTCAGGACCCTGACAGTTCTAAAAGAGACTTGCTTCAGTACAAAGTGCAGAATATCCCACAAGTATTTTATCTATCCATTTTTAAATCAAATTTGTTTGGCTCAGTACTTTTCTAAAAAATTCATATTTTGCAACGTAGTAGTGGTGCTTGTTATTTTTTTATAATATCCTGTTATTGTGTTCCAAGACAGAGAACAAAACCTTTCAGAATATCCTGTCATGTGACACATTGCATATGACATTTCATTTGCTCCAGAAACCGGGGTGTTTAATCTGTTCACCTGTCACCTATGGTCTTTCAGTTTCACCTTGTTAGATTCTACCAGACCTCCAAACTTTAATTGTTGTTGTTTCCTGGAAATGAAATTGTGCAGTTTTATTGGCAGGAAAGCAAGGTTAAGAGTTACACAAGAGAGACAGGGATGTTTGAATACTGGAATTTTAAACGCTTACTACAGAAAGTGTTCTCATTGCCTCAGCTGTCACAGTTAGTTCATGAAAGAGAAGGACACACTCAGGCATACATAAAAACAATATAGTAAGCAGACAACAGTCTGATCTGTCTAGTTAGAAAAATCTAATAAAAGAATTCACCCATAGGCAACAATAGCCTTGATTAAAATGAGTGATCCAGGTCAGCCCCTTCAAATGAAATTATGGCCTCTCTTCCATTACTAGTCAAATAATTATAAAAACATAGGGGACTAGGTTCAAATTCCTCCTCTGCCAAAGGTAATTTGAGCTTTTAGGTCTCTACTGTCCAGAAAATTCAGCAAAATATTGAGTTTTGGAATATTTTTCACTGAGGTTTCCTATCTTACACATTTAAGTTACTTTGCTTTTATTAGAGCAATTTAAATTATTTTATCTAGGTAAAGAAAGAATAATTTCTGAAGGTCAAGTCAGACTTGCAAGAGGAGAGTCAAATTCTAGCTAGTGAACATGCAAATCTTCTAAGAGATGCACACCAATGCTAAAAAATTGTTCTAATATTTAACTATCTTCCTAGACACAGGCAAAGGCAATGCTAAACAAACCTAAAATATATCTGATTCTTACAGAGGTGCAAATGAAGAAATGAGAGCTTGAGTACATGTATGCTTAGAAGTAAGACAATCAAGTAATGAGCAAGACGTTTGCACTTCAAAGGATGAATGAAAACACCTAATTACTCTGATAGTGACATGCAGACTTCGAAAAGTCCCAAAACATCTCTTGAAGGAGACACTGTATGGACTGGTATGACTTGAACATATATCACAACTATTAACAGTAGGTGAGTTCTGTGCTTAGCATATGGTTAGAGTTAATTATCAATACTTTCTTGGCAGACATTATAGAAAATCATTTGCAGTAGGAAGAGGTGATAATGTAGTAGATTAAGAGCAGAATTGTAGTTTGAATGCCTGGATTGAAGTTTCCAGACTGTTCACTTCACTGCATCATTGCCTGATGAGTGTTAAACAAGAGTTATGTTTCCTACTGCTTTACTACACAAAAACAAACACCAAAGCTTTAAGATTAAACTCAGCATCAAGACAACCTTTGTGCTGGCAAAAAGGTAAGTAGTTCTAGTTCTTCAAAAATACAGGAACAGTGGAAGTTTCTGAATCCTGTTTGCCAATAGTAGACCAGGAGTCGCTGGAGATATAATATTATATGAAGCATCAAAACCAGACAGTGGCAAGAACAGAAATTAAGAGTAACCAAAATAGATAAAAAGATTTTATTTTAAAACTGTAGTTGTCTAAATTCCAACTTCATGCTCTTGGAAATGATCATGTTTTTGATGGGTATCTTTCCCATCGGTTTATTTAGGTAACATATCATTCTCCTGCTCTCTTTTTTTAGACTTGTTTCAGGGCTTCCATGCCACTGGGGTGTGCTTTATTTTCAACCATGACATTTCTGAGTTTTCTTTAAAAGTAAATAAAAATACAAGACAATTTCACTGTGATTTTGACAGTGCCATTTACAAAGATAAGATCAGTTCCATATCTGTCTTTTCAAGGAATTAACAAAATAGTTTACCTTTTTCTTTTCATAATTATGTTGGGGGTCTGTGATGAGAAAGCTACCTTTGATATCCTCAGAGATGATAGAACACTGTTTGCATTTTTGATTCACATTGTACTACACTGCATATGACTATGTTAGAAGTGTGTTTTCATACTACCTCTTTATTATGATTTAGGTAATTCTGCAACACTATTTTATCTTACTCATAACCTATTGTTTCACCAATCACCAGCAATTAATTAATATAATTAGTTAGATGGTTGACAGTAATGTACTACTCTTTTGCATGTGCCTGTCAAGAAAAAAAAGGATAGTTTTTCTTTGCAAAACCAAAGAAGCTTCCAATAACATGCTTAATTTACTGATTACGTCTGACATGAAAGCACCATAAACTCATCAGTCACTTTCACTCATAGATACTAAGTCAAGGGATCAAAATAAAGAAAAATAAAAAGAAAAGGAAAGGGGTAGAAAGTAGAAAAAAACCCCAGGTCACTAAAAACAGCTACAAGATTTGACATAACCCTTAACATAAAAGGCTTCTGAAGCCATGCGCTATAGATACAAAATATGCATTTCCTGCTTTTTCCTGTTTTGCATTGCATTCATAAAGCATTTCCTTAATGTTTATGGAGTACAGACTTCAAACATATCCATTCCTTTCTGTGAAACAATATACTTTTTCAGCACTTCTAACACCTATCACCTATAAAAAATTTCTTGGTTTATGTTAAATGGAGAAGCTCTTACTCTTTGACTGCTTTGTATCTCTTCATCACATTAACCAAAGCAATCTGAACATTCTTGGCCATCACAAAGCTGATTCTGTCTTAAAGCTACTTTAGAATTGAGTATTAACAATATGCACATCCTGAATACAGAATTTGTCATTAGGCCAAAATCTCTGGTGAGGAAAATAAACTGCTTAAATTCTGGATAAGGCATTCCAGGCTGTTGCTTGCTTAGGGTGATCCTTTTTCCTGTTTTACCATTAATTCAAATTTTTATTTTTCCTTAGAAATGCAGATGAAGATTCACTTGTTCAGTTAAGCACCTTTGTTCAAAAAGGGACAGTAAGAAATTTGTTTCTCTTTGAAAAATCCAACATCCCTATTACCTCTCCCATGCATACACATTCAGACCTGGGTTTCTGCTTGTCTTGGTAAACAATAAGTGTTAAGAGAAATCTGTTGGTCTCACAGAACTTTCAGCTATAGACTTCAAAAAATTAGATAGGCTGAACTGGGGATTGATGCCAGAGAATCAGTCACACTAGGTCTCATTTTCTGTACAAACCAACTCAGGCTAACTGATACACAGGATTTTTTGAGTATAATTCTTCTCTCCTTTTCTAAATATTGGAACTACAAAAGACTTGGAATATCCTGAGTTCCTAAGGATTACAGAAGATATACAATAGGTAAGAGCTCCTATCATGGGTACTTGCCTTCCTAGTGTGTTTAATAACAGAGTATAATGAGCTGTGGCTGAGGAGACAATAGATACAATCCTTTGGGTATAATAAGCCAGGTCCAACAGGGCAAGAAAAGCAAATGAGTGTTGTGAGCCTAGACTCTGGTCATGGATCAAAAAATGGCGAAAGAGTGATGCCTTAACAGTTTGGAAACATATACTGTGATATCATCATGGACTGATTTGATTGGCAGCTTGTGTTGGCATCTGCTTATAAAAGCTCTCAGTAGTAAAAATTGGTGGTACGTCATTACTTGGCCATCCAACACCATGTAGAAGCAAATTTCCTGAGGTGGAGCAACTGCACATTGGTGCCAAGCCACTGCCCAGAGCCTGACACTCAGACTGGCTGCAGGAAGTGTTGCAGTTTCCTTAGACTGAACAATGCCAAGTCATTGGAGAGATGTATAGAGCAGTTCTCAGTTACTGCAGATGCATTTGTGGGGGAGTGTAAAGACTTTTCCTGATAAAGGTGGTCATTTGGATCATTTAAAAAGTTCAGCTTAACAGTGTCATGATGGCCTGATGTTCCTGTTTCTCTTTAGTTAGTTTTACTATCTTTGTTTGGAAAAAAAAGCAAAAAACAAACAAACAAAAACAAAAACCAAAAAAAAAAAAAAAAAAAAAAAAAAAAAAAAAAAAAAAAAAAAAAAAAAAAAAAAAAGAGGAAAAAATATTTTCTAAACTCCTTAGATGTTCCCTTTAAAAGGAACCTTTCATGACAGAGCTGGTATCTTCTAACATTGGGAACAATATTACTACTGTTATTCCTGATTTGCAAGTTTGCTGTTTCAAGGCTTCTTTTTTAAGATAGGCTACCTTTTCAGTACCCTGATATTTGTGCTCATCCTCCTTTCCATTCTTTTCAGTGAGTCATAAATATTTATGATTTCTGGCTCCCAAGGAAGATACAGACAAAATCCCTAGTATCTAAAAATGGATTTCAATGGACATTACATGTTCATGATTCTTGCTATTGACTCTATTGGGAACTGTATTGTTATTAACACTTGAAAACATATATCAGTAAACAGCTAAATCTTCTCTGTGCATTCTATTTTTAACTAAGTCTACAAGAACAGTAATTCAGGCATCAACAAAAGTCAGGGGAAGCAAAATTTCCCTTCTAGACATTCTGCAGGTCTTTTTTGCAATATTAAAAAATATTTCCATTTAAATTCTCTCTTCTTAAGACTGAAAAATCAGCTCTGGTATAGTTTCTTTAGACACTTCCTCCCTCCCCCTCTCTTAACTGGAATAAAATAAACAGTAAAATTCACTTGAGAAAATCAGAGCTGCATCATAAACCCTGGCTGAGTTGGAAGGAATAGAACTTCTTACTGTACTTGTGCTCTAAGTCAGCACATCACAAAAGATGTTTTTACATCATAAAATTTGTCCCTGAAAACCCCTATGTCAAAAATTTGTGGAGAACTGTTTTTGTAGGGGTAGAAAGTTTCATTTTTAATGAGATTACCAAATGTGTCTCCCTGGATTTGAGAATTCATTTACCTCAAAGGAAGATATGTGGGGGAAAGAAAACAAACAAAAAAAAGTATTTCAGATTAAATTAGGTAAATTACTCATAGCTCATTAGTTTTCTAGGAATAGAAAGCAATAGCTTTCTATAATCTTGATCATCTCCCACATGGTAAGAAAAACGTGCCAGTAGGTTAGCAACTGAATAGTGAAATAGGTATAATTGTACTATGCTTCTTTGCAAGGATAGCCCAGTTTTGCCATAGGGTTTTAACTCAAAACTCTAGTTACCTCATGTTTTGTAACTGCCTTCACATACTTTACAGGAAGAAAGCCTGCTCAATCATTTCTGAAATCATCTTAGTTGGGCACGTAGTGTGTGATTCTTGGGGTTGCCCTGTGCAGGGCCAGGAGTTGAAGTCAATAATCCTTGTGGGTCCCTTCCAGTGCAGGATATTCTATGATTCTATGATTATTGACATCGCTGGTGAGTTTCTAAACCTGTTCAATAATCTTTTGGCAAAAAAAATTTTGGCTTGAAGTGGTTTAATTATTCTTCCCAACCATTCCATATGTCTGATCACATTTGCCACCCTTCTGCCTATTTTAGCTGTAGCTGGCTCCTTAATGGGGAAGAGGAAAAAATTAATAAACCAAATGGCTATATGGGAAATATTACATATATAGAATACTGTATGAAGTCCAAAAGCACCACAGTAAAACTGAAGGCATAAGTTATGATTATTGAAATCATGGCATTTTTTCCTCAGAAAGAAAAATATTTTGCGCTATTTTATAATTGCAATATGAGCTTATATTCTTAAGTGTAGCATCCATTCCAGAGTGCATAGGTATCAAAACTACCTTTGGAGCAATGTATCAAACTACTTCCTCAAAGATGTCTTTTATCCAATATAAACTTCACACTTTTTTTCCTATCACTTCTTAGCTCTTACATGGCTAATACAGGTTAGAATATTGTATTGGCTCTTTGTATTGGCTCTTAACATAGTTTTGCAGTGGTACTAAAATAATACTATTATTATCTTCCCCAAGTTTCTCAGATTTTTTTTTTCGCAAAACAAAAGATCTAAAATATAACGAAGACCATCATCCTAACAACACATACTCTAATAACTGGTAGCTGGGCTGGGGAAAACACATAAACACAAGGCAACTGGAAAGACAGATCTATAACAACAAGACAGTTCAGGATCTACTGTTCTAGAAAGGATGGGTTTAGGAAACAGGCACAGATTTTCATATTTCGGGCCAAGCCTGGAACCCATTACTTTCACCATACAATTAAAACATAACTGAAAAAAATATACAATTTCAAGGCCAGTCCACACCAACCACACCTGTATTAGTACAAATACCTTATTGGTGCCTTGGAGTACCAGTAAATTCCTACATGGTACTTTCTGCTGAAAACCAAATCAACATTTCTATCCAAGAGTACCAGGTTAGGCTGCTGCATGGCAGATTAAGAGATCTTATTAAACGTGGCTAGTATTGGAATCTAAAATTCTTTCAGAAGATGCTGGACACTGTTCAGTAGACTAATAAAAGATAAATAGCAAGGGACAACCCAAAGATTCTATACCATTGAAAGCAATAGATTTAGAAATTGCTCATGCTGTATTAATGGTGTTTGTTGAAGATAAGATATGGAAATCAAACCTTTTGATTCATGGATTCAGTGGTTGCCAGCAAAAGGCAGAAGTTTCCACTCATCTCCATTCATAACTAGTCAAATAAAAAATGTCTGGTTTTTTCACTTCCTCAGAAGGGTTATATATCCATCATGGCTAGAAGCAGGACATCCAAAAACGTGGGATGACTGGTATTAGGCAATTCAGCAAATCCTATAAATCATGGTAGTAGAAAGTTTTGCCTCTTAGGTTTCAGAACCAGACCAAGACTTTGAAGATGTTTCCCTGACATCAGGGAGGTCACCCTGGATTATATGAGCTCACCTCATATTTACTTGTCATTTCAGGAACTTAAGATGCTGGCTTTGTCCTCCTCATCTTAGGTTTTATTTTTGTTTGGAATTTTTTTTTTTTATTATTCTCCCCTGCATCACCTGAAAACTCCTCATTTTAGTATATGTTTGTCACCACTAACAAGCTTGATTTATTGTTCTATTGTACTTTGATCTGCTGAGTATCTAAAATTATTTTTTAGGTAGGATTGAAGTCCCAATTTTATCCTGAAAAATGCCTTATTAAAGGGCAATGACAAAAGCTTTATCAGCAAGAGGAGAAATGGCTAACAGTAATAAAAAATGAGGTTTTTAACCACACCAAAGCTGAATGAAAAACAAAGAATGTAAAAAAACACTTTGCAGTATCATATGGGGGAAATTGGTTTTGAACGTGAAAAGACAGAGCAAGTCCTGAACTTGTAAGCAGTGCCATATGGATTCCAAGAGATGGATTTTTTTACTAGTGGATTTAACAGAAAACTCAGGATAACTAGATGGATGTAAACAGGTGAAGGTTGAGTGAAATAGCAGCTGTCCTCAGGCCTCCTGTTTTACAGCAAAACAAAAAGAAGACATAATGGCTGCAGTTAAAACATCTGAGCATTAAATTTCAAGCAGAGTCTAAGAGTGCTTTGTGGAGTAGGCATTCAGCAAGGGATATCAGAATTGCAGAAAGCAGGGCCGAGGGAATGGAAAATTTAACAAATTAGTTTAGAAAAATTACTTTCCACTGTACAGCGAGGATTTCTTGAGCTGCTGGATGTGACATCAGTCATCTAAAAATGAAACAGGTTTGGAATGGCACTCCATTTATAAAAGCCCCAAATATTTGGAAAGTTCCTTAGAGAAAGGAGTGGGATAGAGAGACTGGTCATGAGACCATGTAGTCTGTCCCACTGTGTACAAAGAAGAAAGGAGAACATCTATCAAAAGAAGTTGATCTGTGATTGCTAGGCTTTACTGGGAAGTGGAAATAGCTTGTTTCCCAAGAGTCCAAGAGCACTTAGTAGTTAGAATCTGTTACGTCTTCTCCTTCAGAGATTTCTAAAGTACAAATTAGTAGTTTAGAGATTAACAGACTTAACTTTTACTAGGAAGCATGATTTTCTGTTTCAACAGAGTTATGCAAATACTTGCCAGGTATTAAGTTTAGATTGTTAACAAGCAACAATTTTTGACAGTGATATAAGTGATGAACTACACCATTTCAAGTATGCCTGTTCATCTTTCCTTCAGACCACAAGCTTGTAAAAGCAAAAGTTATGGAAATGTGGGAATCTATAAAATAAATAAAGGAAGGGAAAATGATATTTTGGTTGTCAAAAGCAGTAACACTGATATATTTGATATGCAATATAATACAAGTACCATGTCTGGCAGTGGGTCAGGAAGAGGGCAAGAAAAAGAAAGGTTCCAAGACTACAGCAAAGAAGAGAGAGTGGTCATGATGCAGGGAGAAAACAAACAAAAAAGTAATATGAGTGATATTAAAGAGAATAACCTCACAGAAAAGTTGAGAAGGAACAATATATATACTTTCTTTCCATAAAACCATTGACTTTCAACATCTGCAGGTAAATTCAGTCAATAATAAAGGTCAGAATGAGCTGTTTTCATGCAGGGGGGTTGATTAGCCTGTGCTCACTCACCACATGATTCATGCCTTTCAGAATAATATGTGCTTTTCTTTTGGCAAATATTGGAATCTATAATATATAAGCTAAAATAAGAAGCCCTACAGCCCTTTCCATTTCCTGTACTGTAGAAAACAAAAACATTAATGAAAAATGAAAGCACTGTTGCACTAAATCAAAAAAAGGCAAAGTAATGGCTTCTCAAATTTAGAAATAAATTAATATCTGAAGAAAAATGTCTTTGCCCCCCAAATTGGTATTACACATTGTGGGTTTTAAAAGAAATGAAAATTTAAAGATAAATGAAAATCGGAACAAAGGAAAAAAAAATCCAAACCCCTAACCCCCAAAACTTTATTATTAGGCACATTGTTAAAACAATAAAGGAACAGATGAGGGGTAATGTTTCTTTATTTCCTAAGCTCCTTCAGTTACAGAAAGCCTGTAGTGGGGGTCTTGTCCCTGGGGTCCCTTGTGAGCCTGGGACAAAGGTCCGACTTCTGCAGCAGAAGTGGACCAAATGCTGTGATGAGCCATGGACTGTGGTGCTTATGCACAGATTCATGATTTTCTTAAGAAAGGTGGCCTTTTGGCCCACATTCTGGCAGTGGAGGAAAAAGAGAAGAACAGGGAGCATGAGAGGGGGGAAATATGGCCAGCGAGACTGGAGCCCTGATGTGCAGTGTTCTGCAGGAGCAACAGCTCTGCCTGACTAGCACCCCTCCAGCAGCCCAACAGCAGAGCCCCTGCCAGCAGATACTGGCACAGCCATCGTCCAAACGGCCACAGTTACCTTTTTGGGGCTGTCAAGGTTCTGGATGGAGTCCATGACTTCCTGTTCTTTGTGCAGTGGTAACAATCTGCAGTCTAACATAGGGGTAGAGTAGGGAGGGCTGCAGAGGCGACAGGAGAGAGTAGAGGAAGATCTGACCTCTTCCCAGTCCCATGACTGCTCCCCTGGAATGGTCTTTCCTTGTGGCTCCTGGCTGGAGGATGCCCAGCAAAGGAGCTGCCATGCTGGAGCACATCATGGCAAAGAAAACCTCAGCGTCCCAGGCTGAGGAATGTGCTGGCAGACAGAGAGGAAAGGTCCAGCATCCCATTGCATCTCTGCTTCCAGCCATCCAGCTGCATCTTGCTGCCCACACCCTGAAGCGGGAGCTGGGGCCTCTCTGCTCTCCCCCTCCTCCTTAGCAGAGGTTGTGCTGGGGCTGGTGTCCAGCCCGGAGCAGCCTCAGCATCCAGGCATCACATCCAACCCCAGGACCTTCGCTGCCAGCATGCCAGGGAAACTTGGCCCTGGCATCACCGCA
Organism: Manacus vitellinus; assembly: GCF_001715985.3. Taxonomy (NCBI): domain Eukaryota; kingdom Metazoa; phylum Chordata; class Aves; order Passeriformes; family Pipridae; genus Manacus; species Manacus vitellinus. The sequence goes on along the minus strand of NW_021939256.1, from coordinate 15,686,106 downwards.
GGATGCACAGAAGGGCCTCAGCCCTGTCCAGTCCAATAGGCCCCCTCACTTACCAATCTGCAGTGGTTTTACCAGGATCACCTGGTAGAGTTCTGTTGGAGAACTGCTTTGCTTGGGAGCCCCATCCTTCATCCAGGCCACCTCATGGAGTTCTTCGGGAGAGCTGCTTTCCTGGGCAGCACCCTTCTCCACCCAGGCCACCCTGGACTTGGTGGGGGGGTCTCTTCTCCATCCCGCAAGAAAATTAGTAGAAGTTGGGAAGGGGGAAGCAGGAAGCTTTGGGAAAATAACTCATCACCCCAGAGTAACAGGGAAAGTCTTGGGGTATGCTCAGAAGAACCACAGGGCAATGGGGAAAGCCTTGGGCTGTGCTCAGAAGATCCTTGTCAGCTCTGTGCTCAGAAGATCCTCCCCAGCTCTGTGCTCCTGTCCTGTTGCATCACTGTCCTGTGGCTGACAGTGCAGCTGTGCTGGCCACACATGTTGCAGTGGGGTGTCACTGCAAGACACCCCTGTGTCTTAGCTTAGTGTATCATCACAGGATCATTAGATCATTTTGGTTGGAGAGGTCATCTAGTCCAGCTGCCTCATCAAATGCAAGGCAACAGTATGAATTCAGAACTGTAAAACTTCTGAAGAGTCCACAAAGACACTGTAGGTGTGCCATGAGCTGGAGAAGTTTGTCTTTCTGTGATTGCACAGGTCTTGAGTGGACTCTAGTCTGTCTTGCTGTGAAGTCATTCCAAAGGAAAAGAGCTGTTTGCCCACAGTTCAGGTAGATGATATTAAATCAATTAACTTACTGTGACTAGAGGCAAAAATAAACAGAGAGTATTTCAATTTCTGTGATTTCCAGCTAGTTTACTGATATCTTCAGTAGGTTTTCCAGTGTTAAAATTACCCCCTTCTCTAAGTAGTCAGTGAGTTTGATTACTGAAAGGCCAGCAGATTCGGGGGAAAGTGTACGATAACCACTATTGGTAGGCTATGACAGAAATGAAGCCAGCATGTAACAGAGCCGCCTTTCCTCCAGGCCAAATGCCTATAGCTTCCTCAGCCACTTCTCATCAGACTTGTGCTCCAGACCCTTCCCCAGCTCCACTGCTCTTCTCTGGACAAGCTTCAGCACCTCAATGTCTTTCTTGTAGTGAGTAGCCCAAGCATAACTGACTGCCAAACTACATACTAAAAAACCCACAAAGTATCTGTATCTGCTGAAAATTAATACGTCTGCACTGGGTTAGTGGAACCTGCAGGTCCAATTCACTATAATTCAGATCTAAAACATGATAATATGAGAATTAAAATATTTTATTTTACTCATCTGCCTGAGTATTTCTCCTTCCTCAGAAGCACTACAATATACTTAGACCCCTGTTTGGTACATTTATTGCCCTTCTTCTGACAGCCATAATTCCCCATGCCAGCTATCATTAATGGGAAAAAATATATTGTAAGGGAGCTTCATAATGTTGCAGTGACAGCTAAGGAGAAATACTTTTTAAAAATATTCGGTAGCTTGTTTCTAGATTTGGTCTTCCTGAGAAATATGCCACTGTCCCTACATCTATAGCTGCAAATCAAAGTACTTCTAATTCCTCTTGATTTACCTAAGATTATAAAGAGGTATGGTTACCCTGATTGGGATCTGTATTTATATCCAAGTGTAAACTTCAGCTCTAAGGCCATTGCAAATTTAAATTTTGGAGAAGACAGGCTTTTTCTAGTCTCTGAATATTTTCCTTTATTAACTCTTGACAGGCACATTAACTTTTACTCATAATGATGCACACTGGATTGGGACAATGAGTCATAAATATTGAAGGCAGCAAAATATTAGTATATTATATATTACTCTGTGATTCTAAGATCATAGGGAGGACAACCATGGTGTCACACTTAGGAACAGCAAATAATTCTTATCTGTCAGATGTCTAGAAATAACGTAATTTTTTTTCATGCTAACTTTATTCCAAATATAAAAAACAGTATCTTGCATTTGAACTGCATGTAACAAAAAGTGTTAGACTGTTAATAAAATGTATGATGTACTAAGAATGACTGTAAGAAAACAGAATTTACAAGAAATTACAATAAATCAGTGATTGCAGTAAAAATTACATTTTTGACACTGCTGCCCACCTCTCCACCCCAGAGCCCTCAGGTCCCTCTAACACCTTTATTGACTTTTATCTGGACAATTTTTAATCCAAAATTCTTTCTGTGTTTAGGTAGCAAATGCTTTATTTATCAGATTGTAATCCTTATCTTCTGTGTGGTAGTAGTAAAAAGGAAAGTGGTGGCTCGGCTGAACAAGAACATCCACAACCAACATATCAAGTATGATTCTTACACAGCCTCTCTTTGAAATATTACAGGATCATTACGGATTAAGATAACTTCTTTCTTTTCCTATCTATTTCCCTCCCCAACAACCTGCCTTTAGACCAGTCTAATACATACATATACATGAGATCATAAGGTATATTGTATGTAAGAGTTATTCCAAAGCGTATCACCAAGTGTTGTAGAACTACCTTTTATCACTTTTATTTAGCACTTTCATCCTTTTGCCGCCTTTCAGGAGTACTCACCGTACCAGAATATCAGCTTGAAAGTTATTTCATCTTATCTGTGATATGCCTGATCCAGAATTACCAGGTAGTACTTGCTTTATAGTTGACAGGTTGTCTCAGACCCAGTAGGCTCTGAAAGATCCTCTGGCTACTCAGGACCTGTGATAAATAATCGGGATCCTTGAACAACACACGTAACTACAAAGCATATACCAGTTGCTGTGGTCTTTTTTCCCTTCCTTAAATATTATCTTTTTTCATTACCAGATACCAGGTACCAGGCATTAGGCAGATCAGTTAATAGCTTTGGGTTTGTGTGGTTCCAAAAGAGAGAGAGACGTTTCACCACACATTACACAGGATTGAAACTTCTTGCTTGTATTAAAAAGATCCACATGAATAACTGTTGGGTTTTCTGAAGAAAAAGGTAAAGTTGATTCTAAAGGTGGGAAAGCCAATATTTTGCATTGCCTCATTTATTTAATTAGTGCTTAACCATCTTACCCCTGTTTATGTGTCTTGCTCACTTGCAAATTCCTGTCCTGTATTTAGATTGTGGCATTCCCCAGTTCAGCGCTATCTTTTGTTAGTTGTTTTGGTGAAGCCAAGCAGCGCAGCGCCCTGGTAGTGCATTGACCTTTGCCAAAGTTAGTTTTTATGCATTTGTGCTCAGTAAGGCACAGTAATACCTGACTATGTGTATTGTGATGCTGAAAAATGATTGAATTGATTTAATGTGTCTATTTTTAAATGTCTGAATTTTCCAATTTTCGAATGCAAGTTTGCCAGGTCTAAACCAAAAAATGACAGGATACACAACTATTACTCTGCATTTTTACATTGCTTGCTGGAAGCAGCTACATTAGGATCAGTGTAATCATACTGCTTATTCAAACCCCAATAGTAATAGCTGGTTTTGTATTTCAGAATAGTATTGATAGGAGTGAGGGAGATGGTTGCTCTCATGCTAGAAAGAAGATGTGAAATATCTGCCTAATTGCAATTTACATTTCTGAGATTTAATCTTGTTACTGTGTACATATGAAATAGAGGTCCAAAAAATGAGTATTCTCGACAGTAACATTTCACTACATTTCACTAATCATGACACCTTCTGAAAATGTCATCCTTAAGATAAATTTCAGTTCAAACACCAGTATATCTTCTCTATGTAAGTGACAATCTTCATGCCTACCACCTTCCACCAGTTTAATGCACTGAGACACATCACTGCTTAAGTTACTTAAGTAACTATCACAGCCGCTGAGACTCAACACAGGATTTATCCCAGCGCTGGTACTCCCAAGAGGTGTAGACAGGTCTGATACATTCTGTATCCCACCACTGTAACAAAAATGCTTTTACAAGTTACTACTCCTGCTCAATCATCGAAATACCTTTTCCCAGAATGAGTCCTCCCAATTCCAGCAGGACTGACACTCAAGCACCTAGAAGATTGCAAAAATCAGGCTTAAATAAGTATTCTGTGATTTTCACCAGGCTTAGCTGAAAGGCTAGAACTACCAAAAGCCATCTACTCTTTGAGGTTGATATTTCTGCACAAATTACTTAGGAAGGACACAGAGCACTTGAGCAATCTCACTTCGTTAGCTGAAGGATAGGATTCAAATATACAGCTACACGGTAGACAGAAACACTGTAGCCTTGAGATTATTTTTTTCCATTACTGTAAAAATCAAGGAAATTGTTACTCTACAGGGTGAATAGTCCTGACTGTGGTCTTTGCAAAATCTTTTCTAGTGTTTGTTATTCATAGGATAGCAATCTTTTTGATGTTGTATACTATGTACCGCACAAAGTTTCAGGCAACTCATTTACAGCATCATCCCTTTAATTTTGCTTTAATTAATGTTATACAGGAGGTATGGCAGAGGCTGGAGAAGGTGAGCATATGATATAAAACAAGGTCATTTTGAGTTTGGACCTACATCATTGATTCTGGCAATGATACCAGAAATTTCAGTAAAAGCAAATAACATCTTTAAGTGATTTTTAGGAATCCACAATGAAAACGTTTTACCCTATTGGAAATTGTCAGCATCCTTGCTGTGAAACAGCACCTTATTCTTATTCCTGGGAGGACTTAATTGCAATACTTGGGCTTAACTGCATAATGGTGTGCAGAAAATACCATTCCCCTGAAAAGCTAACAGGATCTTCTCTTAGGGGGAGCATGAGTTGGAGAAGAGCAAACTGTTCCATACGTTGTTCAGGTGGCCTAAAAATCAAAATTATACTCTTGTGCCCAAAGACGTCTAACTAAAAATGTACAAGTGGAACACAATGGGTAAACTTCCAGCTTTGAAGCAATTCCTGGTCTATGTTGGAAATAACTATCTAGTGGTATCAAAGCAGATTACTGGAGAGCATTACATTCACTTAGATATACAAACAATAGCAAAAAAGTCCTCTGAAACACCAAGATACATTGAGCAAGATGAGGAACTTTATTTGGAGTGCTTTGTTGTTTCCAGTGATGAAGGTTACGTGGGATCTTAGGAATGGATGGCAGTCCAGGGAAGCATGTGAGTTAGAGTTTCTTTGAAAATGCTAATGAATCCAGTTTTCAGGTACAAAAAGTTTACCCTGACAAAGATTTCACTGTTTGCTCAGAGCCCCTTGGAGATCACAGCACTAGAGCGTAAGATAGGATCCCTGAGTCCAACAGTCAATAAATACATTGTGTTTGGAGCATTGAATCAGTTTTAGTACTCAGAGTAACTGAGACACAGAAAAAAAAGAAGAAATAAAATTATAGCAGAAAGTAGCATCTTCCAGAACTTTACCTTCCAACAGTACACAACTGACCTTTTTCCCTACTGGTGGTGACAGAAGAGATAGAGCATTACTCTTACAAGGAAGCATTCCACTATAGCCAACAAACGAATTTTAGAGAAGTCCTAAAGAAATAGATAAGGGATGTAACTCAAACAAACAGGATGTAATCTGAGCTCTGTGTACACAGTTAAGATCAAAGCAAATGTTACAGGTTTTGTGGTGAAACACAATGATGCTGTGTCTGCTCAGAACTGAGGTCAAGAAGAAAACCTGGAAGGACCAAATAAGGACTTCTGATAGGTGTTTGACCATGGTAAAGCAAAGTAATGAATATGTATTAAGTAAGCAGGAATATCTAATGAATATGTAAACATATGTGTAATAAAAAACCTTGTCTATCTGTCACTTAGCACACTTGATTAGAGGACATATCTTCCAAGCGTCCAGTGCACTGCAATAAAGAATACTTGCTTTTTAACACCTACAAATTGGTGCTAAGGAGTTTGTTTCTGCCACTTTTCAGCATCAGTAGAAGTATGGCATAGTCTCTTATATACATAATTTGTTGTATTTTCACACATTAAAATATTCCAAGGCAAACAATTGCGCTCATTGAGAAGTAAAATAGATAACTGGCTTAGATTTCTGTCTTTCATCCTATTCCACCCCAGTCCTGACTGTATGACAAAGTCTCTGTTTGTTCCCAACACATTTCCAAAACCTCTGGAAATAAAATTACCTGACAGTGGTTTATACTTGGGGTTCTTCTCCACACTTGAAAGGTACAAAGAATTGTGAACATCTGTTCTCCAGCTGCACTGTTTGGGAAAGTGAATATATGTGGGTTTTTTTATTAAATAAAAACTGGTGCTCTTACTGGCACCAGTTCTTATTTCTACCAATTCCCTTTGAAGAAGCAAGTACTTACACGTTGTATAAACAGATCGTAGAGTACAAATATGAGAAGCCATTCAGAACAGAATAAAATTAGATGAAAAGAAAACAAAAGAAGAGCTTCTTTTGCTTAATTTTATTTTTCTCCCATTGAAACTGTGTAATATGAGTAGGGGTGATGTTTTAAAAAATGACTAAACTATATCTATTGCTCTCACATTCTTTTTCTACTCTTAAATATAATAAAAATAATTTTATAATATCTTTTCAATCATCCCATTTGACTCGTTAAGCACTTGTAAATACCATTTAATGGCAAGTCAAAGATTACCCTATGTATACAGAATTGATTTTCCTTATTCATATTGTGGTTTTGTTTGCTTTAAGCTTTTGTTTTCTTTCCTTCACTTTAAAAATCAAAGCTGGGGAATAGTTATTTTCCCTTGTTATTACTAAGAAAAGGTTAAGGAAGTATTCTTCAATATATTTGCGCAGGCGAGTCCTTGTCGAAGTTTCTCTCCAGTGTAACTGATAAGAATTAAATGAGATTTTTTTTCTTTCTGCACCAAAGACCTGACATTTTATCTATGTGCATAGTGAGTTTAATGCACATTCTTCTTTCTTATAACCACTGAGTTCCATCTAGATCCTCTCTGTTTTCCCAGTGATATGAACTGTCCTTTTGTCTCTTTTTCAGTCTCAGTTATAGTGAAGTAAAACTTTACTAATGCTCAGCCACACCATTAGAGAAAGGGTACACAAAGACAAAACTCTCCCAACACAGTGGAAACTCCTGCAGAAGAAAGTCAGTCTCTCAACTCTTATGTGAGCACCTGTAATATCATTGCTCCATTAAAAAGCAAGGGGCTCTAAGTGATAACCTAATGTCTACTTCTATCTGTGTCCTATACAGAGTTTCTAGCCCTTGAGAGAACTCTTCAGTGCATCAGAGAATGGTATATTGTTATACCAAAAAAAATAAAAATAATAAATTTCAATATGAAGTTCTATTATATACCAATAGTACTATCATAAGCATGTCTTACAGGAAAAAATTATAATGGAAGTGCATCTTTTGCTCAACTTCCAATTAACTTGTAGTTAATCTGGTATACTGGTACTGGAGAGAGTTACTGGTTTTCATATCTTTAGTAGCTTTGGTCAATCTTTGGTTTTGGAGTGTAAAGTAAGGTGTCTCATTATTACTTTGAATAGCCAGAGGGCAATATTCTCATGACTAATTTGCCACAGAAATGGTAAATAAAAATGACCTGTGATCATTTGCCCAAAAGAAAAAATGCTGATCTGGAGTTATACACTCACATTAATGTCCTGTTACTGAAAATCAGAAAAATGGAAATCAAGATCCCGTAGCATTAAACAAACCCCTACTTTTAAATAGAAAGGCAGTGTCTGTGAGCTGGAAATTTGATTTTAGGCACAACAGGTAATTATAGTCCAAGAAGGATGGACCTAGAAGAGAAATTCTGAAGATTCAGGAATGGATTTTGACAATCATTGTGGACAGCATTTGCTTTATTTCTTTCTATATTTGTCTGTTGTAGTAAATATCTAAGAGGATTCTTCTAGAAGTGAGTGGTTGTTCTTTTCCCTAGGTTTGGCTGAGAAAGCTTAAGAGGGGGAAGTTCAGAGACATCTCAGGAGGTGTCAGATAGAAGAAAGGGGTCAGTAAGTCACAGAAAAAACAACTGGTAATCAGTGCAGAGTAGTTACCTCTGCACTTTGGATAGTTTTTATAGAGTTTGCTGCAACTCAGTAAGCCACTGAGACCACTGACAGCCTGAATGCAGGAGCACACTTGAAGAAATGTTTATAAACTTTATATTACTGGTATTCATCTGGAATATTTTCTTTGCGGTTTGTCTGTTTAGAAATTTAATATATTTTAGTTTAAATTCTATGTCATGCTGTTTAACTTGAGCAGTTTTCTGACATTTTGAGTTGCTTAGTGTGAGCAAAGAACAGTCAGACAAAACCAAAATCAGGATTAATATCAATAATATTAGATAATGAAAAAACATCAGCAAAGGCAATAGTTTGCTGCCTAGGTGGTGATAAACAATTTAAACATGTTAGCAAACATCTTCCTATGTTTAAATTATAGATGGTCTAATTTTTTAGTTTCTATAGCCATTCTTTTTTGTTTGTGAGTTCTTCCAAGGAAACCAAAATCCTTAAGTAATTTATGCATAAATATGCTTCAGATAAAATACTTAGAAGCTGCTGGTCACAATCCAAGAATTGAGCTGTAACAGACACAAAATGTCAAAATTTGTCTTTATGTCTGGTTGCAGCTGTGTTCTCTGCAAATAAACCCAATGTTGCTATAGCTCATCAAGAAACTTTAAAATGATCTTTTTTAAATTGGTGTAACCAATCAATTATAATGAGATTTCCAGTAACTCTTTAGTAAAAGTTTCAAGAATGGTTGACCTTTGAGGGTTGGGACAGAAGTGTTTATTCAAGGACTAAATATTTAAAAATTGGAAGTTGGATGGAATAATAATACCAAAATATATTAATATCATAATAATATGCTTACACTGAATTAAATAAATAAGAAAGAAACAATACAAAATATTAAAATTCAAATATCTGAAAGGGCATTGAAATGATATAGGAAATGCTGACAACATAAATTTTTCATAAAGTAAGATAGAAAATTTAGAATGTATTACCTATTTCATGAGTGCTATTTTAGAGAAAGTGCTGTCTTCTGTACTTGAGGCTCATCAACAGATGGATCCAACCTGAACTTCAACTATCAAAATGAGACAATATATATATGTGTTGGCATCATTTGACCTGTGTTTGTTTGCTGACTATGCTCTATGTTGTTTTGTAAAGTATTTTGGTCAGTTTAGCATATAAGTTGCTATAGTTCATATTCTCCAAGCTACTATTATCTTTTGTTAAGTCCATATAGCATTTATTTAAATATTAATTAATTGAAGTGAAATAAACACAATATCAGGTTTATAAACCAAATTAAAAACCACCTTTCACTAATTTCACATAATAAATACTGAGTAAAAAGAAGAAAAATCTTTTGGAGGTAATTAAAAATAAACGAACAACCAACTTCTTTATTGGACTTCCTTTTTCTTGGCTCATTTCAATATAAAATCAGTTCTACTGCCTGGTAAGTCAGAGTAATTGAGTCTCCTTCCCTAAGGTGTTATGCTGAGAGTTCATCTTAAAAAAATTCTGATTTTTGTAATTTTTTTTCCTTTCTCAATCTGTGGTTTGGATTTAATCAAAATGCAGGTAAAGAAACCTGAATGGAGTTCTTTTCATTATTTCCATTACACATTACAAAACCAGAAAAAGTCTATTCTTGTATAGAAATTGTGCTCATGGGAAAAAAGAGGAAGTTGTTTTATGTTAAGGTTCATTAGTGATCAAAAATCAATTAGATTTGATTCTTGAATGCTTAATTGTATTGCTTTCACTGAACCAGACTGTGTTTGCTTTTACGTAAGAGGGACTATTTGAGAACCTTTATGTGAAGCAGAACTGTAGTACATAAGAAAACAAAACCAAAGTCACTTACACAGGAATGCTAATTTTACAGGAGAGATGAATGCATAAATTAAATGCTGAAAAATGTGCATTTTATTTCTTTAATATCTCATAGGTAATTTGACTGTGGTCTATAAAGTGATTCTTCTCCAGTTACCAAAAAAAAAGAAAAAAAAGAAAAAAAAAGGGGGGGCAGTTTAGAAAAAGCTATTTGCTTTAAGAGATTCAAAGGAAACATGACAGTTTCAAAGGAAACATTTAGCTTAAGTGCTAAATGAGAATTATTCTATTTGGTCATATTCATATAAAAGAAACATGGGTGGTTTACATAGGAGTCTTCTTGCAAGTTCTTGATGCATTTCAAAATAGTGTAGTGATTTCTAACAACTGATGAGATATGCAGCAGCTACCTAGTGCAAACAAACAAACACAACTCTGAGGAGCTAACATAATTTCCCAGTTTGTCTTGAAAAATTACTTGCCACTACAAACAACAGAATTTTTAAGCTTGATCTGGAACTATACAAGTAACAATGCAACACACTCAAAGAAATGAAGTATAGTCAGAAACCGCTTTTCAAACAGCTGGGTTTGGCACTATTTAATTTATAAGAATTCAACCAATAGTTCAAAAGAGGCAGCAATCACATATCTCAAAATGTGACCTGAGTCAATATTGAAAGTTCTCAAATAAAGATGGAGATAACTTATCAGTTCTCAGGTTCTTTGTTAAGCTGGAGGGAGTCAGAAATGTAAACAGGTATTACTTAAACTGCTTTTAATGTGAAGGAAAAAATATCATTAATGACTTGTCATTTCCATTTTATTATTCTCATTTCTTTTGGAAGAATTCTCTACCCCTACCATGCTAATGTGAAACGTCTTTCTTTTCCTTAGTAGTTGCTTTAATAAGCTGAATATCATATTTTTGATAAGTTCAGTAAACATAATATATTATGCTGGGTAATGGTCTAGAGTTGTTCACAGAAATACAAACGTTATTTTCATTCTGAAATAATGTAATTCAGTTGAAACTCACTGAGGTCTAGGCCTAAAGAACAAAGGAATTTATATGATGTCTGACTTTGAAAATCTATGATAGATATTAGCGAGGTAGAAAACTAAGTCTGTTCTGCATTGTTTTTTTACTTTTAGGCAAATATTCAGCATATTTTTTAATTTTAAATTTCAATTGTCATATTTCTCTCAAGCAGATAGCTACTATTAATAGAAATGGTATGGTACTCATAACAAAGAAGTTTAAATTAAATAGAATTTACAGTTTTAGGCAATGTTCCAGAACAGAAAAGTCAACTAATCTTCTGTAGCCCATGTGCTTTACATCAGAATTCTAGGTTCAAGGATGAGAGAGAAAATGGTCCATAAAGTTTGTTTTTAGTAATATTAAACCTAATGATTATTTATGATTCATGAGGACCCTTGATGCACAGAAACTGAAGGTCTGGTAGTTATCTGGGAGGTTCCATTTTCCTAACAATCCATGCCAATTTCTCTTTAATTATTGAAGAGGTTAAAACAACAGAATCCGACAGATTGTTAGCTGAACTCAACCCAGACAGATGGCACCATTCTACTGAAGCCAGTTTTGTGAAATTTCTGCTGCACCATATGCTAGAATCAGTTCAACAGCTAATTAGTGCTTTTTACAAGACAATCATTCTCTCAAGGAAATTTCTTATGGACAGGTCACAAATACAGAGTGAGAAGTAAGAAGGAATAAAAAACTGAGTTGTGTATACCCTCACTGACTTGTTTACTCAAGTCATAAATAAAGGTTAGCATGGTAAGGCGTCTTGAATAACCTTTCAGCTCAATCCCAGTAGTGCTGACATTCCTGGTCTGTATCTGGAAAATAAATATTGAATGCCATAGCGAATTAGAGCTTTTTCCCTCCTTTTTCTTAATAGCTGTGTTGAAAAGAATGGAATAAAGTTGATTATGCAACTAAGTTCCTATCTATTAAAATAATCTAATTAAAAGAAAAGAAATTGCAACAGAGATTTATAAAAGTTTAGACTCATCAGCTCAAGAAGAAAAGTGATTATTATAAACATGAAGCACGGCTTACTTTCCAGTAGTCTTAGACATTAACTGTACTTTACCAGGCAAAAACCCAGAAGTACAACATCAATATTTTCATAGGGTCTAAGCAATAGAAAGGGGAAGAAAGATGTTATAATATGCTGATACTATGCTATCTGCTACTCCCTTTTCTGTGATTTGGTATGATCCTCTGAAGCTGTATTTTTTAAGACTTATTTATTCAATTAAACTCTTCAGGTTTACAATTCCACTCTCCAAGGCTTTCTTTTTGCATAAATAAACTGATATGCAAAACACTTAAGTAGTCTTGATGTTCAGAAAAATTGTTAGAACGAGAACTCTAATTACACAGGCTTTGGGAAAGAAGAACTTGATGTGCAACAGGTGTAGAAGAGACCTATTAGAATGATGCGAAGAAGAGTTAATTGTTACAAAAACAAGTATGTATCTGTGTGATATTTCACAGGCATATATAAGCAAGCTCTCCTTGCAGACTTAGAAGGATTGGAGCTATGAAGCTATATTGATAAAACACTTGGATTATCCCAGAGAATGTCTGTTCATACCAAGAATAGGCAAGATTTTGCTGCTACAGGAATGATTCAGTAGTTTATTTTATACTTAGGAACCAGATGTCTCAGGTTAATCTATGCATATGTCACAAGAAGAATATGCAACTAGATTTTTAATAAACCCAAATTAGCACTGTTGACCTTGGCTGAGGCCCAAACTTCCATTGAGACACTCTCACATTCCCCCTCCTCAACAGGACAGAGAGAGAAAATAGGATTAAAATGCTCTTGGGCTGAGACAAAGACGGAGAGACTGTTCACCAAGTACAGTCTTTGGTAAAATAGGCTTACTTGACTTGAGGAAAAATAATTTAACTTGTTCTAAATTAAAATTTATTTGGGCAGTGAATTCTAGTTGTTCAAGTATTGGTTTGAAACTGAGACTTCTGTTAAATCAGACAGAAGTAGGAGCACAGAAAAATCCTTTTTGGAGGTTTATTATATGACTTTCTTATGAGTGAGTATAGAGAGGATGTATTCTCTTCACAGAGGTCAATGCTTCTCCTCACTTCCCCATCATCTCTAGAACCATCAGCTGGTCTCTCCATCAAAGAACAGAAACCCAACTCTGGTGATTGTAATGATTTCTTTACATTTTTGGAAGGAAGAGAGAGGGACTTAAGAAAGACAAAAGGAATATTCCCCTGGAAAGTATGCTGAGTGAAACTAGATAGCTGTTGCTGCAGAGGAAACAGGCTTTACAGTGAAAAGGGAGCTCTTCACCAAATATGCTCTTATACCTGTTTGATAGTGCAGCCTGGCATAAGTGCTGAAATACTTTTGCATGACAATTGTTGTTAGTAAATAGTTGGGCGTATCACCACAAAGGAGAGAGTTTTAGATGTCAGTACAGACCATTTATGGCAACTAGATACCACTTTGCATGCATATGTGCTTTCCTACGTGAATAAAAGACATGTACCACTTTCAAAATTGATGGCACACATAGTTTTGGCAGGAAATTGCTGTAGGTGTGCAACTCTCGCTGGCTGTCCCCGGGCATTGTCATGCACACCAACACAAGAGACATCTGCCAGTACTTTGGAGGTTGTTCTATCTACTCAGTCCTCCTAATACATGGCCTGCAAAAGAGTTCCCATCCCACCTGCTCTGTAGGCTGTTATCTTGTGATGCCTGTTAAAAAGATGTGTGTGGGACAAGTTCATTGCACTTCACGTTCACCAGACACTGCACAGTGTAGACCTCCTTGATTTTTTTTTCTATACCAGCATATCTAAAGCAGGCAGTCAGAGATGAAACTGTCAGCCTTAGGACCATGGTGTGAAGAAATCATAACTTTACAAAACAAGCCCAGGAGTGCTACCCAGAGGCCAAGGAACTCAAATTTCAGAACCAGGGTGCCACGGTCCAGGGGGGTGAATGAATAGGACCGCAACACTGCACAAAGGGTTTGAGTTGAGGTTGAAGGTGCAATGGCCATTTATTGAAGGTGTGCGGGGGTTTATATAAGCTCTGGTGTGGAAAGGGCCAGAAAATGGGGTGGAGCATGAGACAGACAACCAGGGGAACGAACAGGAGTAAGAACTCGGGAGAAGAGGGAGGAACTGGGAAAGGAAAGGACTCTCCCCACACTGCAGCTTTTTCAGCCAGTCAGAGGGAGAAACAGGGAGAGCAGGGGACAGACAACTCGAGGCATGCCTGGACGTGCCCAGGTAGTACCACTGTGTGGGTAACATACAATGCACATATTTGAAACCACATAAAAACTGTGAAGTCCGTATAATAAAGTCCTTTTTCAGTTGTATATCTTTTTCCATGCCTGGAACCGTTCCCACTCTGATTCTTGCTCCTTCACACCAGGGGGAGGATCTGCCCTAACTTGCGAGCAGGGGTACTTGCACAGCAGTAGCAGAATGGTGCTTCAGATATTAAAGGGTCTGCACTAACGCTACAGGCTACATATGAACTCTTGAATACTACTGCACAAACCTGGATAGTAAAAGCATGCAAAATGGAGAACATGTTAGCATATTAACCTTTTGAGTAGCTTTAGAATCTCTGTTTCAGTGTAAGCAGGAGTTGGATTAAAAATGCAAATAAATATCCATACTTAAGCTTCTTCATAAGAATTATATCTAAAAAATTGAAGTGAACTTTCACACCAAATTTGAACCATTTATGACCCAATTGTCATCTCTGGTTCAGAAATCCAGCTATCTTATTCCTGCACACTCATGCTTTTATTTTGCCTTGTCTTTGAGAACTAGGGTAAATACAGCAGACCTAAGTGACTGTAATTACTTAAACAAAAAATGAACATAAAATTAAGTTTCTAAACATCTTCTATTTCCAAAAACCAGCTTTTTCCTATCAGTACTGAAATATGACTATGTTATAATTTAGTAAGTGAACCAAATACAATGAGCAGTTTCTAAAAATTAACCGATCTTTAAAAGACAGAGTTTTGATAGTTTCCACTTTGCTACATTCTGATTGTTTTGAAACAATCAAGGCTGATTGCACATATCCCTTTATAAAGCTTGTCAATTCATCAACTGAATTACATCTCTCTTCTCACAGAAAATGAATACACTACTTCATATATTCTCTGCTTACAGTTTAAGATGTTTACAACTGTTAGTTGAAGTAAATGTTCTGCACTATAAAGAAATGTGATTTCACTTCATTGATAAGTATATACATTTTTTTTCAAATTTCCAACATAATCACATAACCTGTTTTTACCTCTAGGAAACCTGTTTGTGTGTCCCTGAAATTCACATTTTAACAGCTTCTTATCTGGCTTTACATGTCAGACTTGAAGAAATTAACTTTTTTCTTCATAACAACTACCATCTTAAGATGATTTTAATGGTGTTTTATTACTAAGATGTGTGGTTTTATAAAATGAAAATGCACTGTTCTGACCTTGCTAATGGAACTCACCACAGGTTCAGGTATCCTGTGACTGATTATCCTCAAAATGCTTTTACTGAATATAGCCCTGTCCTTACATCTGCTCCACTAGTGTAGTCATCTGAGAACACCTTCCCCACTACAGATTTTTTTTCTCCTTTCTTTTAGTGTCTCATAAGAACAGCTATCCAAAGCAGGCTGATTTCTCCTTTCTCTCAAAACCATAAAAATTTTATTCATAACAGAAAGAAGTACATCAGGTTGGGGATTGTCCAAATGAGAAATTGGATCTTTCCCTAGTTTCATGCTAAACAAAACTTAGGGCTTTTATGTTTTTTATTAGAGTCACACGAAGATAACAGGTAGGGGAACTGTGAGTAACATTGTTATGCTATCTAAAGACTAATCCAAGAAAATCTTCTGCTCATACATTTTGCATCAACTTGCATTAAGAGTAGATAAACTATCTGATTGAATTGATACATGAGTAAATTAATCCTATGTGCTATGTCTTACTTGTCTTTCTCTCCATAAGGCTTGAATGGTATTTTAATTATGTATGCATTATTTATTGTGTGCATGGGGTGGTATTATGTGCAGCATAGTTGTGATTATATGAGAAACCTTGAAGCACATGACTGAACCCTGAAGCTAAAATGTATTTTACAGTGGAATAGTTGGTCTAGTACATTGTATTACTTTATTCTGTACATTCTGACTGCTGTATATAAGTGCCAATCTTTTTTAAAGGTAATGATGTCTCCAGGCAGTGGATGTCAAGATGCTTAATGGGTGTAGAAAGCCCTATGAAAACTAATCGTATAGGAGTTACCATAATAGAGCTATAACTGCAAACATCATCAAGGCAAAAATATATGAAAATTTTGAGTTGCAGATTTGATTGGGGATTTGGGAAAGCAATGGAAATAAAGCTTGTTAGGTAACTAAGTAGAGAACTACCCTGTCTTCTTTAACCATTTCCCAACAAGAATAATGCTAACACAGAAACTCCTGATGTTTGAACAATGTAATGCACTCTGTTACATTTAAATCTAACTTTTAGCTTTGGTCTGTACTCCAATTTAATGAAGTAATGCCTTTTTCATCATTTTCCAAACTGGCACCAATGTTTGACAATAACATACTGATCAAGATCCTGAAATATTATATAAAATATAACTAGTTAGAGATAATGAAAAGAAGTGGGATTAGAATAGATTTTAGAATTGGAGATTGATGAGTCCAGTGAAGGGAGATAATTTTAAATAAAAATCTGAAAAGAAAAAAAGGACTTGAAAGCCACATTTTTTTGTTTTCCAAATGTAATGGCTGAATGTAATGATTCATAAAATATTCTGAACTGGATAACACCCACAGGGATCATCAAAGTGGAACTCCTGGCCCTGCACAGGACAACCACAAAAATCACACCATGCGCCATATGAGTGTTGTCCAAAATACTTGAACTCTGCCAGGCTTGGTACTGTGACCACTTCCCCGGGCAGCCTGTTCCAGTGCCCAACCACCCTCTGGGTGAAGAACCTTTTTCTAATGTCTAACCTAAACCTTCCCTGACACAGCTCCATGGCATTTCTTTGGGTCCTTCACTGGTCACCAGAAAGAAATTAGTGCCTTCCCCTCTGCTTTCCCTAGTGAGTAAGCTATAGACTGTGATGAGATCTCCCCTCAGTCTTCTCTAGGCTGAACAAAGCAAGTGACCTCAGCTGCTCAAGTCACGAATTTTAGGGGTTTTTCCTGATTTTCCTCCCCATTCCACTGCATTCAGTGGTTCCTAACAGCTCATTTCTCAATGAAAATAGAGACTTTTCAAAGAAGAGGCAGACAAAAAGAGGTCTTTATTTTAAACAGATCATTGAGTAAAACACTTTGGAGAATGTAAACAGGTCATAGAGTATGCACAGGAAAGGATTACCACAGTATAGAACAGTACTAGGTGAAAAAAAGAAAGATTTTTTTGTATATTCTTTACAAACTTGGATTAAGGACTTGGTAAGGTCGCAGTAACTGAATGGTTAAGCCAGCAGTACACAGGGAACTGTACCTTGTGATGAGCACAGCATGGCAATTATCTGCTTAGCCCAAACTATCTGACAGGGAAATCATGTGTGTATCTGTGCTCCATGAACAAAAATGGAACAAAATGTAGGTTTGAGTTAATCATCACAACTCTGAGAGAAGCAAAAGTTTGAGAAAGCGGTTTCTGAGTCCAAACAGTTGAAACCATCTTCTTGCCACCAAAGCTGTTGGGGCCCTCCTTCTTCACTGAAGGGATATTTGTGACAAAAGCTTTAGACTAATAATTAGGTAAAAGAAAAATCCCTACTATCATACTTGACACAACATTCAGCTGCAGATTTTACTATGACAGAAAGGCAAAAAATTCATATATTTAGCTGAATTGACTACTGCTGCACAATGGATGCTTAATCCTTTCTCAGACTGGTAGCCAAAAATGGCTTTTGGTGAGTCACAGTTACCTCAGACACAATAACTGACTTTGAAGGCTGCATCTCACCAGCAGTGCTTGAGTTCACAGGCATCCTGATATCCAAAAAGTTATCACTTATCTAGAAAATCTGTTTTGTCTTTCATTATTATCTGAGATGACACCACATTTGGGAAGAAAAGATTATTTTCCTGTTGTGAACATTTATTTTCCTCAAACCCAGTAATGACAATAACTGTGCCAAAGCATTCTGCTTTTTAGAAGTATAAGGGGATCAGCTTCACTATCAGTCTGACCTATTACTTCTCTGTGTGCTTCCTCCACAGATTGTGCCTTTAATGGGAAGAGGTATTAACACTCTACCTGTGACAGCAGCTCAGCAGACTGTCATGTTTGGAAGCAGATCTTGAAAGCAGTTCATGCAAATTACATGCCAGCTTGTCATCTTCAGTAGAAGAGTACATTAAGAGTATGAAAGTCTTCAGCAGTGACAAGTTAAAAGAGTAAATATGACAAACTCTCTGTCTGTCAAGACAGAAAAAGAGAAGTAAGGCTACAAAAAGTATCAGAAAGTAGTTTGATTCTCATGAACAAGGTACAGTTGGCAGCAATTGTTAATAAGACAAAACTTCTAAATAGCTTAGTAAAGTAAAGATAAAGAGGACAGTAAATCTTAGAAATTGGTGGTGATAATAATGAGACTACAGGAACTGGAAGAACCATGATGTCATATTAATAAAAGCAGTAGACAAATGAAATGTGATGGTGGGAGAAAATTAAGTTTAGAGGAGTGCAGTGTGTGTAAACTCTTCAAGAAAACTGTCTCTGGAATTAGGCTGTGATGCTCAATTTATCACAAACCAAAAGCTAAATTTAGGAGACCATTTTAATAAAGATGATAAAAACTTCTTGCTCCATTTAGACAATGGAATAAGAATAGATAATCAAATAATTAATAGAATGATACCTCAGAAATCCTATCTCCAGAAAATCTCTTTGTGTCTAGATAAAAAAGGACTGAGAGGAAGTCTTAGTTTAAAGCTTTCCTTTTCTTCTATGCTTTTGATTAATTTCTTTGTTTCACATTGTGACTTAGTGAAAAACCTTCTCCTACAAAAGGAGAAGAAAGCAGCATACTTCTTTATCTTTTCTACTAGGTGGAAGTAGGTTTCTCAAACTTGTGAAGTCACTCAGACCTGTGAGGCACTTTTCCTTAAATGCTCCTTATTCTTTTCTACACACAAACATTATTTTCCTTGTCTCAATAACTTATCATCATTATCATAATAGCATCCTTTTAGTGTCAAAATCAAAGTGGCCATCATAAGAATTCTGTCTTAACAAGGGAGGAAAGAAATGCTACAAAATTCTTTGAACTTGTCCAAATACATCATATCTAAAAAAAGTGAATTGATAAAAACCATAGAGAACGCATCCAATAAATAGTTTTATCTTCCTCCTTCTTCCCTTCTCAAGATAATTTTCTTTTTTTTTTTTTTATTATTAGTATTTAATTCCTTCTTATTGCAGGCAAGAGAATGGAAAGGTAACTGCAGTTCATTTTTCAGTCCTAAAAATTCCTGAAAGTATAGCTCTGTAGAAAACCTTAGCAAACTGAATATTTTTCGTATTATACAGAATGCTTAATTTTTTCAGTATTTAATTTTCTCACTAGGCTTTTTTTAACACTATAATACAAATATATTTAACTCTTTACAGGCTGATTTCCACCAGATTTCAAATCATTACTCTTCCCTCCAATTAACTATGCCACAAATCTTAATACTTTCTCGAAGAAAAAATTGAGGCTATGATAAAGGGAATGGATTCACAAATTTATGTGTTTGTGTGCATGGACATTAATTATGAGGGTAGTGTTTAAACATTAAAATTTCTAATGCAGCCTTTAGAAATGTTGAAGCTGGAATATACTCATATAAAATAAACACATAAATCTAAGTTGAAGTTGTTATTATTTAGGGTAGCTCAGCTTAAGAGTCAAAAAAATTAATCAAAAGTTAATTAAACCTCAGAAAATAAACAAAATTCTTTTCCTCCACACTGAAATAATTTCATGCTCTATCACCTAAAAGACCGTAGTCTCCAAGCTTTCTCTTAAACCAGAGAGTTTTCACTTTACAGAGGACAGATCTTGTTATTCACTTGCCTGTGTCTGTGGTTTGGTATAATCTGTATGATCATCCAACAGGATAGCCTAGTCAATCCGACACTGACTGCTTTTAGTACATTTTTGTCCTTTTAAAAAAAGATTCTGAATTGAAGATATTGACATGTGATAAAATGTTGACATGGCCCACTCTCAACCTAGCAGTGCTAGTGCTTCATGATGTTGTTGGCCTGCTCCACTTATTTGAGTGATTGGAGGTAGACAGTTTGAAGCAGCCCTTACTTCTAGACAAGCTGTCACAGAATGAGGGGAGAAGAAATAAGCTCAAAACCAAAAAAAAGACCATTTATTTTCCAGTCTAGCAAATGATGAAGGGAGAATTTAAGAACTGAGTTTACAAACTACTCAAGATCAGAGCAAGATGAAAATGCAAATTTTTACATTTGATTTTTGTTCTGAAATTGTTCCTTGCAATCTCCACCACTGTATTCTAAAATGAGATTACTCTGAAAAACTAGATATTTCAAAACTTTTTTTTGTCATAGGATAATGTCACAATAGTTCTTTGGTAGTTTGAATGCTTTTTTCTAAATGAACTAGATGCAGATAATTAAAAAACCCCAGTCCACATTCTGTTTCTGGAATGTATGTTGTTAATTGCAGGCAATCAATTTACCTACAAAAAGTTTTGAAAGACATAGTACAGTTTTAAAAATTGTAGCATTCGCTTCATCATACTTAGAAATAGTTCCTTTGAATGAGTGAATACATCTCTGTCTTAGAAATAATAATTACTATGAATGTAAATTCTTCTAGTCTTATTGTATGTCCTTTAGTACTTGCAATTCTCAATTTCATGTTCATTTAAAAAAAAATGTAAAATATGGTTAAAACCAACTGAAGGACAAGTTAGTCTAGAGTGAGTTTTCCTGGTTTTGAAATATTCAAAGGTTGTTACTTTACTGTGATGACTTTTAAGGAAGAACTGATTTGAACATGAGTTGCAAATGTTCCCTAGCAAATTAATACATTTGTAGGTTAGGATTTCTGAATCTTGATAACTTAGACAAATATTGCAGAGCCAATGATGCTGAACTTTAAATATCTGTGTATACAAATATATAGAATTTGTATTTTATTTATATATAAGTTGAATTTGGGAATGTAGAATAACAACAAAAATTGACAACCGAGCAGAATCCAGGAGTAGAATCTAGACAGATACATCTGTATCTTTCACTACAGAAATAAAGAGGAAAAAATGTATTCCTTGGAAATCACTAAGGGACTTTAAAATCTAATGAGCTTTTCTAAAGTAGTGAATTCTCTGTTCAACTACATCATTGCTGTTTCTGTGTCAGTTAGTTAACAGATGATTAGTAGAAAAAAATTTGTGATCCTTTTATTTCACACTCCAGCAATAGCATGTGTAAGGTATTAGTTTTGCTGTACTTACCAACCTCAAATAGCCTGCTTCTGTTTAGCATGCTCAGGAGAAGACACAACAGAAAACTGTATATTTGGCTTTGATTTTGAGCTATTTTTTCCCAAACTGTGTATGACCCTGTAACAGACTTTGTACTGCCTGCTGTAAACAGAGCTTTCATTTTATTTTCAGTTTGTTTGGACTGCATATTATCATCAACAATAAGACCATTTTGAGTATTGAAAAAAGTACCATCCATCAGAGAAAATAAAAAATCAACGTCAAATAGTGTTCACACAATCACAAATTTTGTTCATGTTCATCTGCCCTGTAAAATTTAAACTTTCACATTTCTATCTTACATTTAGAGCAAAAAACAGTAAAAAAGTATTGATTATTAAGAACCATTTGTAAGGAACGCAAACCAAACCAAAATATTTCAATAACACTCTTTAAAACTTCCCATCCTCAACAGTTACAGTAGAAAAAGAACAAGTGCAGCAAAGGGCAACAAGGACAAAAGACCATAATATCTTTCTCTGAACAGCTACTTAAGGGATGAGGGCTCTTATCAACTAAAAAAAAATGACAGAGAAAATGCAATAATTGATTACAAAATCATCATGGGCAGGGCAATAACCTGAAGAAAGGATGATTACTGATTGTCTCAAAGTATGAAAAAAGAGAGCATCAAAACAACCTAACAGGGGACATGTTGAAAACAAAAGATGTGCTGCACTGAACATGTAACTAGAGGATATCACAGATGTAGATGATGACAAAAGTGTACATGAATTCAGAAAATAAGAAAAGTAAGGGCAAAAAAAAAATCTATCTTGACCTATTCAATACAAAGAGATTACATCCAATTCATGAAGTACTTGATTCACAATTTGCTGGAAGCTGGGAGAAGATAAAAAGGGAACCATCACTATATTCATGTTTCATTTACTTTCATTGTTAGTCTGAATCAGTGTGGGCATACTGTTTATTTTTCTGGTATAGACAATGTCCTGCCATGTTTCTGTTCAAAGATGTCAAAAAATAGCGGTAAATAGCAGATATATCCTCCTGTATATACCATTCTCGAGAATTAGGTGACTGCAGGCCATTTTCAAAGTAGTTTGATCAATTCAGCTGCAATTCTATACTGTACCCATTAGATAGACATGCAAGTTTCACAAACTCTTTCAGGATGCAATTGCAGATCTCAGTTTTGACATAAAAAAATATTAAATGATAAATTGAACTGTTGCTTACTTTGCTTTGCACATATAAATCATGATTTGACTTCAGTGAAAAATAGAATATTTTTAATAAGGAATCAGTGTCTGCACTGATTATAAGAATAAATATCTGAAGTTATCTATTGGAAATTAACTCATTGTGGGTTTTAAAGCACAATTATTCATCAGAGTTAGACACACACAGTTCTAAGGGGAAAAATATATCTTTTTTTATCCCAAACAGCTGACCAAACCAACTTTTCTTACACAAGAATTTAGTAACAGTACCCTGTTTAGGTAAAAATAAAAATCACTTTAACAATGGTGTGAATTCACTAGCTCATAAGATTACTAAACGGGCAAGGTCTTGCAACTGAATACAGGCTTTTTGCCTCTCAGTTTTGAAAATCCTTTGACCTTTACAGTCACTAACACATAGTCATGAAGAAAAAGGAGAATAAAGTCAGTATTCTGAATTTTGCTATGTTTCATCAGGAATACCTGAGATGCACTTTTTTGTTTGTTTGTTTTCTGTTGTTAGATTATAATTTACAGCTAACACAAGCAAGTTAAAAACAGCAGAATCAGACAAAGACAGTAAGAGCTATCATCTCTCACAAGATCAGACCTTTATAGGTAGCATGGTGACTTTCATTCAAAAGCTGTAACAATTCAAATATAATGAAATCCTTTAACAGCGTGATGGCATTTTCAGTTTCCAGTCTGACAAAACTACTGTCCAGGATGTCCAAGGTTTCAGTATTACTGAAAGCACTTCACAATTCAAAATGCTTTCTAAAGCTTTCTACAGGGACATTGGTTAGATGTGAAGCAGTGAACTGTTAAAGAACGGGAAAAGAAGTATGCAAAATCATTTGGCAGCTAAGTTTTCTTCTCTGAGTGTACCCAAGGCTGTTTAAGAACAGCACAGGTATTAGCAGCTGCCTACTCATTCTTTCACCAGGGATTCCTGCTTCTGCAAACTGTATTAGGGTATAGGGAGAATGGTCTTCCTTTGGAAAAATAAAAATATGGAGAACCAGCAAAATATAATAGGTTTATAACACCCCAAATTTTGAAGTTCTAATTTACTGTATGTGAATGACAAGTAGAAGAGGCAAGTATAAAGTAGGCAGGAATAAATAAGACCGATTACATAGCAATAGGGAACCTGTGAATTCTGTCACGGTCCATTTTCAAATTAAGGCCATGTTCTCACTCCTTTTTTCACTGTCAAAAACTTCAGTTAAATGCAGTACTAAAATGTATTTCTAACCCTTTATATGTTGTTAGATAACATGAAGTAATGGCAAATTTAACAACAATTAATGCAGGTGAATTCACTTCTTACTTCCTTCACAGTACCACAGTCACCTAGTGGTTAGATCAATAAATGCACTGTAAGCAAACTCACCTTCCTGTTTTTAGCTCGTGGGTTTAATAACCTGAAAAAATGGTTAAACTTAAAATAGAATACTTTAAAATAGAACAGAATGAGAAGATACCACCAACCAATTCAGTATTCATTATCTCAGAGAAACAATAGAAAATTTTTGCTATTTCTGAGTGCAAAGATGACAATGACTAGTTCAAATGATCTTTCAAAAATGATGGGCAACCCATAATTCTGTAAAGCAATGGGACAAAATTTTATAACAGGAGGACCTTAATACAAGGTGAAAATCTGTTTGCAAGAAGGGTAAGTACTGCATCTATTATTCTTGTACTTCAGGAGCATGCAGAAAAATCATAAATGTGTTTCAAGACCAGCTATATAATACTCAAGGCTCATTTGAGCATTTAATTAGCTTTTGAGTCAGTTTATAGGAGTCGTATGAATGACAGATTTTTGGTGTTCCGCAACAGTGGATTGTCAAAAGCTATTTCTTTTCACTTTAGATCACCCTGCCTTTTTATTTCCTCAGTCCGATGAGCAGCTGATGACCCAGCACTGGTGTCCCAGAGACTTTGTCTGCCTCTCTGCACAGAACAGAAACCCCTGCAGATGTACAGAGCCTGTAATAAAGAATTGCAAAGCAGAGTTTTGCTGCTTTACAACCAGTTTTCAGAAAACAGCACACAATAGTCTTGTAAACCTCTACCAATTTATCTGCCATTCGAGCCACATGCCACTGGCCAGTAGTTTTATTAGGAATGCAGTGTCTGTCGTATGTTTACACATGCAATGAGAAATCTCTTGCTTGCCACTTGGCATATCTGATTTGCACTACAGGAGAGGCATTGGCAGGTGGTACTGGTGAGACTAACTGTACAAAATCATTTCTTTCTGTTAGTTAATTCAAGTATGCAACAACTGTACTTCACTACCAAATGAAGCAGCACAGAGCAAGTATATGTTGATTTTTATGTTTCAAAACTTGGGTACTATAATCAAAATGTAAGCATAGTTGGAAATTCAAATTTATACTGGAAATAAAATACATGAATCTGGACTCTGTTCCTATCTGTTCCTATTATACTCTGTTCCTATTCAATATTAATAGACCAGAGGAGATAGAAAAACAAAATGAGGATAGGCTCATTTGACTCCAGTGGTAGCACAAAGTTTAAGAGATGGTGTCACTTTCTGGTCTTGTAAAACTGTCCAAGCTCTCCTTCAGGAATACTGTGACATAGAAAAAGATACAAAGTCAGAATCACAAGAGATGTAATACTTCCATGTTTGGTAATTCTCTTTTTGATGATCTATGATCCTGATATAGACTCCTATCTCTACTGATTTGGGAGTCCACTAAAACCTTCAGCTTATCAGTGCTGGACAGTACAGTGCTCTTTCTACTACCATTCTGTCCACAGACAGAGATTCCATAGATTAGTCTTGTCATCAAAAGAGCACAATTACTGTCTGTTGATGATTTTACTTTTTAATGCAAATGATATTGTAATGAGTGCTTTTGTAGGTGCTATCGAATTTTCTGTAGAGAAGTTATGTCTCAGGAACATCTAATAGTGATAACAGGACTTGATAGTTCTGTCCATTTACTGCACAAATTTTACAAGGACATTGTGACAGAACAGGCAGGGTTTGTTTTAGTTTCTAAACACTTGACAACAAATTCTTCCCTTTTTCTCTACTGTTCACAGACAAGGCATTTACTTGAAAGAAAGGAGATGAGCCTTTTATTTCCCCTCTCTATCTTAGGAAGGTTTTTGGTGAATGAAAAATTTCCAGACAGAACATTCAAATGGGGACATATAAACAGAGAAGTCACACAAATAGAAAACTTGGTAAAAGACAAAGAAATTCTCTGCTTGGAAGAGACAAATTAAATCATGTCTGCATAAAAATTCAGTCCCTGAAGACTGCCAAAGGAAAGAAGAAACAGACTTCACCCACATGGCTACCATACATCAGTTACCTTATAACCATGCTATAACAACAGACTTATAAGCGTCTTCAACAACTGCAAGTTCAGATGCATTTGTTTACTTACAACTTCCTAACATTTGAAAAATGCAATTGTAGACAAGGAATGCAGAGAAGGAATTATAAAAATAAACTAAATGATAGACTGTGGGACTATAAATAAGACATAGATACTGAGTTAAAATTCTCAGATTCACAAGCCAGTACTAGAAACAAGTTTAGTGGTCATCAAAGGGTCATAACCTACATTCAGTATAGACTCTAATATAAGAAACTGAACATTTCAACAGATTGAGAAGTAAACTGATAAGAACAAGTCAGTAAGCTGTGGTAGAGGGCTGTTTCTATTAATTTGGCTCCATTCCTCTCTATTTTCAAGGAAATATTTGAAAAGCTCATTTTTGGTTCAACATTGTTTTCATATCTTTATGGAGGTCTGTTAGGGCCAGCAGCATATCAGTCTGAAAGTTATTTTAAGATTTAAGGAGAAAAATTCCACCAAAAACTGAGATGGGTTGTGGGATGATAGATAGGGTTAAAATTTAGAGGAGGCTAAGAATTCTAGTGTAAAAGCAGCTGCAACTCCCTGGACTGAATGCAGTTGACATGCTCCCCATACAAAGATAATCATCTGCTCAGAGGAACAGAACAGAGTGTGGAATGAAGTGGAGAATACGTGGCCTCCCTGCATTCAAATCCCAGCAGAAAGGGGGAACATTGTGGTACTTTGAAGATCATGAGACTGTCCAGTACCTGTCAGCCAGGGGAGAATTAAGGTGTTTGGCTGCTGAGCAAACAATCATGTCAAAACCCAAACCACAACCACCCCCTCCCATTACGTATGGCAAGAGAAGTTTACACCAATAAGAAATAAAAGGTATTTATGACTAGAGTCACTCAAGCTCCACCTAAACATAAAGAGATACTATACAAGTAAGTTGGGGATAGGCAGAAAATTGGAGAAGACTCCACCAAAACTGCTGGGGTCAGTCAACAGCTCGAGCCCATCTTCTCTCCCCACAGGGATTCCTTGGGTAAGAATTATACTCTATGCATGTTAAATGCCATTATTGGTACTAGAGCTTGTGCTTGTTTAATACATATGAGTAGATTGTTTTAAAACGTGTTTTTGCAGCCATACCCTATCACCAAAGACCATGAACCTTAATCTGTCACAATCTGTATTAATAGAGAGTGTTATTCCATGAACTATTAGAGTGAGTCCTTTCAGTTGCCAGCAGCAGATAACACCTTGGCAGGGTCCACTGAGGGGGTCTTCACGCTGTTGTCTGAGCACCCTCTGACAAGGACAGTTGAATCACCCTCCGATCTTGTAAATCTGTTAGTGAAGGGTCTCATTATGAGGTGCTGACAGACTGTTGGACATCAGAGTCTCAACTTTCCTGGGGGCACTGACAGGCAAAAACCTAAACTCCTCCCTGTCATGTGACGTGGGTTTAGTGAGCAGACAACTCAGGCACAGAACCACTACATATATCTTTGAAAATATCAGAATCGTTAGGCACATGGAAACAAACAACATGACAATATATGCTTAGTGTGACTCAGAGACTGAAAGAAAAATGAAGTACTTGTCCATTTTGTAAGTAATTTTTGGGTGCATTATAGGAATGCCACCATCTGTGGCACAATAAGCAATTTAAAAAAAATATTTATTAAAAAGGCACTCAAGTCATCTACTTTATCTTAAGATTGTTTAGATGGCACTAAATGTTACTCAGCACTGTACATGAGTTTCCCAGTACCAAAGCCAAACTTAATTACAAAGTCAGCTTAATTACATAATATAACATTCTTGAGTAAGAAAGAGTTTTTATTTCTCTCATTTTCCAGATTTGTTTGCTTGTTTGTATGTAATCATATGTATGTTCCATGTAATCATGGAACCACAAGTCAATTGGATGGTAAGGAAAAACATTTGTCAAAAGGACAGAATTTTTGACATAAAGGCAACAATAACTATGAAATGGCTATGATGAGGGGAGTTACCGTGCTGAATACACTTTTGTACCTACTCAAAACTCTTTGATAAGTACCTTTTACACAATAAACTATTTTGTTCTGCTTGCTTTTCCCAAAGTGAAATATACAGTGCTGAAGAAGACCGTGAACTCTGATGTTTGTTCCAAGTCTGATGAAAATTTTAACTCTGTATTCCTAATTCTACAGACCAAGACATACAGATTCCCTAGTTTTTAAGTGTATACTTCAATTTTCAGAGATCAAACAATCTATTATCAGTACAGATCTTCCATACCATGCATCAGAAAGCAGCTATAGCCCCCACTAGTAGGGCTTACTAAGCTTTTTCTATCCTACTATATGCCTATATTTTGGCACAGGATTTCAGAGAACTCTCTTTTATTGCCGTAGTCCTGAAAATTTTACCAAGCTTTGTTGCTTGAAGGATAATAAGTTTTTCTTACTGTAGAGATATAAGTTTGAAGTAATTAAAGTACAATAGGAAATTCAACTTTTAAACATAATACTAATTCATACTCCGCAGCATTAAAAAACAAAATGTCCAAAAGTGCTTAAGAAACAGTGTTCTTTGTCATTACTAATCCTATTATCTAGAACCAGAACTGATTTTGGGAAAGGATCGAGAGGAAATAATGAAGAGTTTGGAGACTCTTTTGTGATATTCTAGATGCAATCAGTTTCATAAGTAACACATTTTCTTCCTTGTTAAAAAGTGTTTTTTTCTTCCTGAACATAGAATTCATAAATGTTACATTTTTAAGTAAGCCATCTGGTTTTCCCAGAACAGATTCTCCAAAAAGCAAAGTCTTTTTAAGGTCAGAGTGTTTAAATAATTAATCTTATTTCGCTCACTTCTTTCTCCCCTGGTCTTTATTACCATATTAAGAACTAAACACTATCCAAATGCTCTCTAAGACTGAAAATTTTGAATTTAATCATACAAAAAGAAGTATTTTAAAATTATGGTAATTTACAGCCAAAAGCTGTAAATTCACAAGGATTTATTTAATGAAATCTTTTGTATTAAGTGAGCAAAATTTTAAACTAAATAACCTGATATAAGACTTGAAGTGTTCTAAATAGAATGTCCAGAGCATGGCCCAGTTAAATTAATAGAATTACCTAAAATTATATTGGCCTTTTGAGTCACAGTGATTTTTTGTCTGAAGCTTTCACATTATATTTGCAGTTTTTCTCCAGTGCAGACACATTTGACACACTGCAGTGACTTTACTAGAAGTTTCTGACCTTTCAGATTATGTATGAAGTGTAAGACTGGGAAAATGTCAAAAACCTTAATTGATGTTATGATGCAATTCATATAAATCAACACATTCAACCCCTCTTACAGGCACACAGATTCTGATAATATTGCAACTATATTTTATAGGAAGAGATTGAATATGTGATGTCCCCTCTGACTTGCTATTAATATACTTTCTGAAACTACTCAGGTAGTTTCCATAGTGACTGATTTTACACTGGAATGCAGAACATCCTTCGGATCTATGTTATTTCTGCTTTGGAGTTTAATACTTAAGAGCACTAAGCAGAATGTATATAGCGCTGAACTTGTAACACAGGTATATGCTTATTGCCACTGAAGAGAACATTAATTTAAAATTTCTTTTTAGATATTTTCAATATCAAATATTATCTAAACTCAGTTGCCTTCAAAAAAGTGAACTTTAGAGTTCCCCATAGTTCTACTCCACAGGGATAATCTTTTTGCCAAAGAGTGTGACTGCTCTGCTTACAGGGTCCAGTACTATTTTCATTAGCCAAGTTTTAGTGTTGTATCCAATGTCTCTGTTTATTCCTGAAACATCACTGAAAACAATTTTTTTTTTCTTATTACCCACACAGAACAGATATACGGTTCTGTGCTTGGTTCTCCGTGTTTTTCTCATGTGTCTTTTGGATAGGCCTTCTTGTATCATTGTACTTGCACGGTTCCTCCTTCACCTCTTGAATTTATATATGTGTCAAATTCAAAGCACATTCTTTCAGATGTCCTTTGTAACCATATAACTCTCAAGGCACTTTCCTGCACATGGTTATCTTCCCTATCAATGCCTGAACTTCAGACATTTTCGATATCTTATAAACCACTCCTTGAATGACTTAGCAAATGTAAGCCTAACAAAACTGAAGATCAGACTTTTCCTGTAACTCCAATAAATAAACCTCACTTTTTCCCCCTTTCATTCTATTTCCTATTGTCTTCCTCCCGCCATCTTTATTAAACACTGTTTCTATATTTCAGCTAGATCCCACGCAGGTGCTTTCCCACCCCCTTTCTATGTAACAAGTGTGGTACTAAGTTGGTCAGTACATTTTAAATACAGTGAGTTTCTGAAAATTCAAAATTTTTACATAGAAAGAAATTTTTTATACCAATGGTTTAACATTTTGCTTAAAAATTTCAAATGTGTTATTCTAAATGAAAAGATCTTTCTATTGTGATAGTCTGATTACAGTTGGTAAGTGTGGGCAATATCTTACCTCAATAAAAACCTCAAAGTAACAATCACCTTAATTTGTTGACTGGTCATAAAACCATGCATTCATTATACAATGTGCTGCTGATATGTCAAATTTGTGTCCCCAAAGCATATTACTGGATTTAAATATCTAAAATCTCGAGTTCCTATAGGTCACATGGCTTCCTTTTGTCCCAAAGTTGCTGTAGCAACAGAACGTTTTTCAATGCAGTTTACCAGGGCTCTTGTACAGCTGCTAGACATTTACCAATATTGATATCCCACACACATAGAAAAGATGTTAATTAGGGGAGGATGTACCAAGATAGATAAGTCAGATACATTACATAAGGCATGTTCCAAGACAAGCTTTATTTAACATAATGTTCCAGATAAAACGTGAATGAAATTAAATCGTGAAACAGCTGCTATGTTTAGTGTTCTACTTTTACTGCAGAGACACTTTCCTCTTCCATTAGCTCTCAAACTCAGTTCCAGTAACATCTGCCCTCATTTAGTCAATCTACTATTCAATAAAGACACAAGAAACTCCCAAATAACTCATATGATAGGTAAAAGTAAAGTGGGAAATTGAATACTTGAAGAAATCAAAAAAACAGAGGTCTCCTTTTTTTAAATTGGCTCTATTAAACTGTTTATAGTCCCTTTTTTTGTATATATTATTATTTTGAATAGTACACTCGTATTTTGCTTCAGAACAGAGAAAAAAGGCTTAAAGAAAAAAATAAGAAAAAAAGGAATTGTCAAAGTAGCTTTCTTTGCCTCTGATGTAAATTCTCCTTCATAGACATTCTTTGTAATGGTTTTCTTTCAGTATTGTTTGTTATTAATCTGTACTTTCATCTAGCCTCTAAACTTTTCCTATCCTGTCCAGCTTTTTCTGTATTCCATAAACTGTTTAATCCTGCCTTTCTCTATCGTATTATATATATATATATATAGATTTCTGCAGTATAGTTTGTATGTAGGTGACTGCTCTAGGAGGTCTAGGTTTATGAACGAGACAGGATATCTGTGATTTTTTTCTGGCTCTTCGAACAACATTTCGCAGCAGAATTCCCTTCTAAAGTATTAGAATTAGTGTAACACTAAATATATATACATAAATATATATATATATAAAATATGCACATATAAGATTGTTTTCCAAAACTCGTACACACTCAACAATTCAAATACTATGACAGTCTTAATATGCAGGCTATGATTGAGCTATGCTACTGTGATGTTGGAGGAAGGACTAGCTGAAGTACAAAGCACTCTTCTGCTGAAAATTGTTCCTGTACTCTGATTCAGCCCAGAAAAAGCTGCCTGTTGTCTGCTCATCTAGGTTATAATGCCCCAATCTGAACTAATGGCTGTATAATACTGTGACTAAATCAGAATTCCTCGAATGTGTTTGATGAGAAGAATGTTCCCTTCTATTCCCTTCTGCAACTAAGTGGAAGTTAATAGCATCAACATTCTCTGTTGCAATCCTTTCCAAGTAGGAAAACAACACTTTTTCAGGATCCATTTGTGAAGTACATTTAATTTTTCTTAACTATGCAGTGTCCTTTGAAACAATGGGCTGTTCCTAATCAAAATCATTTTCCTGAATTATAAACTACCATCATAAGGAGTAGTTAAATAGTTCAAAAAGGGTTTCAGTAGAAAAAATTTCAAGTTAACTCATAATCCACCAGACCACTCATAATCCACCGAATTTAAACTCAAAATCTTGTGAATGTAATTGCTTCTTGAAGGTACTTCTGAGAAATTGTGACTGGCATTATAGCACTTATGTCAGAGATATTTCTATGCTAACAATTCCTTTCATCATTGAAATAACTTCTTTTCAATGGAGAAGCTTCTTTCATTATATTATTACTATTAACTCAGGAAACAGTCTATTTACAAAGGCATGTAGTGATAGATCAAGGGGTAATGGTTTTAAACTGAAAGACAGTAGGTCTAGATTAGATATTAGGAAAAAGATCTTTGCTTTGAGGGTAGTGAGGCACTGGAACTGGTTGCCTAGAGAAGGTGTGGATGCTCCATCCCTGGAAGTGTTCAAGACCAGGTTGGATGGGGCTTTGAGCAACCTAAACTAGAGAAAGGTGTCCCTACCCATGGCAGGGGGGCTGGTCAGAAAAAATGTTTCTGGATTTTCATAACATACCCTCCTCTATGTGTGTTAATGCTCATAGCTGTTGCCCAAATTGTCTCTAAATGACAAAACTTAGAAAGTGAACTGCTTGATTCTCCAAAGTGTTATGACTATTTTCTGTATGTACTTACAGCCTGCAAAATAAATATCTAGGTAGTATGCTCCATATATAGCACCCAATTCAACATTCATTGAAGTCAACAAAAGGTTTTATGCTGAGCTACATTGCCCCAGGACAGAGTAAGAATGATAACTAAATACAGGAGTAGATCTGACAGAGGACTGAAAATTATCATTACATTCCTCTATAACCTCCTGTAAAATTAATGAAATGAAGCAGAGATAGTATAACCAATACAGTGTAAAAAAAAGCTTAAAATTGTGTTCCGCTATTTAACTTTCTTTTTTGTACAATGCATATACAAAATACATATAATGCATATTTTCTATTATTCATGTCTAATGAAGAATTCTTGAACTATTTTTATTTTACTAGACAGAGAAGATAAACTCCATTGAAAAGTGACTTCACAACAGCTGAGAACATATAATTCAGGAATTTGAAAGAAAAGATGATGGAACTGGTCTGAGTGAATAAGGAACATTTTTATATCTATACCAATATATTTTAGCTAAATATTAAATCCAAATCTAATCTGTATAGAACCTCTTTTCTATTAACATCTAATTTACTTCCCCAGAAGTAAGCAAGTTTTATACACAATTAAAAAAGATATCACAAGGGTTGCCATCCTCATTCTTTAAAAGACCTGGAAATGGCATTACCATCAAGTGGTACTTTTAAACTATTTTTCAAACCTTATCTCTTATTAACTGTGGTTACTTACTTGGCCAAGATATTAACTTACAAAGTATTACTTTGTCCCTAGATTATCTCTCTGCAAG
The DNA here is from genome assembly GCF_001715985.3 of Manacus vitellinus. NCBI lineage: Eukaryota > Metazoa > Chordata > Aves > Passeriformes > Pipridae > Manacus > Manacus vitellinus. The sequence continues at coordinate 15,652,583 of NW_021939256.1, read as the reverse complement.
GATATTTGTGAAGGTCTGCGCTGTGTATCAATGACAGCTGTTAACAGTTTTTTACCAGAAAAGCATGCAATGGAGTTTAGTACCTTGTCCACATAGAAACTGAATTACTGTTTCGTAGGCGTGCAGAGTTTTACTGCTTGAATGAGTAACAGTTATCCTTCAGTGTCTATACTTACTTTGGTGGAAGTCTTTCACTACTGAAGATAAAAAATAAATAAAAGAAAAACCCCCATTAACAGTTTTCAAGTGGGTGAGAACATTACCAACTGTCTGCTTGTTTAAAGAAAAGCTGTATCAAAACACTGCAGTAATACAAACTTGCTCACTTATCTAGACTAATGGGAAGGAGGTTAGCAAGACTTAGGCATTAAAATAATTTTTAAAAGCCTAACAAAACAAATAGGAATTTTTCTGAGTATGAAACTTTTGTTCACTAAAGATTTTTCAAGTCTGGCAGAAGTTGTCACTTTGAATTGCATTAAAAACATTCCAACTGGATAGAACATCCTGTTTGTCTTCCAGAATTGCGACAGTCATAGAAAGACAATGGCAATTAAACAAGAAAGACCTTTCAAGGAACACATCTAAGGGCAATGTAAAAGATAAAAGTAGACATCAGCAATCACCTTCTCATACTAACACTCTTCTTTGATAAAAATACAGAAATTCATACCCTATCAATTCAAGGGACACAGAAGAGATCAATGCACTGCATTAAAACACTTTAAAAAGGCACCCTAAAAATGCTAGCCAAAGTATTTATGAAGGAGTAACTGATTAACAGGAAACAATAAGTTCACGTAGGACCTGTGTGGTGAGTGGAAAGTTATTTTTCATCTATTGACTTTGTTGTAATTAATGTTTTCATTAACTATTTGGTCATAAAAGTAGGCGCTTCTTGATTAAATCTGATTAAAAAGCTAGGAGACATCATCACTATGATAGGCGATGGATTATCATGCAGGAACAACTTCATAACTAGAATAAAGGAACTGAAATTGGACACAAAAGCATACTTTTTATACTAAGTAATTTGGGGTATGACATGAGAAGTAAAAGAAAAGGAACTAATGAGTCCATGTTTTCATCATACACAATCTGGATGATAAGGTGATGTCATCGTAAAAACAAAAAGTATTGACCCTTGTTTCACCAGGAACTTTATTTTTGTGCAAAATCAGATTACACACAGAAGGAAAAGATGAAAATAAATACACATAAGTACAGAGAAAGGCAACTAAATTAGACAGGTTCCCTAATAGCACAGAGTAGGTCAGGAGAATTTCTCTATACTAATTAGTGGGTTTAAAATTAAATGAAAGAAAATGGATGCTTGAACTGAAATACACTGTAACAGACACATATAATCAAGATAACCATGGATACATTCAAACTGAAAATTAGAAAATGGCTTCCAGCTGGCAGCAAAGAGAAATCATTAAAAAAACGAGGAACCCAAGCTTAACTAATTTCTGGGACATTGCAGGCTGTAGTCAGCAAAGAACAGATATTTAAAAAAAAAACAAACAACAAAACAGGACTTCCTGATTTTAGTACTATGTAAATATATTCCTTCAGCCTTTGAACTGGGGAAAGGCAAAAATTGCAACAAAATGACAGCTGCTGTGAGGCCATATTTTCCACAAGTGTTCCACAGAAACCCTGGAGATAGCATGATGAAAGTTCTCCTATTGCTTGTTGTAGAGAAGGAACATGGATGTTTATGGTCTTTTCTTCATGTAGGAATATTGGCCTTTATAGATAATAAGATACCAGATTTTTCAGGCAAGAAAAAAAATAAAGAAAAAGATTATATTTGGGAATCCCATGCACACCAAATAGCAGTCTGTCAGTCACATATTTGAATATGCACATATGTGTACTGAACAGCTGTAAATTACCTTCTAGCAGAGTTCAAATTTCAGCAAAACAAGCAAAAAATCCCCACCCTTGTAGCAATTTCTTAAAAAAACCCTAGTAGCAGTATTTACATTTTTGACTTCTATCTGAATCCTATTTACAGAACTGATTTATGATCCTAAAAATTTCCTACAATCATTATTATTGCAGAATAAATTAACTAAATACAATTTTGTAAAAGTAGCTTTCTTCTATCAAGTATCAGAAAGGTTAACTTACCTTAAAATTCAGAACAATAGTATATTGCTTCCTCTTTAAAATACAACTACTATGTATGCCAGGAAAAGTTGACTCCAGCAAGACTGTTCTTCTTTAAGTTTCCAAAAGGGAAGCATGCATAGCAATCACACAGTATCCCAATGTAATAAACTCAAACATTCTGAGTGGGATGGTAGACAAAACTTGAAATATTCTGAAGGGAACCTGACTTTAGCATAACTAAATTGCTAAGTTCTCCATATACTGGAATAATTGACTGAACTACTGGTGCCAACTTTGTATATTTATATGAACTGGGTTTTATGAAGAAACACCATTACATGATACTGTAAAAAGTTATCTGATCTACCGAATAATGAAGATAAGAAACATTAAGGCTCATTAATTAGAAGCTAATAACATACAACTTTTTAATGAGAATCGGCCTAACTTTTTTTTTTTCCTCTTTCATAAGAAAATCATGGGATCACATTTATTTGGAAAATGATCTGTGAAGGAGTTTTAGTTTATATGATTATTTTACACTTGATGTAGTTATCTACAGCTGTATCATTGGCAAGACTTTCTGACGGAAATCTAGGTAACTGCAAGCAAAACTTTAGTATGTTTAACAACCTGCATAATATGGAAATTATTCAGGAAGAACCCACATTAGGGGAATGCAAAGACTGAAAAATGAAAATGTCTCTGAGCTGCCTTAAACCATTATCTCAGTTTTATGCAGTACAACAAAAAGTGGAATTATATTCTTCCACATATTGCCAGAGCATCAGTGTGCTGATTAATGCCAAGAATTTTTTTCAGAAATGGAAAAGGATTTCATAGAGAAGAAGGCTTTTATACTTTATACTTTTATATAGTGATCTTACCAAGAGATTTGAAAATAGCTTGTAAGGCAAAAAGAGCATTATTATTCCCTATTTCGTACCTGTGCAAACTGAACTATAAAAACTAGAAAGTTCCTTGCCTAATTTCATCCCCTGTCAGAATCAATCAGTAAACTTGGGTGCCAGATCAAGTTTCATACTGCAGTGACATACCTCATTGATGAATTTTTTATTTATTTTAAGGGTACTCTATAATTCTTGTGGGCATGAAGACCATTTCAGAGAACCAAGTCTTATCCTTTATGAGTATCAGGTATGTATGCTGTCAATTCACTCAATCAGATAGTGCCTCATATTCCACAATTTTAGTGTTCATAGAATGATTTCCATGGATAATTTCAAGAAGGAGATGAACTTCCAGGTATATAAAGAATTGTTGACAGTTTTTAATTTGTAAATTTGCAGTTGTTTCACTTCCAGTGTTCTAAGATCTGCATCCCTTCTGTGAGGCACTCTCAGTTTTAAAATAGATAACAGTCCACGTGATGAAGCAAGATGCAGATGCTTCAGAAACACCAGTACTGATAAATAAATGAAAACTCACTCATCTTTATTAGATAGAGGCCTACACTTACTTGCAGAATAATTCCCTTCAAATTCTTTCTTCACGTTTTATTGTTTCAACTCCTTAATATTACTGGATTCAGAGACATTTATTTAAAATTAGTTCTGTGAAGAGGTTCCAGATGCAGGATGAGCAAATTAAATAGTTTGCCCATAACAACTAGTTTTTACAAGAAACTGACTCCTGCTTTCCATGCATACCCTAATAACTTCTGCTCTTGTACATGGCCTTCTCATTTCAGGACCTTGTTAACAGTACACTGTTATGTACTGCTCTTTCTTTTGAAATAGCACTCTGAATTCAAGAACATTCAAGAATGTTCCTGGCGCTGCCCAACACCTTTGCAATGCGAACAGCAGCAAGCAGACAGCTGTTCTTGTATGTCCGAGTGCTGCAACATTCATAATGACAGAATGGTTTTACTTGTGCATTTCTCCATAAGAACAGCTGTAAATACTGCTTGCCATAAAGGAGCATTTGAACTGTCAGCATCAGTTAACAGAGGGAAGTTACTGTAGATGTCTATGCATGAAAAGTAAGGTAGGTAACTTTTCATCTTCTGTTCAAAGCCTTTCTCTATTTTGAACATAGTTCAACAGTAAAAAGTGCTGGAGTGGTACATCAAAATGCTCAGAATCTCTTGTTTACTTATTTATTTATTTATTTACAAGATGTTGGGGCAAACACAATTCCTTTTCTTTAAAGTAATAATTTGAGTTAACTCCATATAAATTTTTTGTATATATTTTTAAAGACTACTATTCTAAGATTCTACAGTGTGTTCACATGGTTTTCTTTCTTGAGAATATCTTATGTATAATTGAGAATTGAAGGTGCAGAAAAAAAAGTTCTGGTAGTTGATAAGGGAGGGGGAAATATTCTGGAGTGAAAACTAAGCTATCGGTGGTTTAAAACATAAAAATGTGTTTTGGCAGGGTTGAGGTTTTCTTGTCTGGTTTTGTTTGGTTGGTTGAGGTCTTTTTGTTTGGTTTGTTTGGTTGGTTTGGTTTGGGTTTGGTTTTGGTTTGGTTTGTTTGTTTGTTTGTTTTAAAATTATTTTCCATTCCCTGGAGTTATCTAAAACTTATGCAATAATCACTTTAAAGCAAAACCAAATTATTCTAATCAAGGCCACTGAATCATCAATTACTATTCAGGTTAGATGTATTCATTCAAAGGCTGAATGTGAAAGCCCTTCAAGGAAAAAAAATTCTTACAAAAAATTATAAGAATTTAAGAATGTGCTCACTTTCTTCTTCAGATATATTTAACTATCAGAAACAAATATATGGTAGCCCTAGAGAAATAATTTTTAGTTCAAGTGTTTTGGGAAACAAATACTTACAAGGGAGTAAAACGTAGATCTTTTAAATAAAATACAGCAATTTACAGAAAACCGTAAAGAAACAATCCTAGCTCTTTTTCACATTTTGTGTTACTAACTACATTTACTGAGGTTTTGAACACTCAATCTTCATTCACTTCAGTCTGTCACAAACAGTTTTGTGCAGAATACATGTGCCTCCTAGCTGTGAAGGGCACAGTCAAATCTCTCTATATCTTCTGCCAAGAATCTGCTTGAGGCACCAGGGAGCATTTTATCATGTCTATCACTACATCAAAATAATTAAGCATTGAACTAATTTTAGCAGTCTGCAGTAATTATACCCATATACAAGTGAATATCTCAAAGAGTTAAAAAAAAAAAAAGAAAAAAAATATGCTCAGACCTTGTGCTACCTCTGGTGCACCTCCTGGGAAACATATGTCCTGAAGTGGGATATGATCGAAGCCCTTATCTTTTCAGATATTTTCCCCTTTCCACATAAGATTTACAATCTTGAGGTCTCTAAGAAGGTCCTAAGACATGATCCCCTTCCTAACCAGAAAAAAACCACCAAACCCAAAAGCTATCATGGGACATGACAATGAGGGAGAGTTGCACAGCAGCTTCCTTCTGAAAAGGACTACGTAGCTGTGTTACTCATAATTCTTTATTTCCCCTTCTTTCCTGTTCTCTTCCCTTCTATCCAACAGCATTTGACATCTCAGTGGTGTTATGTCAGAGGGCATGTTACTTGTTTATGTAACATATATGGTAATTCTTTAAAAAACAAGTAATGAGTTTGGGTCTGGAGAGTGCATTATATACTGCAGTGAACGAACAAGCACAGAGAAGATATATTTCAAAAGTGTAGAAGAGATACATGGTAGAAAATGAGTGAGTGGCCAGAAAACAGTGAGTATGTAGCACGGCTGAAACCCTGAAAATTAAAGTGCAGGACATGGAAGACACAGTCAGGCCTTACAGGTGATAGTGGGGACTTTGACTGGAGACATAAAGAAGACTGCAGAGTTTGTAGCAGCTGGAAAGTCTTGGCTACTCAGTTTAAATAAAAGTTGAAATAAAAGACTGTACCACAACTACAGAGTGATAGGGAAAATTTTATTTACAAATAGTTTATTCTTTAAGTACACCTAGCTAGTCATTCTGTTTCTAAAAAGTTACCTGTTTGTGTTTCTGTTAAAAAAAAACAAACACCCCGTCAAAAAAAAAAAAAAAAAGAAAAGAAAAGAGAAACCTGGTTTTTACTTTAAAAGCTTTTTCAGTCTTTTAAGGGTACTAGCTTTACAAAACTGTCCTAGTTAGAACAGCTGGGACCAGTTCATCACTGTATGGGTATAACCCGAAACTGTGTATTCTATAGCCTTCCATGCCATTTCCCAGAAACTGTTGTCAGTAGACCATTTACACCCTCTGCCCAGAGCAGCCTGACTCCTTAGGCTATAAACTGGATGTTAAGAGGCCTGCGAGATAGCAGGGTGCTCCTGTCCTCACACCCGTTGTGGAACTCCCCGCCCTGAGGGAGGTACTGAGCATTCCTGCCTGAACTGGAGGATATGTAATCTTGGAGTCTTGGGACTTTTTTAACCACTCGTGTGATCCAGAGAAGGACTGTGACCACCACTCTCAACAAGATTGAGACCACCACTCTCGCCCAAACTGCAACAGCACTCTCACCAACAGGTTTTTTTCCCTCTCCTTTTACTTTGGACTCAGGGGGCCCAATGAACACCACTCTGTTCATACCCCAGAGTGCTGGGTTATACATTTGGGTTTTGTGGGTTAAAACCAATTGTTTGTCTGTATAATCGTATTTATTGTATTATTTTATTAAATTCTTTATTCTTTTATTATTATGATTTATAATCTCTCTTTTGACTTAGGTTCATTTCCCCTGATGGTTTACCTTTAAACCAGCACAAAAACTGCCTAGACAAACCAAACTCAAAGCTCTGACCTTTCCATAGGAGTTTTCTTATAAAACAGGTGATGACTGGGTTCAATTGCTTCCTTTTCCTAAAAATATCTTCCATCTTGAAAAGCACTCTTTCATTCTTGGGAGCTGCCCATCTCAATCCATCCACTTCTAGCCACTGGGTTTGTAAATGAACAGACTGAATACTGTGGAACAGATAAGGAGCAAGAAAGCATGAGTTCCTAACTTACTTTCAGGACTTTCACAAGGTAAAAGGAAAATTGTGCTTATTTTGGGAAAAACAATTTCAACATTTACTATTTAACATCTATACTATTAAGAGGCAAAAAGGAAACAAAGAAAAGCAATAAACAGTTTTGTTGCAGAAAACTGAATTACTGTCTGACTTGGTAAATTAATTTTTTTTCTCACCAACGTTTTTAAATGTTGCAAGATATTGAAACTAATATTGCATTCCATAAATCTTTCACTTAAATAGGTAAATATTTATACTTTTTGGAAAGGGGGGGAGACACGTGGGGCAGGAGAAACAAATACATAGGTAACATATAGATGTAATTCCCTTTGGTCCAAAAAATGTGTGGTAACAGAGTAGCTCTTTTCCTCTAATGAATTACCAGCAGCAACAAATGAACTATCTGAAGGGGAACATTTAATAGTAATTAAAAGTTTGTTTGGATTTTTTCACATTGCAGAGAAAACAAGAAATAACCTAATTTTAACTTAAGAAAGAATTTGAACAAAATTTGAGAAAACACTACTAAATATAGTTTTTTATAGCTGTCAGATCATTCAGGATATAAGCTTTTGATGTTTTCAGTAAAAGTTTGCCTTGCCTCTGAAGTTCTCTTGGTGTCGTTCAAGGACCAAATGGACATAATTTACTATATTCAGCAAAGCAGTTACGTATGAAGCTCTGCTGAAGCTGTGCTGAGTACTACCCTTTCTCAGCACTGCTTCTTATACAGTAGAAAAAAAAAACACCCATCTTTCTCACATTTCTCTATCTACATTCCTGTGATAGGAATACTGATGTACTTACTTTTTCTGTTCTCTTTTGGAGAGGGCAGTGTGGAAGGAACAGATGCTAGCTTACACAATGCCCATACAAGTATTTCAATATGTAAGGAATCCATTTCACGCAGAATTCCATTTTAGCCAATGTAGTACCAAAAGATCTAAATAGAATGCATGTCCAAAGGTAAATAGCATCTTTAGTTTAGACTGAAAGCAAAAAGCACCTCCATGTCCTGCCATATTATGTGGCCCTGATTAGTCACTGCAACTGTTTGTAATTTTGTAAGGTTAGAAATGTACTATGGGTAGGATTAATTAAACACCTCGTATCAATACATAACCATTTTGAGAAAAGCAGTGGAGCCAATCATCACTCCTCAAATAAAGTTTCACACTAATTTTTTGAAATGAGCATATATTTGAGAAACCGCATATAGTGAGGTTTCTCAGTCTCTCTCCTAAATATACAAAAGAACAAATTAAATACATTTGTAGTTTACTGGAAATTAGCATTTTCCTCACAAGTAGCATTAAAGAATTTTTGTCTTCTTTGGAAGCTGATGGTAACTGAGGTTGCTTTGCTTCCCTAGAATTCCAATTTTGGATCTTCAGATCACAAAGAAAATTGATAGTATGCAGCCCATTGTTATTGCAAAACACAGCTTTTTCAAGCCTGTTCACAGTGTATTCTTTGTGAACCAGCCAACAAGCTGCAGTTAGCACTGTGTACTATCTCTTAAAGGCTCAAAATTGATGGCAAACAAATGAGTGGTTGGCAGATACACAGATTTGCAATTTGTGGCCAGCAGAGCATTCACATCTGTATCTATTTATAGAATGGAATAGCTGAATTCTCACTTTTATCAGTGTATCATTACCAGAGTCTAGCACACTTGCTCCAGTATTACTTAAGTTAAATATCAAGCCACAGAACCAAAGATAAACGTATAATTTTTCTCCTAATATATTCCTGCTAGAGGTATCACTGGTGTCACTGGCTTGTAACGACATGTGGAAAATGAAGGTAAGACTGGGACATGTTTTTCCCTTGGAAGGTATTTAATAGAAATAGCAAACACATAAGATTGAGTATTTCACCCAATTGATTTCTTGTTTTATCAACTAAGCCAGAGGCACTTGACTGGATGAAATTTTTTTGTGTTTTTTGGATGTTGTTTCGTTTTCTCCACCCTTCATTTGGACACATTATTGAAAATAGTGTTATTATTTACATCTAAGAAACACAAAATTTAGAAGGCAAAATATGCAATCAATATCCTATTAACAGGATTTGCAGGTGCAGGAAATTAATTTTGTGGCTGTACACAAAAACAAGCTTATTGGAGTCATTCAGAATTATCTAGTCTATAAATGAACCATTCATACTAGATTTCTCCACAATATCTTTCTGTGAAACCACATTTCCAGAAACATAGTTGTATTATTTTAGAAAAGTATTTTAGAATTTGTATTTTATATTTTAGAAATGTGTTTTAAAATGTTTTTTAGAAACCTTATTGAAGTAACATTTAAAAGTACTTCAAATAAAGTTAAAGTACTTGTCAAGAAATAAAAAAGCTATATTTAGCAAACATTTTCAAAAACACATATCACAGAACCACAGAATCGTAGAATATGCTGAATTGGAAGGGACCCACAAGGATCATCAGTGTTTAGTTTACTGTTGGAATCCATGATCTTAAAGTTCTTTTCCAACAGAAATGATTCTATGATTCTATAGCTGAATAGCAAAGATCCCTGAAGGACTAATAGCCTACAAATTAAAAACATACGTACTTTGTAAATAATTAGGGTTATATGACTTTTACTTCCCTATTTCAAGGATTGACTTTTTCTATTATCTTAATGCTTGAAACACGCAGCTCACCTTCCAAATGTGCGTGGATGTTTCCAGCTGTCGCATCAAATCTCACAAAAGCCACTTCCTGATGGGACACATTCCTTCCTGTTTGCAATTGCAATCTGTCCTCAGACAAAGGCGGCCTACTCATATTCAGATGTTAGGAAAGTAATGTAAGGGTAAAATACTGGATGGCTGGTCAGGCCCAGAGAGTGGTGGTAAATGGTGTTACCTCCAGCTGGTGGCCAGTCACAAGTGATGTTCCCCAGGGCTCAGTACTGGTGGCAGTTCTATTTAATGTCTTCATCGATAACTCGGATTAGGGAATCGAGTGCACTCAGCGAGTTCACAGGTCCCACGAAGTTGAATGGGAGTGTTGGTCTGCTGGAGGGTAGGAAGGCTCTGCTGAGGCATCTGGACAGGCTGGATCCATGGGTTGATGTCAATTCTATGAGGTTCAACAAGGTGAAGTGTGGGGTCCTGCCAGGTCATAACCACCTCTTGCAGTGCTACGGTCTTGGGGAAGAGTGACTGGAAAGCTGCCTGGTGAAAAAGGATCTGAGGGTCCTGGTCGACAGCCCGCTGAACATGAGCCAGCAGTGTGCCCAGGTGGCCAAGAAGGCCAAGGGCATCCCAGCCTGTATTGGCAATAGTGTAGCCAGCAGGGCCAGGGTAGTGATTGTCCCCCTGTACTCAGCACTGGTGAAGCAGCACCTCAAGTTCTGTGTTCAGTTCTGGGCCCCTCACTGACAAAGACATTGAGGTGCTGAAGCAAGTCCAGAGAAGGGCAATAGAGCTGGTGAAGGGAGTACAAGCCTTATGAGGAGTGGATGAGGATCTGAAGTTGTTTAGCCTGGAGAAAAGGCAGCTCAGGGAGCACCTTATTTCTTTCTACAACTACCTGAGAGGAGATTCTAGTCAGGTGGGTATCAGTCTCTTTTCCTAAGTAACATGTGATAGGACAAGGGGAAATCACCTCAAGTTACTTTGGAGGAGGTTTTAGATTGGATATTAGGAAAAATTTCTTCATGGGAAGGGTTGTCAAGCATTGGAATAGACTGACCAGGGAAGTCACTATCCCTGGAAGTGTTCTAAAACTGTGTGGATATGACACTTGAAGATATGATTTAGTGGTGAACATGATGGAGGTGCTGGGTTGATGATTGGGCTTGATGATCTTAAGGGTCTTTTTCAACCTTAACTGTTCTAAGATTCTATGATTTTAAGTATGTACCTATGTTTACATATTTCTTTCTAGTTCCATGTAAACTTTTTCCACCTCCTGTTCTCTCCCTCTCCCCTCTGCTCTTTGTTCACTTTTACATCCCTTGGCTATCTTCCTTGTCTGTGCCTCATCTTTCTGTGTTGTTGTGGGATTTTTTGTAGTCTGTCCTCCTAATTCTTTCCCTCCTCCAACAAAGGTGGGTGATTCTCTCTCCTTTTTCCTGCCTTTTTCATCTCCTTAGGGAGGAAGCAGCCACCCTTCTGAATGTTGCTAGCAAACACCCCACAGGTCATTAAAGATTCACAGGCAATAGTCTGACACTGCTACATCATTACTGCAGCTCACTTTATTGGTTGTCTTGATGCTTAAGCCCCTATTGTTTTTTTATTTTTCTAATATTTGTAAGACTTGTAAGTTTTATAAGTAGTAGAAGTAGATTTTAAAAGCAGCAACCTCCCTCCCCCTTTTGTCCCTTGTCCCTTTCCCTTTCTCTAACACCCTTGTTTATACATTCCTTAACCCTCTTACCCCATTCTATGCTCCCTACATCACTCATAGCCCCAAATCCAATAGAAATGTTTAGTCTTTTGTCAAGGCAAGGCCTAGATTGTTGGCAGAACAGCATATCAGGGCCTAAACCACAGAACACGGTCAAAAACTGGGTTACTATGTACCCTTTGTGCTCTGATGATGGTGAAGATGGGATGAATAGGGGGTCCCGAAATACACCCCAGACACATTTTCAGGGGGTGGACCCAGGGCGGACCAGAGAAACGGCCACAGGGTGGGCACATCTGGGATTGGATGGATGATATTATAAAATGTAACCTCTCAGGCACGGCTGGCGCGCGCATCCTGTAACATCTACTGCCTTGGCAAATAAACCCTTTCTTATCTTACCCCTAATTAACTGCTCTGGAGATTTTTTCAGCACCAAAATACCACGGCAACAGTCTAGGGAAAATAACTTCATGAAAATCAATTTAAGACATTTTTGAAAAAGACAAGTAGCCAACTAATTGTGTGCTATTTAAATCTGATATAAAGTCTTCTACTTCACAGAACTAAGTGGCTCTTCAAATTTGAGCTGATCACTAGCCTTACAGACTTCTAAGAAAATGCTAGTTTCCCTTTCTACATACTTACAAATTGGGTACAGGTGTCCAGGCGTTGGATCTGCTGGGGTAGCCCCTCTGTGGGGCATGGCTGAGCCCCTCTGCCATGGATGGGAGGGTGAGAGCCCCGGAAAAAGCCTGGGCAAGGAAGGGCAAAACTCTGCCCAGCAGCCAGGGCTGAGCGAGGGGAACCGGGCAAGAAACAGCCCTTCAAGCCCTGTGGGCAGAGCGGGAGGAGGGTAGAAGGGGAGGAGAGATCCCGGCAGGAATGGCCCTGTTGCCCAGGAGAGACCCCGGTGTGGAAGGTGCTCCCCTGCAGTCAATGGATATGTCTTTCATCCTGCACTTACACTGTTATACTTGGAGGTCTTAGCATCTCCAAGCACAGCCGTCATGCAGAGACAAAGTTCGATGGTCTTAGCTTTGTCTAAGTGGGGTGACAGCATTGCTACCCTATCCCACTTCACACAGGACATAATTAACACACTGCAAAATTATGTAACACTAAATCAACATTTGTCACAAAACATGCAGATTCTAGTGTGCAACTTCTCCATTCATTACTGTCCATGATGATAAAGGGAACTAGCATTCCCTGATTAGTTTTAAGCAGTGATGAAGTGTGCTTCAGTTTGGCTTAAAGCTGGATAATTCATTAGTCACGCTGTTGAAAGTTCCAAGTCTGTTACACCCCATAAAGTATTTTCCCAAAGAAATTTCTATCCTCCTAATTTGTAATGCTTGTAGCCAAAATGATTCATATTCTCTAATGTATAACATGTTGAGTTTATTTGCTTCTTTGTTTGTTTGCTTTAAAAATGTCCTGTTTTCAGCTGGAATATAGTTAATTTTTTTCCTTAGAAGCTGGCACAGAGCTGCGTTTTGGGTTCAGGATGAGAATAATGTTGATAACACACTGATGCTTTAGTTGTTGCTGAGCAATGCTTACTGTAAGTCAAGGACTTTTTAGTGTCTCATGCTCTGCCAGCAAGGAGATGCACAAGAAACCAGGAGGCAGCACAGCCTGGACAGCTGACCTGTGACCTACACTTACTTGCAGAATAATTCCCTTCATATTTTTTCTTCACGTTTTATTGTTTCAACTCCTTAACATTATTGGATTCAGAGACATTTATTTAAAATTAGTTCTGTGAAGAAGTTCTAGATGCAGGATGAGCAAATTAAATGGTTTGCCCACAACAGCTAGTCTTTATGAAAGGCTGACCCCTGCTTTCCACACATGGCCTAATCACTTCTTTTGTACATGGCCTTCTCATTTCAGGACCTTGTTAACAGTACGCTGTTATGTACTGCTCTTTCTTTTGAAATAGCACTCTGAATTCAAGTTCTACAAGAGAGAATGTTCCTGGCACTGCCCAACACCTTTGCAATGTGAACAGCAGCAAGCAGCAGCTGTTCTTGTATGTCCAGATGCCCCTCTGCTGCAGCAGTCATAATGACGGAATGGTTTTACTTGGGCTTAGGGGATTAGGTTTGGTGCACAGGTAAAAATTTTGGTTTCCAATTCTAAAATCAGACCACAGAAGGTAGCAGTTTAGAGAAATCTGAACTTATTAACAGCAATACTAAAAAGTAATCCCCAGCCATACTGGCCTCACAGCCTCAGTAATAGTATAATGAAGTTGACATCTATGTTTCAAAACACTCACATGAATCTTTCTCCTATGAACTGTCCAAAGAGATATTCCATACCACAGGATGTCGTGGCCAGTGTATAAACTGGGGAGAGCTGTCCAGGTGGGGTTGATCACTGCTCAGCACCAGTGAGTGGGTGGTGAACAATGATGTTGTGCATCACTCATTTTTCTTGGGTCTTACTCCTTTTTCTCATATGTTTATCTCCCTTGTTGTTTTTATGATTGTTATTATTATTATATTTTACTTTATTTCAAATATTAAACTGTTCTTATCTCAGCCCATGGATTTTAATTTTTCTGAATTCTCTTTCCAATCCCATGTGGGTTGTGAGTGAGTGAGCGGCTATATGGTTCTTAGCTGCTGGCTGGGGTTAAACCACAACAGTAAGAGATTTTTTTAAAAAAAATTATGGTATTTCATTTTTAGAATTATAAAAGTTTCTTCTAAGGTCTTTTTTTTTAAAACCACAGTCATAAAATAAATGCTAAGGTAAAGTTCTTAAAGCCAATACAGCGTCAAACTGTGATCATTAGAAATCTCAGATAGCAAATAACTGGACCTAGTCTCAAATTCCAGTTCTAATTTCTCAATTTTTATTCTAGGTGGTCTACATTATTTAGCTTAATCCCTTGGTGACAACTCAGACATTAAGAACTGCTATATATTTTAGAATATATACATTATGATTCTGATGTTCTCATCTTTAAATAAATAATAAGCAAAACTTACTTTTAATTTCAATTTTTTATAGTGAAAAGAAAGTCAAATTTCTAAGCAAACGCATCCTAATGGATCCAGAATAACTTGCTTTTTGGATTTAAAGAGTTACAATACTATGATATTTGTTGTAATGTACTATAAATCACAGAAAGAATTTATCTAAGGAAGGTGCATTATTTTTATTATTACCATTATTACTTATATTGCTAATGTTATTATTATTGCTGTTATTATGTTATAAGACCTAAAATAAAGACAACTTTGTTTGCTCTTTTGCCATGTCTGATAGGAATGCCTGCACATTTACTATCCCTGCATATGTCCCCTGTGTGATACCAGAATATAGGGCAGGATGGGAACATGAGATCTGTTGCAAACAAGATGTTGCAGCCATAGACCAGAAACTACAAGAAGAAAAGCCACCATTTGTATGTAATATTACTAAACTTCAGCACAATTCAGCCTAAGAAATTGATTATTAGAAAAACAGTATCTAGGAAAAAAAAAAAAGTGAAAACCATGGAACCCAAGGGCCAAAGAATTTCTGGTACAAAGGTTTACCTGGTTCTACTAAAAGCCTTTTCACATATACAGAATACAGATTGCATGAATCAAGACGTGTAGAGCAATAACACTTGGGATCTCAATTTATATAAGACGTTTCCTCACACAAATAAAGGCAGATAGATCTAGAAAGTCTAGATCCTTTTCATCATGCTAATCCCACAGTACTTAAAAGTTCTGCCTAGGAATGGGGTTTATAATTTAGTTATGGACTATAAGGGTATAATAAAATGGCAAACTGAAGATCTGAGTGAACATTTAGTTCACACCATGTAATAGAATCATTTATATTGGAAAATGCATTTAAGACCAGTAAGTCCAACTGTTAACTCAGTACTACCAAATCCACCACTAAACCATGTCCCCAGGCACCACATCTGCATATTGGTAAAATACCTCCAGGGATAGTGACCCACTACTGTGGGTTCATAGAGAATTAAAGACTGTCACGAAAGAGAAATTGAGATATGTTAGATTGAAATTGCTATTTATGGCTTAGGATATCTCTGAGTCACACATGTTGGAGGCTGTGAGAAGATTTTCAAGAAAAATCACTACATTTTCCGTATTCTTTCTTAAGCATCTATTGCTGGCAACTGCTGCCAATCGCACAGGCCATTGATCTCAACTAATATCACCATTCTTATACTTTTGTAAGCCTATGTAAAGTAGGGTTGTGATGCCATTGATAACAGAGCATACAACTAAAGAATTATATTAAGAGCTTATGGCGGGGGTACCAGACTTCTGGGAGGTGTGGCTGAACTAGGACACAGGACTATTATCAGCGACAAAATTGTCACAAGGGATTAACTTGCACAGTCCCTGCTCTGTGCTAAATGGCTTGGTATTGGTAAGATAGGAACCTGTGTTGGTAAGGTAGGAACCTGTGTGCCAAATGTGTAGTTGAGTTGACCATCCAGAACAGCCCTGGAAGGCATTTTCTCCAAATCTAGTGACACTAAAGAAGAAGAAAGCAACAAACATTAAAAGAAATTAAACAGTAAACAAGGGAATATCATAAACCATTGGAAACAAAGAAAGACTCAACTTGACAACTATAAAAGCAGCATAAAAATTTGCAATGGTGGAGACAAAGGAGAGGATAACAGAACAGCAATGAAAATCTGTTTTGACATTGCTAGAAGTCACCCCGCTGGCATTTGTCCATGTCTGATGGAGTTGCTTTCTGTTGGAGGCATGGGTGTGCCAGGGTACAGCAGGGAGGGATCCACACCTCGGTATGTATAATCCACACCTCTGTATGTATATTACCTCGTGGGCTATTGCACTGTATGTGTGCATTTAAGGGCTGCAGGAGATAGTGTGGAGAGCTAGAGTTTACATTTTTGACCCCCAGATCCTCTGGGACAGGAGTGTGTATGTGTTCACAGAGCTCTTTAAGATTGGTTAGAGAAGGTAGTTTAGAAATGTTTAGGTATATAGAGGTATTTTATAAGTGTCTAGGACAGTGGTGTATCTATTGCAATTATCATACTGAGCCGTAACATAGAGTTCACTGATTACCAATTAATTATGTGGCAATAAACCTCTTCAGTCCTGATTCAATTTAAACTATGCAAATTGAACAAATTTCCCCTGTGAAATCACCCGCTCCAGATGCTGCACTCCTCAACAATAAACTACAGAGCATAAAGAGTGATAGTGTAATGATATTATGACATGAAATCAGTTCCCTTTCTGATATAGAAGCAAGTTATTAGTACTTGGGATTCTACTTTTGAAAGAATAAAAAAAGTGAATGGGTGATCTGTCTTTCTCATGGGCAGACAGAACAAGCCTGAGTAGATTTTAGGCAGATATTCATGGCAGAGATAGCATCAGTGTTCTCAGTGTTGAGTGTGAGGATAAAGATCCCTCCTAGCTCAGATAACTGTATCAAAAGGAGTATCCACTGCATTTAAATCATAATGCAGTGAACACTGCTGACAATATTATTTCTCTGCTTGAAGGAGTTATATGTTTCACAGGAATCACAGGATTCAGCTTCTTGAAAGTGTATGGTCAAACTGCAGTCTTAAATGTAGCAAACATTCTTTAATATTTAGATTAGCCTAAACAAACCTAATAAATAAGCAATTATTTTAAAGTATTTTTCAGAATTCAGCAAAGACGGTAGCAGTCTCATTTCCTCTATACAGGTACAGACTTTTGGTGAGGAGGAGGGGGATGGAAAAGTTTGTATTCTGACTTACTAAAAGCCAGTACTGCATCTAGCCTGTCACACAGGAGGGAGAGACTGCATCACCGTCTTCATGACTACATCCACAGTACTACACACCTCAACAAAACCAGTAGAAAAATAATCTTTTTTTCTCTTTAATTTTAGGGAGATTTTACACTGATATTCTTTAGTTATAGCATAATACTGAATACCAGACACTAAAAATTGCCTGAGTAGTTCTACATAGTCTACTTAATATTTCTAATATTCCTGAAGTGATGGGATCACAACTAAGGTTAGTATTATAAGGTTGTGATCCTGTCCTTCTAAGCAGTTGCAGCTTGAATTTAAATTTCTAGATTGTCTGTGTGGATTTTATAACATAAACCAACTATGTTTCAAACTAAAGCAGCACTTGGAGAAGCCTTCCACAGGATTTTACCATGCATTCAATGCAGTTCATTATAACACAGGCCTTACAAAAAGACCTAACTCTTTATTGTGCAATGTGAGAACTAAACAAAGCACCTGAAATCCTTATTCCTAGTAAAAAAGAAGTGGAGAAGCCAGAATGACTGAACACTGAATAGTCTTTTCTCTTTCCTGTTGGACACATTTTTATTGTTGCAGACATTAATTTTCACATGTAAATTCTCTACATAATTACTTATCAGTCTGATAAGTTATTAGGTGGGACTCCTATTTATGTCATTCATACAATCAATCAGTAAGACTCATTCATCACCACCATATTGCAGTTTACATGGCAAATATAATCAGTAAAATTCTACTCTGGTGAACGTGTATTGCAAGTTAAATTGCACATTAACATGGGAGAGTTTCCTGATGAATTTTGAATGTCTCTAGCATAATTTAACTTTATTAAACCTATATCAAATCATATAATGATATAAAACTTGTTAAATAAGAAAAGGTTTACTTATATCATTACAATTTAGATATTGTTCAGTTTAGCTGTCCTTCTATACTACAGATCAGTTTATAAATAATGAAAAAACACCAGAATCAACATTATCTTTTTCCTGTCAAATGTTAGGTATTATTCAAATTTAAAGTTATCAAATTATTTTACTTTGTTAAGATGTGTTATTGTCATGTAATTCCCAACCGAAGAGGAAGTGATAAGCCTCTCAAGGCTTAGCTAACACTGGGAGTTTAGACCTGCTGTTTTTCTTACTGGTTATATCTTATTATAACCATACTAATTTCTGTGAAAGTACTCAGAATACTTACAAGTAGTCAGCATGAGCAACAGGAGCATAATCACCAGCTTCTGTTGGAGAGGTGACATTTGTAACAGAACTTCCTGGCATCCAGAGCTTCTCACTTGAGATATTCTTGGCATACAGAACTTTGGATACTTTGCAAAAGACTTTGAATTTTCCTAGGATATTTCTGGATGGAAGGCATCTCAGAAAGGCTTTAGTTCAACATCTTACTCAAAGAAGCTCAGGTTTTTTTCAGAGCAAGAGAGAGTACAACCCTACTGGGCAACTTATCTCTAGTCAATATTTGACTGTACCAGAGTGGTGAAAAGTTTCTCCTTATATCCTGTCAGAACTCACTACATATATCTCTCATCCTCCCATAACACAGTGCTATAAAGTACCAGACTCTGACTTCTTGAGAGCCCTTTGTAGATCCTGGCACACTGCTCTCAGTTCCCCTTTAAATTTTATCTTCTCCAGACCAAACAATTCCTAGTGCCTCAGCCTCTCTTCACAGGGCATATGCCCCAGTCCCTGACCACCCTAGAGGCCTGGGGTGATTATGAACTGTTGATGTCAGGGACCTGTTGATATCCTTCCTGTAACTGGAGGCTCAACATTAGAGCTGGGCACAAAGGGAAAATCCCTCCTCTTGATGTCCTTGTTGTGCCCCTGTGAATACCTTCCAAGTCACTGTTGGCTGTCTGCAGCCAGGGCACATGGCTGGCTCACGCTCAGCGTGTATCTACAAAGCTCCCCAGGTCCCTCACTGCAGAGCTGTCCCCAGCCAGGCAAGCACCAACCTGTACAGCTGCACAGGGTATTCCCTGTCTGTGGTAGGAATTGGCCTTTTTCTATCCCTGTTGAATTCCAGAACGTTCCTCTTGCCCATTCCTTCAGCCCATACAGATCCCTAAGAATGCCAGTACAATTTCATTCCTCTATTAGACACGGTGTCTGAACAATCACTCAAACACCTGCCCAAAAAATCATACTTTTCCTCATTGTAAATAGAATTCTCCTTCACGAATGCACAGTAAGACAACAAATGCTATTAAGTCAGTTGGGAGTGCAACTGAGTATGAATCAGCTGAAGCAGCGTAAGTTTTACTGTATTCTGTAGTCTTTTCCATCTCTGTCATGAACATTCTTAGCTTACAGTTATAAACAGTTAGCAGAAAGTGATAAGCAATATCGGCACTCTCATGAGTTTTATAGTAGTCTGAAAAAGTGCTAGTTACTTTAGCATAGACATCATACCAGATGTTTGTTTTCTGCAGCATTTTCTATTTTATTGCGCTTCCTCATGGAGTGTTAAACATATCTAATACATTCACTTTGTGGAAGTTGGACAGTGCATTTAACAGAACCTGATATATCTGTGGGTGCTTAGCTTTTGTCATTGTGAAAAAAGACTACGTAAGTTACTTCCTCACTACATTAATAAGACATTAGAGAATGTCTTATTTAGGATCTTCCACACATTCTGTTTTTAACTTTTGAAAAGTACTAGACAAAAAATTACTAAAGTGAGAGATAAAAATGCTTTCTCCTAGCCAATTATAAACTATTTAAGAATATTTTATTTCAAATTTATTTTAGGTAAAATTTTAAAATACAATATGAGCATAGCTACTCAGATTGTATGAAGTACTTTTTGCATACACATATGTGATATATATGTCTCAGCAATCACTTCCTCACCTACCAGTTTTCCTTTACATGTAAATAATAAAAACATGTGTTTATCATTATTTTAAAATAGATAGGAATACTACAACATTAATTTTTGAAATATATTTTTCCAGAGTACCAATGACTGGCCTTCTTTACTGATATTTATTGGGTTTTAAAAGCTTTAAAAACCACAATCATTATCTTGAAACTATTTTGTTTTTAACAAATGCCTTCAGAGATGTTCATACTTTTGCAAAAGGTGCGACAACTTTGATTTATGCTTTTGAGAAAAACTTTTTATTCAGCATGCCAATCAAAATTATGAATGCAGAGAAACTACCAGAGCCAACTGACATAGTATGAGTTTAATTTCTTTTCAGTAACATTGTAATAGCATTAAAATAAACAGCTTCTCGGTGTCAGGTAATAAATTTAGCACTTGATGTATGATGGATGTTCCTGGACCAAATAACAAGGCCAAAATTAAAAAGCAGCTTTCAAACACTGGATGCAAAAGAACCTCTTACTCGCACACTGCAGTAGCAAATAGATTTTGGATGACCAGCTAAATGATGAGCAGGATTCCCTAATGGTCTTGCCTTGAGGACTCTTCTTAACAATTGAAATCATTTGCTTTTATTGTTTTTGACAAGCATAACAGTTTGGCAACAGGTGGGAGAATCGGCTTAAAAGGAGAGAACAGGAGAATGAAGATGGCACTTAAAAATCTGGCAGACTGGTGAGGATAATTTTCTTCATTATTTTGCTCACGTTTCTTTAGGTCCCAAATAAGAGTACAAAAATGAAGCAATAACTTTTATGTAAAAATAATGTTTGCTGTGTGGTTTCAGTCAAGGTGATCTGTTACCAAATGATGGATTTACAAGTACCTGCCATGGAATGAGGTAGTTGCCAGAATTAATAACATTTAAAAAAAAAAATTCTATGGGGTGTTAGGGCTTTGACCTTTCAACTACCAACACCACGCATTTCACTTAGTATCAACATAAAGCTTTGTAATGTCATAATCTTAAAATAAAAACACAAGAATAAAACCCAATCACTAACCAAAGGAGAATAAAGTCCTGGCAGCCTAAATCAGAAATTATTAAATTATTATGTCAGGGTTTCATAGTTTCAAGGATAGGTCTATATTATTCTTTAGAAAAACCTTCTGAGTTTTCATCTAATTCAGTTATTTGATAAAATACAACTTAATCCTTCCAATTATAAAGTATAGGCCCTTTTCAAACAGGCCAAGTGAGCAGCTTGACAGTATTTAGCCTCAGATGCATCAGGTCAAATTTTATTTTTTCTAACAGAAAGTGCATTTTTTCCTTAAATTCCTGATTTGTAGACACAATCATACATTTATCACTGAGTCCCATTCACTTCACATTTTTAACAGGGGCGATATTTTAATTGTCTGCAGTATGATTTATATTTTTCTAATACCTCATGACTCATGTATTTTGCAGCTGCAGTGAAGAAAATAAACAGTGGCATTCTAGGTAAACATTTGTGTCAAAAATCAAAGTAACTCTGATTACAGCAATTTCACTTGCAAGTTTGGAAAGAGTAGGACCCTTTCAGGGAATCAGCAAAGTAAGCTAACATTCACTGAGTTTGACAATGTTCTCAATGCAATCTTAATCTTCCCATTATTGGATAGGATCATGAGATGAATTCAGATTATTGCTATTATCGAGGAATTATTTCTCCAGTACTGCTATTAAGCATATATATCTTTAGCATGTGTTATCCTGAATAATTCAACTTTCAAAGGCATGCCAGTCTTCGGTTCCCAAGAGATTAACAGGCACTGCATATAATAATATAGGGTTCCCCTTCCAGAGAATTCAGCTGAACTTTAGTGCACTTTCTAATGGAATTACTTGACTTCAGAAATCTACTCTTCTCTCATACAAACTCTTCTCTTCCTCCTCTGTGAATGCTGATATTAGCCGCAGCACTAACTAAAATGCTACACTGCTTTTGCTGATGAAGGCAAGAACAGAGACATCTGGCTGACGGAGGCAATTTCAGTGGATTTGTCAGAAAGTACTTTACCTAGAATATGGGAAGGCCCTTGAGATACATTTACTGTACAACGGGAAAAGTCTGTATGTATTAAAAAGTGCCCAGAATCCATGTTGGTTTTTAATTACCTCTTTGAGCCTTCAAAGCAATAAATGAACCAAACTGTATTCGATTTTGTGAGGTCTTCTAGTGTTCTGGTTGAATTTCTAATATGACAAAATAAGTGCTGGAAACTATCAAATTAGCCTTAACCCCTCAAGTATAATTTTTCTTTTAAAAGAAATGTACAATATGATATAAACTGTAGACTTCATTTAGTACAAATGTAGATCAATTGCAAGCTCAAATCTACTTGCACCCTGGAGAGTCTCAAAACCTTTATGAATAATAATATCTTCAACATTTCTCAGTCTCGGAGTACAGGCATGAATCAAAGAGTTCTGAAAAGACAATTCTTTAGTAGTGCTGACATCTTAGTATTAAAAAGGTGATAGTTATACATAATCAAAATAGATTCAGTAAACAAAAGAGTTAATTTTTCATCCTGTAGATAACAAGAGAAAAAATTTGTAGTGTTCTATTATAAAAGAATAAATGAAAAGAACAATATAGCCTAAACTGAAAAGGATTTCTAGTTTGGTGCAGGTCAGAATAAGTAAATATCCAGAAAAATTTAGAATCATCTTGGTCTATAAAATCAGGCTAGGTGTGCAACAGGAACAGACTTCAATGATTGCAACAAACGTTGAGATTAGCTGTAACAGAAAGAAAATACTCCATATGGGTTTTCTGCAATAAATTTCTAAGGTTTTACTGAATCATAGATCAAGCAGAGACTATGCACGAGTCAAAAAGACATTTGTATATACACAGACACACACCAATTCCTTCATCCTGTACATTGGCAATTGTACTAGACATTTTCTAATGGCCTGGTACATATCAAGAAATCTTTGGTGTTCAGAACACAAACCACAGAATCATAGAATGGTTGGTTTATAAGGGACCTTAAGGATCATCTAGTTTCAATTTCCTTGCCATGGGCAGGTTGCTCAAAGCCCCATCCAACCTGGCCTTGAACACTTCCAGGGATGGGACATCCTCAACTTCTCTGGGCAACCCATTCCAGTGCCTTGCCACCCTCAAGGAAGAATTTCTTCTTACTATCTAATGTTGTCCTCTGTTCTAGTTTTTCTAGAAAAAAAATGAGTCCTTCAGATACACATAAAAATGAGATAAAACAGATTTCTGGTCTTGCAACACTGGACTTCTGCAAGTGCATCCACTTCAAGGGAATCTGAAGGAGAGGAGAAACTAGAAAATAGGCACATGCAGCAAACAAAGGTAATTGGGAAACAGTGGTTCTTTGAGTAACATTTGAAGGATGAAATTGAGTTAACCACTGTTATCACAAACTTAGCTAGAACAAGCAGCAATCACAAGTATAGAGGCCATGTTGCTGAGAACACAGTTGCGTTGGGCAGGACACGTCTCAGGGATGAAGGACCACTGCCTCCCTAAGATCTTGCTTTATGGTGAACTTGCCACCGGCTGCCGCATGAGAGGAGCCCCGAAGAGGAGATACAAGGACTGCCTGAAACAACATCTCAGCCTTGGCCATATTGATCACTATAACTGGTCTACTCTGGCCTCCAATTGGGAGGCCTGGAGACACACTAACACTGCTGCTGCTTTTGAGAACACATGCAGGATCACTCTTGAGGAGAAAAGACAATGCAGAAAGAATCATGCCTTGCAGAATATACCACCTAAGGAGTCTTTCTGCTGTGCCTTTTGCAACCGGATATGCCTATCTCATATTGACCTCATTAGCCACCAGCGTGCTTGTAACAAACATGGGTAGAGCCCTCCCCAAATTTTTGTTCGCGAAGCCCAGTCATGATGACAGTTAGAAGAAGATGTCAGAATCTTTCATGAAAGAAGCTGCACCTCAAACCCCAAAACGGGACATACATTGCATGTGTTCACCAACAAGAAAACTTTTAGCAAAGAGGAAAGGTACTGTCATCCCCAGTGAACTCTATTGTTTTCGAAGTTATGAAGTCTGGCTTTTAAACATTGACCTTGAAAATAAGCGCTAAAAGAGCAATCTGTATGTCTGTGATTTTTAAGTCTGTTTGACACTATGCCCTGTACTGCTAAATCATTAAGGTAAAGGAAATGATACTTGTGTCAGGTTAAGAAGCAGCTACTGCCAATATTCTAGTGATGGTTCAGATGACATAGATAGTCCGAACTAATACGGATCCCATCCAGTGAAATCTAGGTATGTTGAAGTCTATGGAAGCATGTATTTTAAAGGTTAGGAGTTATGAACCAGGATTTTGGTTAGGGGATGAAATACTGCACATTGCTAGTTAAAGGGATTTGCATCAGTCTGTACTGTATTCAGATCCAACCTACGTACAGACTCTGTTTTCTAAAACAATCCACACAGGACAACTCACACTGTGCTAGAAATGTGATTCTTCAGTAGTATAATATCTTCTGTTCTTCTGTGGGTTGTTTACAAGTATATTTGGGCAGCCTCATAAAAAACTTAAATCTAAAGTGAAATGTTAGAATGCTGGGAACAGTGCATGTTTCTTTGAACTTTTTGCAACTACTAAAGTCAAAACTGAATTGTCTTAAAAGCAAATGTCAGAAAGTACTGGAACAAGCATTAATATATTTGAGAAATCACATGACATGAAACTTCAGATGTCATGTGATGGCTTTAAAGTCACCGATACATTCACATTGCTTCTACAATAATATTCAAATTCAGTATCTAAACTGGTTGTTTTAAATGAGTTTGATTAAAAATGCTGCCAATTCCTACCTGAGGTGAGATGAGAGAATGGTTTCTTGTAACACTGGTAAGTCTTCAGACTGTGAAAAGCATTAAGGGAGCATGTCTCTCACGAGGAAAGGCTGAGAGAGCTGGCAACATTCAGCATGGAGAACAGAAGACTGAGAAGGGGTCTTATGAAAATACCTTAAGGGTGGGTATCAAGAGGATGAGACCAGACACTTTTCAATGGTTCTCAGTGACAGGACAAGGGACAATGGTCACAAATTTCTGGGCTTCTTCAAATACATCAGTAACAAAAGGAAAACAAAGGATAATGTGGGCCCATTACTAAATGAAGTAGGGACTCTCATAACAGCAGACACAGAGAAGACAAAGTTCCTGAATGCCTTCTTTGCACCAGTCTTCACTGAAAAGAGTTGGGTGGAGTAGAACTGCCTGAAATTCAAGACGGGCAAATGCAGGGTCCTATACCTGTGGAAGAATAACTCCATGCACCTGCACAGGTTGAGGATTGACCTGCTGGAGAGCAGCTCAGTGGAGAAGGATCTGGGGGTCCTAGTGGACAACAAACTGTGCAGGAGCCAGCAGTGTGTCCTTGGGGCCAAGAAGGCCAAGGGAATCCTGTGGCGCATTAGGAAGAGCATTGCCAGTAGATGGAGGGAGGTGATCCTGCTCCTCTATTCAGCCCTGGTGAGGCCTCATCTGCAGTGCTGTGTCCAGTTCTGGGCTCCTCAGTTCAAGAGAGACATGGAGCTCTTAGAGTGGGTCCAGTGGAGGGCAACAAAAATAATGAGGGAACTGGAGCATCTTTCTTATGAGGAAAGGCTGAAGAAGTAGAGCCTGTTCAGCCTTGAGAAGAGAAAACTGAGAGCGGACCTTATCAATGTCTGCAAGTATCTGAAGGGAGAATGTCAAGGATGGAGCCAGGCTCTTCTTGGTAGTGCCAAGCAATAAGACAAGAGGCAATGGGCAAAAAGTCAAAAAGTGATGCACAGGAAGATCCGCCTGAATATGAGGAAGAATTTCTTTACTGTGCAGGTGACTGAGCAGTGGAACAGATTGTCCAGATGCAATTCAATGCCATGTGCTCCATGATGACCCTCTTGAGCAGAGACATTGGACTAGGTTGACTAGGAACCCACTGTGGTTCCTTCGAACCTTACCCATTTTGTGATTCCGTGAAAGTGAAACACATGGAGTTTCATCTGAATATGAGGAAAAACCTCTTTACTGTGAGGGTAGCAGAGCTCCAGAACAGGATGATGAGAGAGGTTGTGGAGTTCCCTTCTCTTGAGATACTCAAAATCTGCCTGGATATAATCCTCTGCACCTTGGTCTGTGTGAACCTGCTTTAGCAGGCGTGATGGACTAGATGATCTCCAGAGGTTCTCCACAACCACAATCATTCTCTGATTCTGTGCTTTTATAATGTTTTAACATAGATACTAGTCTTCTCAGAAAACTCAACAAATCATGTACAAAATTCACCACCAAAAATTAAGCATAACTCTCCATCTATTTTGACTGTAATTCTCAGGAAAATATACCACCAGTTTAAAATTAGGTTGAAAATTCTGTCTGGTTTGTTTACAAGTGTTGGAACAACAGAGCACACAAAGATACATAATTATAGAATAATTATAACAAAAGCTTTATGGTTTTCCAGGAATTGTCAGATGCCTCAGGTATTTAGCTAAATAATAGCTGTAATGTGCAAGTATGCACACACCTTTATATACAATAACTATAAATAATAATTTTGTGTGAGTTGGCAAAGAAAGAAAAGAATTACGCCAACACCAGCCTTCTCACTGGAATGAAGGAAAAAAAACCAAACCAAAATAGAACAGAACAAACTAAAAGAATGCAAAACCCTACAGATAAACTAAATGAAATATGAATAAACATCCAAGAAAATGAGGGGTTTTTTTCATATAGACACATTGAAAGTTGCTCAATCAAATTTATAGTAATGCATTAATTGCTACAGTTACTTAGCCATTGTGCATATATAACTAATCAGGGTTTTCTGTAGCAATGTTTTACTTGCTTAGTAGAAAAAACTTGTGTCTTTGCTGAATTCTACCAGAACTTTTCTACATTCCAAAATATCAAGTAGCTTCCAAAAATACTTAATTATGAACCTCATTGCTTTTGACTTTAGTATTTCACATTAAAAATAGTAAGTCATTGTTTGCATTGTGAGGTACTGATTTATTATGATCCCAGTAAGAAAGACACTGAGATTCTATGAAGTATCATTCAAAATGCCATTTATTAGTATTTATTATTTACACTATAAAGAAAGAAAAGAAAAAGAATGAAGTGCAGCACATTTAACAAAGATCCTATTTATGAAGGGCTACCCTGTTTCGACCATCCAAATTATAGGATTTTTCTTCAAATGTAATAATTATTTTCATCAATGCTACTGTCAAATGTCTTTACAGACAATATTCCATGCTATCCTCATACACATATTGAATGATCATCCTACTAGTTCCATCACATTCACATATCTCTGATATTTTACTGCAACATTTCATTAAACATAGATGCAAAATAACAGACATCAGGCAAACAACATTTTTCATCTTATTGTCTGGAAATTTCAAATTAGGCATCTTGAATTACTAACAAGAGTTGCAGAAGGTGCATTAAGAATCCAAGCTTTTCCCAACATTACAAATAGCTTTCATTCTGTTTTATGTTGTCTTTGGGAAAAGCTACTAAGATTTTCCTGGTTTATTCTCATTTATTTTATCCTTGGGGAAAGCTACTAAAGACAGTAGAAGTTCCCCTCCTTCCATTTCCCTTAAAAATCTTAGCTATAGAAGTCAAATTATCTGAGTAGGAATGAAGCAACAAAAAGGGCTACAGATGTCAGAGTAACCCAAGCTGCATTGGTACTTGTTGTAGGTTTTATGTTTCCATAGCACTCAAACTGCTGAAAAGCTGTCCCACTTTAAAAGACAG
This sequence comes from Manacus vitellinus, assembly GCF_001715985.3. Classification (NCBI taxonomy): domain Eukaryota; kingdom Metazoa; phylum Chordata; class Aves; order Passeriformes; family Pipridae; genus Manacus; species Manacus vitellinus. The sequence goes on along the minus strand of NW_021939256.1, from coordinate 15,624,628 downwards.
AAATGTGTTCATAGAAAAAAATCAATTGTCAGCAGTAAGTCTGAAAATTTGCAAGAAACAAAATTTATTTATATATATCACAAGATTTTTTTCTCTGAATAAAAATATTTGCTCAAGCAATTCATTGCATATTGAACTTTAAATTTTGCAGTTTACATTTAATGAAGACTGAAAGGCTTTATGGCTAAAAATTCAAGTCAGAAAAAGGATTGAAAATGCAATTTTTAACTTAATATTAATTTCAGTCTTTAAAGAGTGTGGCCCAAAAATGGAACACACAGTCTTTCTCATAGTATTTTTCCTTCACTGAGTTTCAATTGCCTTGATGGAGTAACTAATAAAAGGCATGAATTTACACAGACACCTTACCCATGTATATCACAAATTCCTTCAGATCTACGGTTTAAACCTTTATCTTATTCTCTGGGCTATTTTGTTTATGTCTTAACTAAATAAATGGAACCAAAGAACAGTTTTCAGTAAGCAGTCTAAATCATCATAATTTTCTCCATGATTACCATGTGCTGGGAATCCCACAGCAATACGGATAACTCATAAACATTAGTTTATTGCTCGAATACAGTTATTACATCATGAAGATTAGGGGGATTGTGGTTGTAATGTAATCATGCTGTAGAAAATGTGTAGAAAAAAGTGAAGGAATTCTTGCAATTGTATATATTTGACCCATGTAAATTTCCTATTCCTTAGATCACTGTTAACAACCAAAATTTTACTGTTCATAAGTGAACATTTTGATTTTCATGGACAGAAGCGTCCAGGTTTTGGCTGATTTTTTCTCACACGATTATGTCATAGAATAATAGAATAATGGAATAATAGTGACTGTGTTTCAAACTACGCTCTACAGTGCAAATTTGCTACTTAAGAATTTGCATTGAATTCACTGACCCATATCCCAATGTAGTTTATATTTCCACATACATGTTACATATTTTATATAAAAATGGTTTTGGTGGTTTTGTTTTTTTTTTTATTTTCTTTCTTTTGTGGGTTAGGTTTTTGTAATGTCTTTTTTTGGTTTTGTTTTTGTTGTGTTGGTTTGGGGTTTTTTTGGAGGGTGGTTTTTTTGGAGATGGTTTTGTAATTTCAGGAGAAAGAGCTTTTTAATTAGGTGAGAATTAAAGTTGGTTTTCTTCCTTTCTAGATAGGAATTTTTTAATTTTTTTTTTTCTTTTTAAATCACAACCGCTTTTTACTAAACTCACAAAGGGAGAAAAAGAAATAACAGAGGACTTTCCTTCTGGCACACCACTGACTCCATCACCCAAAAGCAAACACATATCCTACTCAGTGGGGGTATTTTAAAATATATTTATGTTTAATCAAAACCAATGCTTTATTGGAGATGCACCTGTATAAAGAGGTGGGATTCTGTAGCACTAGGGATTAACAGGAACGCTGATTGTTATGTACTGTGACATTTACTATATCAGTGAGATTTGTTGTAGAGATTCCTTTTGTCTGTCTGACACTGTGAGAGAAAAATTTGCTCAGTTCAAAGAACAGAAAATCTGTTTTTCATTTCCAATGAAAAATATCTTCATTGAACACGCTAATAACTGCAAATCTATTACTCCAATCAATATTTGGATTTTCATGGTGGAACACTTCTGAGGAGTCTACTGCAGTTTGCTTCCCAGCTCCTACCAGATTGTCCTGGTGTCTGAATACTTTAAACATACTGGATCACAAATGGCCTAAACTCATACTTTTAATTTCCCTAAGCAGTGCTGCCTGGAGATACTATCATCCAGTAACAAGTTATTGTAAACCCCACTAAAATCAACAATTAAGCTTTCTTTAATATCTGAATCAGACATTCAGCACCTTAGCTAGTCTTGATTTTTATTTCCATTCCTTTCCTTACACAGTTGTTCTTTTCCAGTTTCATTTATACTGAACCCTCCTGATAATACTCCAAGGAGGTGAAAATAATAAAATAGATTAAATTTTACAAAAGGGTCATGTAATTTTCATGTAATTTTTACACTATATTTTAAGAGATGTGTATTTTTTCACTGTAGGTAGGTAACAAACAGTATTGAGTAGGACAAACACATGTATTCCAGAAACCACAAAATCTTGCAACATGGAAGGATAAAATGACTTATAAAAATGCCTGTTTGAAGGACAGAGAGAATAGAACGAGTCCTATACAAGGCATGACAGAGCATACATGCCTTCTATTAAAATATAATGATTGTTTGTAAAAGCAAAAGACACATCAGCATTTTCACACAGAAGACAATATCAAAACATATGTAAATACCTTCACTGCAATAGTTTTCAACACATACTGCAGTGTCGAACCTGTGTATAGAGAAAATCCCAGTTAAATCCTGTCCTAAATCCCAAATAATTGCTATTTCAACAAAATAAAATTCTCATAAACTTCCTACCTAGCTTATCTTATTTTCTTCCTAGTTTGTATTCTTGCCTGAAAACCATTGATCAAATATACATCACACTTTAGGTCTATAGCACCAATCTAATAGTGATAGAAATTAATCTATATTCCAATGTTCAGGTAAAATAAAACTCTTGTTCATTTTGGGTTTTGAGATTCTTTTCAGTGTTGGGAAGGAAGCACATGAAATTGGTAAAGAAAGTTGTTAAGGTAAAACTCCTTGCTGTCAGGAATAAGACACTTAAATGCTTTTGTGTCACTAAGGAACAATATAAACCTAGGTGCCATTAAATACAGTTTTCTTCATAGTTGCTTTTAAAGCAACAAAATAATAAGCAAGAAAATTTCAGTACGTATTGCATAGAGAACCTGACTTAGGGTTGGCTAAGTTGGAAGTGGAGGAATTGCAAGGTTTTATCTCCATTGAAGTGCAAACTGTTATGAATCTTCTCCTAAACTCAATTTTGCAAGCAAGAGCCCTTAGTTCTACCTAATGTGGTGTCACAAGTTCAGCACATAATAAAGTGAGGAGCTACTCTGAATAAATTCCTGTAACCACTGAAATTGAAGACAAACAACAGATATTCAAAGAACCTGTCTACTCAAAAGTTACAATAAATATTTCAAACTAATGAATGAACTCATCCAAGTAGTAAGTAATGTTTAATTTTGGGAAACCAAACAACATGAAAACATATTTTTTGAGAAATTTACTTAAAATTTGATTATATGAAAAATTATACCACTGTGTAGCTTTTGAGATTTTTTTTTCCCTACCCACATGTGGTTATCTACATTGAATTAATTGGCCAAATGCATCTGGAATAATTTTTATATTTCACTGGAATTTTCAACATTTCATTGAATTTTCTTGACAACAAACAAACAAACATAAAATATTTCTGCAAAATCCAAATGATGCTGGTTTAAATTTTATGTTGCGAAAAAGAGTGTAATTTGTCCTCGTGGAATAGAAATCACTAGTTTCTGTTACGGATACCTTCTATTTTGACATATTAGATTTTTGTCCACAGAACTTACTTAATAATCTAGTTCACAGTGTATAACTGTAGGGTATGTAAATCCTTATACATTTTCATTTTTAGGCTGGAGTTGGTTCAAACCAGTTTGTTTCTCTAGAAAGATGCAAGCAGTTTCAGGGTTGCTTACATATGTTGCTCATAGCAGTTGTCAATAAATTTTTCAGGTAATCACACACTTGGTATAGGGTGCCTCCATGAATTCATTAAGTCATCTTTCTGCAATATTCTAAACCTGAAAATACTAGCAATAGAGCAATTGTAAAGCAGCATAAACAGTATTACAGTATACTCTACTGTTCCAAGACCAATTTAAACATCTACTTGCAGTTATTAGATACATTTCATGTCCTGTAACCCAGCAGGCTTCCATTTTAACTTCCAGAATAATTATTTTACATATACCTAGAGTCTGAACAATTTTTTTTAAAAACAAAAAGGGAAGAATAAGTTAAATTTTGGAATTATCGCTTCAAAGAAAGATGGTAATTGAAAGCAGAGATGTTCTGATTATATAGTAGTCTTCATTTCTATGATTCCCCAGTTTTAGCAGCCAGTCACAAAATTAAATTTTGAGATACTGCATAATAGTGAAGAATATGACATGTAAGAAAATTTACACAAACACACACAAATTTCAGGAATGGTAGTCCAAGAGAGATTTTATTATCATGTTATCACTTCTCCATCCCTTTTTGTATTTCTTCTAAATATAAGTATCTTGTATTCCCAAATTCAACTTGAAGCATTGCAGGCACTCGGTAGGATATGCATGAGTGAATGCCCTTTAAGACAAATTTCTATTTCTTTTCAATTTGGAATAAATTTGGAAATAAGTGAGTTATCAGAATAGCAAGCAACTTTCTGTTGCACATTGAAATCTGGGAGGAATATTTCCAGGATCTCTGTGAGCTACACACAAAATATCTGTTGTTTGATTGCCTGTAATCCAAGATTGATACATATGTATAACGGAAACAGGTTGCTTAGAACACTTATTGCTTTGTCTATAGCTTTTCCCCCCAGGAGGCTCATAAAACCATTACATGTGCACAAACACTCCTCTCAGAAACAAAATATTAACTGGTATTTACTTGAAACATGGGTTATATAATCTTCATCAGGAGATTAAGTTCTGAAATTTTCATGTCTTTTGACGTATGCAGAGGTGTAATCCATAGGCACACCCGGCATTTGTGGATTTTATAGCCAAATTACGTCTCATTTACAGGGCAATTTCCAACCTACCTATTAAGCCAACTGTTAAGTGTTTCATGCTGAGACTGAGAAAATGTGCCTGAGCCCTGATGCTCAATTGAAAGGAAGGAGTGTCCTGCATTGTCCTGCAGATTTCTCTGTGTTGCTATACATAGATTCACCCTCCAAATCAACTGGCAGAAGTTCAGATCACTGAAGAAGTGGATTCAGTATATGAACTAAATGTAAGCATTTTGTACTCTGTACCTCAAGGATTTGTCTTGCAAACTTCTATTTACCATTTTAATCTCTCCAAAATACAACAGATTTGAGTTCTGTTAGGTTTCATACCACATTGATATCTACACTGACAAAGCAATACTCAGTTTTGTAGTTAAACTTGAGTGGGATATTTAAGTTAGAAGCATATACTAATTACAGATGATTTGTTAAAAAGATGCACTTGATGAAAGAAAAGTGATGGATACTTTCTGGTTATCACAATCATATCATTTATAACAACTCTTATTTTTTATACATATTTAATTCAGTGAAAATAGACAAATATTTAGGTATCTATTATTGTGAATTAAAAAAGTCAAAAGGCTCATGAAGATTGAAGACAATATTGGACGGTTAATGGCAACAAAAAGATTGTTCTAAAGTTAATGCATACATTTTCACAAACAGTTATTTCTAGTGTATGGAAGGACTACATATATTTTAAAGTCCTTTGTCATTAGTCTATATTTAATAAGGGTGCTGGAATTTTTTCAGACCCTATTTTTATTGGATCCCGCACAGTCTCCTACAAGTTACTCTGTGATTTTTGCTTTTGATTCAGTATTTTTATTCTTGGTCACATTGGAAAAATCTCAAGTGTTTATCTGTGTTATAAAACTATACCAAAACATTCTCCATTTCTCCCTGAGACGCAACTACTTAATGCTGGCAATTTAATAAAGGTGGAAAAGAGCAAATTTTTTTCCCAATAAGTCAGAAGAAAATGTGATTAAAGAATACAAATATGATACAACACCAGCTTTTGGCCACTAGCTAACCATTTTAAGTCAAATAATGAATATGTGGACTTTGTAACTCAATCACAGTTTAATAACTAAGCAAAACAAATTAAGAGGTAAACTTATTGAGCAAAAAGAAAAGAAACACAGAGATAACCTGCATTCCAAAAGACATAGGGAGCCATAAAGCAAGTCTTTTACACCCCTGTGAAACAGAGCTGCTGTAGCTGCTATGCTCTCAGCAACAGGTATTTTTCTTTTAATTAAATAAATTGGGCAAACAGACTCCCAAGAAGCCCCTAGAAGCATACCTATTGGAGGTGGGAAAGGAGCTCCAGAACACATCAGCTCATACAGCACTGAGCAGTGACAACTATGTGAGGTACAACTGACCTTCAGAGAGGAGTTGGAGGTATGAATGTTGTGTAACTGGGGCTTTCTGGGTACTGCTAGCCTAGCCCTGCTGGATCACCACAGGTTGCATTAGGACAATAAACCAAATCAACCATACGATGAGGTTCAAACCCACTAAGAAGGTCAGGACACTGAGGAGACTTAATTGGATTGTTATGCAGGTATTTTATCTCCTTTTTTTCCCTTGTATTTTCTTTCTAATAATAATAATATGTAAGTTAAAGAAAAAGAATAAATAATTACTGAAAAAAGAATATTTTAGCCTTTCAAATCAGATTGCATCACTCCTGTGAGCCTTCAACTGTACATTTGTATACCTAGAAGTTACTAAACAAAGATGTTTAGGCTCTTTCATGAGAAAAATTGTTAGAAAAGGGACAAAATTATCTCTTTCCACAATATCTCTGTTGATTTCTTAAATCACACACTAAAAAAAGATTTTCTTCCTTTCATCCTGCAAAGCAAAATTATTTGAAATTTTGTCTTATCCATTAGTAACAAAGTTTTAAAGCCATTGCCTTGATGAAAACACTTGATGGATATTGAAGAGTAAATTAATGAAAATGTTTCTTAATATTTGATAAGAAAGCTGAAGAAATCCAACTTTTAAACTTGTTGACTACTCTTTTTGATGTTGGCCTTATGACTGGGAAGAATTTAAACTGTACTCCAATGCTTTCATCAGTGAAATTATGAATTGGTTTCAAATGAGAACTTAAAGGTGGCTTTTAAAATGTGATACCTTTAAGAAGGGAATTGGTCTTTGCAAAGTTAAAATATTAAATAGAAGTAAATATCACTGGTTGATTATAAGATATAAGCAAACTTCATTGTTTTTCTTTAGTATCTCAAGCTAAAAATTTGGATGTGGCACTGAAGAACACTCCGAAATTGTTCTGTCAGGCACTGAAATATGGTTTTCCTTAAAAGAGAACTGTCTTTAGAGACTGGTCTAGTTTATTCTTCAGGGAAAAAAAAAATCCTGGTACTTAATTACTTATAAATGATTTAGCTAATACATATTTGCAAAGTGCTTTAGAAGGTTAATTTCAGTATTTATGTAGAAGATTCTCTCAAGACAAAGGACTACAACACAAAATTTTAACTCTGTTTGAAGACACATTACATTTTAATCTAAGCCAGATTCTCATTGGTTAGTCAACATTAAGGTAGCAGGAGGTTCACCATTAGGTGAAACTGATTCAGTAATTATTAATAGACATATCCTATAGTCCTGTCCTCTTGAGCACCACGTATATAAATATTTCCATGTCACAGCTTCTAGAATTTCCAGAAACTGAAAACTAGACATGAATACTCTCTTCTGTTTTTCCATTTTTTTGGCTAATCTTTCTTTTCTTGAAGATCCCCTTTTTGACCTCTTTTTCATTCCCCTTCACACAACAGTGTTCCACAATACTAAAAGCTAGCAGAAACCCTTTTGTTCAAATGTGCTTCTACATTGGAAAAAAAAAAAACTTGCTTATGTCTGAAGAGGAACCTGTCATTATAATCCAAATTTATTTTCTGAACCTAAGAACTGTCATATTTCATCAAACCAGAGGCCAGCATGACCTGCATTCCATTTTCGACTGTGCCAAAAGTAGATATTTATGAAAGGGTAAAAGAACAAAAGAAGCACACAAATATACTCTGTGCAATGTATGTACCGTCTTCAACAACCTACAATTTAGATTGAAATATTTGTCACCACAAATTTCTAGGTAAAAGAGTCTGTATGGATTTCTTTTCCATTAATTTATTTGTCCAGTCTTTTCAGGCCCATGCAAATAAACTTGGTATCCACAACAGTGATGGCAAGGAATTCAAGTCCTTAATTACAGGTCAACTTATTTTACTTGCTTTGCATCCATTACTTGATAGGCTCATTTGATTTTCCTATTTCTTTTACTGGAATGGAGAGTGAAGAGCTAACACCCTTTCTTTTTCACTAAGTCACATTTATCTCCCTTTAATGACTTTCAGGCTAAAAAAAGAAATCCAAGTTTGTTTACTATATGAAGAAATTTCTAAATAATTTCATACACTTAATCACCCTTACTGCCTTTCTGACAACATTTCTGAAATTGATTTAAGGTTCAACAGGACTGCACATAATTCTAAGTGTGGGCAGACTTGGAGTCAATAGTAGCATGATAGTTCTCTCAGCTTCATTCTCTCTTTCTTCCTAGCAGTTCCTGAGATAAAATTTGCCTTTTCCCTACAATCTTAAAAAAAGGGGAGACAGTGATTTCTCATTCAGCTGAGATGATAAATGGAGCATTAAAACAGCCACAAGGATTCCTGTTTTCTAAGAAGTAATTATGGGAGGCCATAAATTATTCAATAAATCATTTGTAGTTGAACATCTTAAGTTCCTAATGGAACAAGCTACTCTCTTGCACTCAGACAACTTAGACTACTGACTTAGGGCACAGGTAGATATCATTGAGGAATGATATTTATTGCCTCTGCTATGATCTAATTAGTGAGATGCCTCTGCCCAAATTAAGTTGTAAATGAGATCATACGCTGAAGTTAATAACAAGAATTTTACTTACCCGTATATGTGAGGTATAGAGATAGACATAAATAGAAAAGGTAGGGGAGGGGAAGAGATAGAGAGAGAGAAACAGAAAGAGTTCAAGCGTCCCATGCTCAGTCTTTCTCTTCTTTTGAGTTGGTGGGTTTCTTGAGCTGGTGGTTGTGATCTCCCCCTGTGGAATAACTTTTACCAAGTCCAAGCTGATTTCAACGCAGTGGTCAAGTTGGCTTTCCTTGTCCAGTATCAGTGATACAGTCTTCTCCTCCAGCTTTGTTTACCTCCTCCCATGTCTTAGATAAGTTAGACAATAGTACCACCTTTATCTTATCTCAAGTTCCTCTCAAGGTGGCTTAACTTACAGTTCAAGTTCCAGGTATCCACAGAGGCATATCTAAGGGGGACCTTCAATGGTCGCAGGTGCCCTCTGTCCCATAACTTGGGGTAATCTTTGACCAGCGGTGTGTGTACGAGCAGTCACTTCTTTACACAGTTTGCCACAGTGGGATTTCTGTCTGGATGTGCTAACCAGATCTTACCTCCCCAGGCCTGGAGTTAGTGCCATCCTGTTGCTCGCTTCTGTGCTTATCTCATGGTAAAGTCCTTCTGTGGTCTTAACAGTGTTTGAGACAGGCAGTTGTGCCCTCTAAGTCCTTACAAGCCTCACAAAAAGTTTCCAGGTTAGGAGGTAAGGAACGGAAGTACCTCCAGAATTCTGCTGATATGTAATTTTAGGAGAGGTGGGTAACTCATTGAAACGAATTAAACTTCTCTTAACTCTGTTTGCTACAGGTCTGTTTTAGAAGACACTCAATATCATTGGTCCATTTCCACTGTGTCATCCACTGAAGAGGTACAGAGAGCTCTCTCTCTGCTCCTTAGAGTTAGTAAGCCATCTAAAAAAAATATTAAATGGTGATTAAAGAAAATGATAGAAACATCAGCTCTGTGGATCTCACATTTAAACCCAGTTTGTAACTGAACCTGAAACACATTCTGGGCTTCCCTGTAGACCCAACCCCCTTGAACACCTAAGCATGCAATTATTAACAGCTGCACAGAAAACTAGCTGGCAGGTTTGATGTGAAATATAATGGAAAGCTTTTACTGTTTTATAATAATTCTGAGTGCAGAATAATCAAGATAAGAAGAACTGATTTTTTGACTAATGAATAAAAATTAATCAGTGAGTCATATCAGCTATAATATATGAGCTGTTTTTAAATTATCAAACTTAATAGCAGATACTAAACATAGTATTTGGTATTTCCCTTTGTTAATCAGCACAGTAGAATGTAATTTGTTTAAATCTCATTAATTCAAAGAACACCCTTGTACCTAAAATCGTGTTCTTATAAACGTGTTATGCGCAACACCTTTTAACACACCTCTTCCAGCCCTTGTTATCACAGTAGAAGTTCATAAAAAATATAATGGTTAAATGTCCCTCTATAGCCTGCTTATCAAGAGTATGGTGAGAAACAAACTATTGACTCACACTTGGCAACTGAGAAAATTAAAACTTGTTATTATGTAACTTTATGAAAAATGTGGTTTTTTTCCTCTTCCATCTTCATCTACCAATAGATACAGTTTCCTTCTTTACAGAGAGGTATGATGCCTAATGGTGCTAAGGAAAAAAATTCCAGAGAGGTTGATTGAGGATGAGATAAGGAAAGGGTTTGATTTGTGCCTAGGCATAGATGTTACAAGACACCCACGCAGGCCGTGCCTGAGATGTTACATTTTATAATACTGCCCAACCAATCCAAGTTTTGTACATTCCGTAGCTTCTGCCCTGGTCCACCCCCTGGTCCACCCCCTGGGAATTGGGTCTGGGGGCTTTTGGGACCACTTCTTCATCATCTTCATCATCTTCAGAGTACAGAGGGTACACGGTCACCCAGTTCTTGACTCTGTTCTGTTGTTCAGGCCACGATATGAGTGTTCTCTAAACAGCCTAGGCCTTGCCTTGACAAAAGACTAAACATTTTCTACTGAATTCAGGGGTAGAATTGATATGGGGAGCATGGAATGGGGTGAGAGGGTTGAGGAACGTGTAAACTAAAGGGTGCTAAAGGGTGAGGGAATAAGGGCTGCTGCTTTTAAAATATACTTTTACTACTTAACTACTTATAAAGCTTATAAAATTAGAAAAATAAGAAAAAAAAACAAATGGACCTTACGGCATTAGTACCTATTTTATTTTTAGCAAAAGTCTTGGGAAGTGCATCAGTAAATGCAGCTTGTGTACAAGCATTTAGAAATAGATAGAATTTGTCATCCTATTACTATGTCACATTAAGCTTGATTAAAAATTTTTCTGAGAATACAAGGGTTGCCCGAACTGAGATGTAATACAGGATTTTATGCAGGAAAGACTTTAAATTCCTTCAGCCCTTCAAACCATAAACAAAGTGAATAAAAGATGGTGGAATAGGGCCTCACACTCACAGTTGCTATGACCTAATTCTCTCAAGTCTTATCAAGCCTCTTGCACATTCAAATAATAAGATAATTGTGGTTTAATTTTTCACCAGAAGCTGTAGTTTCAATCCAGCACTATGAAAGATGAAAGAGAAAGCTTTCATTCTCAGGCATGCCACTGCTGAATATCCTGAGCTGGTAAGGATTGTATCAACACTTTGTTCTCTTCCTTTGGGGCTTCTTCTGTCTTACTTGTGGATTACCTTTCTACCTTGTATGAGTAATTAAGACACAAGATTTAACAGCCTCTCTTCTTGCACAAGACAATGTGCTAGTTCAAGAATTCAGGAGTTACTTGTACAGCCAATTTAGAGGCTTGTTGTTCCCATAAATTCAAAATATGCTAAGCAGGATGTAACCAGTATTTGCTTTCTTTGAAGAGATAAAAGAGCACAATGAATTAGATTGACCAGTGACAATGTATAACATTTTATAACAAAGTTAAATGGAAGTTTGTGCACAATAAATAATATCCATTCAATAAATAGAGGTTCATGGTATAATTTCACAAACAGGGTACAGAAAAAACTATGAAAATAGCAAAATTTGCAAGATAAGAACAAAGGAAGTAGAACAGACAGGAGACATACCTTGTGAGAAAGGAGTCGTCCTCTAGAAGCAGTTGGAAAGATATCTAATGGACACACAAGAAGTCCTTGTCTTAAAATTAAAGTAGTCTTTATGGGGGCCAGATGAGATCACAGCCTTATTTTTGTGGAAGGGGACAGGACTATAGAAAAAAATCAACAATGAATGAAAAGGTTTGGGGAAGAAAGATGATATTCACTTTGTTTCAGGTTTCCCTCAAACCTGATCACTAAGACCATCGAGGACCACAGCCATCAGTGCTAAACTACACAGCAACAGCTCTAAGGTAGTGTACATTCGCAGCTGGTATGGGGTAGCATTGGTAAGGGCCAACTGTTTGGAAAGGTAATGACAATGACTGATGAACAAGACCTAACCATAGGCTGATACCATTACTGACTGAAGTAAATCTAAACGTGCTTTGAAGTTTGAAACAGACCTTGATAACTGATGTATCGTTTAACTCCCACCACATAGAATCCTAATTTCAAAACTTATGGGACAAGATAAAGAGATTACAGAGTGAAGGGGGGAAAAGAAAGAAAAAAGAAAAAAAACCCAGAAAAATAACAATTAATCAAAGGGATGTAAATGTGACCACTCACCACCTTTCATGATGAAACTGATGCCTAGACAGTCTCTGAACAATGGAAAGACTCTCAGATTTACTGCTGAACAGCATGTAATATGGCATGGAATGTCCCTTTATCTGTTGGGGTCAGCTGTACATTCTCTTGCCCAACCCCAGCCTTCTCTCTGAGAGACAGTGTGAGAAACAAAAAAGGACTTGAACTCTATGCAAACACTGTTCAGCAACAGTGAAAACTGTGTTATCAATGCTAGTTTAACCAGAAAATGGCTAAACAACACCACACGAGCTGCTATGAAGAAAATTAACCTCACCTCAGTTAGACCCATATACATTGAGTTGTAACAACTGCAAACTCCTTATTTGTTCAACCTGCTTTATCTCCGTGTTACTAGGGACAGAAATGCTATTTGAGAAATTTTATCAGAAGTCCTTGCTTAGTCCATTATTCTTACTGTAAGAGCTGTTCTATAGCCTTGGCCTTTTTTTTTGAATCTCTGTATTCTCTTGTCTCCAAACCTGGGAACCTGAACTTGGGGAAACAAAACTATCCACTGTAATGAAGATGCATTCAAAATTTGGATTTGTACAGTAGTGAAACAATATTCTTTAGGTTTATTCTATATTCATTTCCCAATAACTTCAAACATACACTTTGATTTTTTTAATTGTCGCTGATTATTATACTTGTATAACAGGTCTCTCTATTATAGCCCTAGATTGCAGTCTTGAGTGATAATGATCAACTCAGAGAAAATTTCGTACATGAATTAGGAATGTTACCCCCTCATGTGCACCACTTGACATTTAAAAACACAAAATATCACTTTCCATTTTACTGTCCAATCACACAGTTTAAGGACCTTTTGTGATCTTTAACTATTAACCCTTTTCTTCACCACCTTAAATTATCATAATGTCTTTAACAAAATTACCTCAGTAGTCTCTTCTTTTCCTAATAATGTTTAATATGTTGAACATGACATCTCCCAGACAAAGGTCCTATGCACTTCTTAGGATGATCACCTTTTACTCTAAGGACATTTTATCCTGTTCTCTGTTCTAAGCTGCTTTTTAGTTATACTAAGATTTTCCCTCTGAAAAAATAATTGCATGTATTCTATAAGTGCCTCGGCAGAGGAATCTGACAAAAAAATATGGTTTGAGGAAACTCAGGTAAATAGATCATAGAATTGTCAAGGTTGGAAAAGACCTCTAAGATCAAGTCCAACCACCAACCTAGCACCACCTCAGTGTTCACCCTTGTACCTCAAGTGCTGTATCCACATGTTTTTTTGAACACTTCCACCACTTCCCCAGGAAATCTGCTTGCCAACCCTTTCCATGAAGAAGTTTTTCCTAATATTCAATTTAAATATCTCCTGACACAACTTGAGGCCAGTTACAATGAGTGATAAGGTGCCCCCAGAGCCTCCTTTTCTCAAGGCTAAACAAACCCATCTCCCTCAGCTGCTCCTCATAACACTTGTGCTCCAGACCCTTCACCAGCTTCCTTGCCCTTCTCTGGACGTGCTCCAGCACAATATCCTTTCTGTAGCGAGGGGTCTAAAACTGAACACAGGATTCAAGATACAGCCTCACCAGTGCCAAGTACAGGGGGACGATCACTGCCCGGGTCCTGCTGGTCACATTATTCCTGATACAAGCCAGGATGCCATTGGCCTTCTTGGCCACCTGGACACACTGATAGCTCATAATCAGATGGCTGTCAACCAGCACCACCGGGTCCTTTTCAGCTAGTCAGCTTTCCAGTCACTCATCCCCAAGACTTTAGTGTTGCATGGGATGGCTAAATATGCATATATTCATAATTTCCATGTGTTTACTGAGCCCTTCTGAGAGTTCTAATATCCCTGTAAGACCAGACTTTTCCTTATGCAAGCAATGCTGATATTTCCCACAGAAGTTATACTTACTTATTCCTACCAATTCTATTCTTTGCCATATCTTATATTATTTTGCTGTTTATTATAATTTTTGATGTTTTGCTCCCTGTAAATTAATTTATAAAAAAAAAAAGGCAAAAATAAAAGCCATTATTTATCAACTCTCTCAGCCTTTAAATGGTTTAAAAACTGGAAAACTGCTCAGCCAGACATCTTCAGCTAGCTTCTTGTATGACAATAAAAAAGCATTTATGTCAAATAGCAAAATGCTTTCCAGTTACTTTTACTGTTGCTGGTATCACTAGTCACAGAGCACTTACATGGACTAATCAAGTCATCCGCGACTGAAGTGAGCAAATAGACCAAGAATATACTTACTGAGGTGATAAGAGAGAGAAAAAAAACCATATGGCAAAGGACCTTGACGGGAAGTCATATGAGAAGCAGCTGAGGTCATTTGGCCTGTTCAGCCTGGGGAAGAGGAGACTGAGAGGAGACCTCATTGCAGCCTACAACTTCCCTGTGAGGCAAGAGGACAGGTCGACACTGATCTCTTTTCTGTGGTGACCAATGACGGGACCCGAGGGAATGGCCTGAAGTTGTGTCAGGGGAGGTTTAGGTTGGATATTAGAAAAAAATTCTTTACCCACAGCATGGTTGGGTGCTGGAACAGGCTCCCCAGGGAAGTGGTCACCGTACCAAGGCTGACAGAGTTCATGAAGTATTCCACGACAATACTCTCAGCACATGATTTGACTCTAGGGGAAGGTCCTGTGCAAGGTCAAGAGTTGGATTTGATGATTCTTGTGGACCCCTTCCAACTCAGCACATTTTGTGATATTTCAAATATTTTTCTGACAGAAATCAGTAACAAAATAAGGTACCAAAGCCAAATGAATTTAAAAGTGACTAAATAAAACCAAAAGAGGAATTTTAGGGCCATATTAAACTACACAACCAGGAATTTTCATAGGATTTTCAAGCTCAGCAGTTACCTGGTCTCATATAATACACGAGAAATAACTGATCTTATCAAAAGATTAAAATATTTTCACTACCTTATCATTTCAAAGAGCTTGCCAATTTGAAAATGAGAATATTTACAAGGTTGGAGAAAAAGTATACACTTATTTATGAGTTTAATGTGTATCAAGTTCCATCCAACTAAGCGAGCTGACCGTTTTTCCAACAATTTAGTGAAAAAAAATTCTCTATTGTGAGAAGCTGTCTTATAGCACAGGTCATATTTTATTTCCTTTTTCAAAGACCCTGGTAAGAAACCAGATTTGAGACATTGGTATGCAGTCTTGCAGCCACAGGTAGGTCTCTCAGCACAGACATAAATAACAATATCATGGAGGGTATCCTACTCTTGTATAAAATCATTTTTGTAAACCCTTATGTTACAGGACATAAAGAAAGGTTTGGAAGCAACCTCATAAATCTTTGATTTCAATGTTCTTCTGTTAAATGTGGTCATACAATATAATCTTACCCAAATAGCTACTGTTAAGGCAAGAGAAATAAAGACAAAGCTATTTACTTTGCCAAGTCTGTTTTAGGTACCTTAAAGTATCCAGCTGGTTGGGGAACAGACAAAATCCACTGGTATATTTGTTGCAAAGCAGAATGAAATGTTACCAAATGAGATCTGCAGGTCCCTGTAGCATCACAAGGCAGCTGGGAGAAAAATTGAATTGATATAGCAGAGGCAGCTAATAGCTTGATTTCAATCACCTGACATTTTTGTTAGTTTTGTATAGTTAAGTTTGGCTGGAAAAAAAAAAAAAAAAAAAAAAAAAAAAAAAGAGCTTCTTATATGTGTGAATGGTGAAATGGTTTTCTTCTTTACAGTGAAGTTTATGTGAATGGAATGCTGAGAAGTTACTACTGAAACAACCACATACAGGATCAGATTGCTTAATTACAAAGACATGAGAAATATCATCACTCATCTGCCCATATATTTCTGCCTAAGTATTCATTTAATTTGGTCATTGTTCTCTAATCACATGACTTTCAAGTACACTACAGGATCCACCAATCTGTTTTCTACTGTCTGCCCAGACCTTGGAATAGCACACACAAATCTTTTACTAACATGCTTGGAAAAAGATAAGTCCAACATGTGATGCTGTTCCTTCATGTTAACTTCCTTCATGATGCACTTTACAGCAACTTCTATCTTTTACTTTGTCACCTAGATAAACTGCCTGCTCATTGCTTGGATGGCTGAAGAGTTTGACAGATAAAAACATGACTGGATGAAGAGATTTTCTTCATAGAAAGGGTTGTCAAGCATTGGAACAGGCAGCTCAGGGAAACAGTGGAGTCACCATTCCTGGAGATATTTAAAAGACGTGTAGATGAGACACTTAGGGGCATGGTTTAGTGGTGGGCTTGGCAGTGCTGGATTAACTCCCTCTGAGTTATCACCGCAGAGGCTTAGAAAGGCAGAAACTACTAAGGGAGTGTTGGATCCTTACAGAGAAAGGGAACTTTGTTGTAAAGGAGAAGAAAACTTTGTGACTTAGTAATATATACTATAACACAGAGCCTTCATTTCAACCTTGTTTCCAGTGGTTTTCTCCCTTCTCTTTTACTCATATTTCTCCCTACTTTGCTTTAAAGCCAGAGTTTATAATGGCCTGTCATGAACAGAAGTCCTATTTATACACAGCTTGGAAAGAGGATAACAAAACAGATGACCATGTTGAAACAAGCATAAAGAGAATGAGAAGGAAGTGCAGTGTTCTGCAAAATAGCAAGACAGACAAACATTGGTGACCTTCATACAAACTATCTCCAAAGTCGGTGAAGTTACACCAGAATGTTTATTTTTAATTTTGTTCTCTAATAAAGCAGCAGCATTATCCAATCTCAAAAAAGTCATCTCTATTTACTCAGCTGTATTATAGCCATTAATCATTGATACAGAACTATAAATCTGTACAATGTTTTACCATTAGAGACTTAAAAGAGTTCAGGCACAGAAGGCAAATTATATACCGATAAAGCAGCACCTGAGAGAATCAGGAGCTATTACAACAGAAGAAACAAAATATATATTTCCAGTGAAGTATTTCCAAGAGAGGTTAAAAGAAAAGGATGTTTTTCAGTAGAGCAAAGCTTTATTTGGTAATAATTCCCTATCTAATTCTGTAGTTGACTGTTTGTTGTTAGTTTGGTCAGGTCAAACCAAAATGATGATAATTCCAAGTCTAACAAAATTATTATGTTGAATTACCGGAAGGAAAAAAAAATTTCCCTTCAATCTTATTTCTCCTGTTACATTCTCTTTCACAATTTTGTCTCATAAATACCAGTGAATACTGTCAGTCTAAGTGGCATACTACAAAAATAATTGTTTCTATTTGAAGTTAAGACTTTTTCATTCCACCGTGAAAAACTGTCACCACCAAAATGCGGATCTATCTCGCAATTTCTTGGAATTTTTTGTTTGTTTATTTCACAGAATCACAGAATCAACCAGGTTGGAAAAGATCTCTGAGATCATTGAGTCCAACCCATGACCCAACACCACTTTGTCTGCTAGACCATGGCACCAAGTGCCATGTCCAGTCTCTTCTTAAATACCTCCAGGGGTAGTGACTCCACCACTTCCCTGGGCAGGCCTTTTCAGTGTCTGATCACTCTCTCTGCAAAGACTTTCTTTCTAATGTCTAACCTAAACCTCCCCCGGCACAGCTTAAGACCATGCCCTCTTGTCCAACTGCTGGTTGCCTGGGACAAGAGACCAACCCCCACCTGGCTACAACCTTCTTTCAGGGAGTTGTAGAGGGTTATGAGGTCTCCCCTGCGCCTCATCTTCTCCAGGTTGAACATCCCTAGCTCCCTCAGCCGGTCCTCACAGGGTCTGTGCTCCAGTCCCTTCACCAGTCTCATTGCCCTTCTTTGGACACTCTCCAGCACCTCAGTGTCCTTCCTAAACTGAGTGCCCCAGAACTGGACACAGCACTCAAGGTGCGGCCTAACTAGTGTCGAGTACAGGGGCAGAATCACTTCTCTGGTCCTACTGGCAGCAATATTCTCGATACATTTGATTTTTAAATTTTGTTTAATTTCACAATCAGAAGACAATGAGTGTAAGATTTAAGACAAGAATATGTTTAGCTATCCCTCCTCCATGTTTTTGCTAAGAGCTAAGAAGATCGGAGACTTAAATTGACAATACATTTTCTCTTCTCTAAAGTTCTGTGGGTAATACTGACTGTTAAACAAGAACACAGCCTCTGTCTATTCAGGTAACATAGCCATCAATGAAATACACACATCCCTGGGAAACTGAAATAGCTAAAATAATTTTTTTTAGAGAGTATTAATGTACTTTTAAAAAGCCTTTCTTGTTATCTGAAACCAATTTAACCAGTTTTGATTGTAATTAAACTTTGGTCATTTTTGTCTTTTGCATGCATATATGAAACACAGGTCTGTGCTCTTCCTGCAAAGCCTGACCTCACTTTCAGAGATAGTGCAGTTTCTTTTACTCTTGATCTGCACGTTCTGCCAAGCTGGTCTTCTTCCCCACTTGCTTGACTTATGACACAATTGCACATAAGTGGAATTGTCTGCTCCTGTGCTTCTGAAAGGTGGTTCTTAGACACTGACCAGCACTCAAATGCAGACTCCCAGAGTACTCTGGTACATAGCTCCCTGAATAGCTCAAAGTTTGCTCTTATAAAGTCCAAGATGTTGTCCTTTTTTCTCATTACACTGAGAATTTTAATCTCAAGTATTTCATAATCACTGTGGCCAAGGCAGATACCTACCATCACATCTTTCTGTATTTACAGATAGCAAGTCCAGGAGGGCATCTTTTCTAGTTGGTATTCAAAGTACCTGAGACAAGAAATTGTCTGCTACAAACTTCAAGAATTTCCAAGAAATTCTTGGAATTTCTGTGTGTCATAGCAATGTGATATGAAATTTCAAATAAGGATAAGGGCTACCAATCCTGAAATTTTTCCTAACTACCAGTAGAACAAATTCATCACTGCTTACATCGTCCTGACTGGGCGATTGGTGGTAAACATCCACTACTACACATCCTTTGTTTTCCATCGCCCTAATACTCATCCAGTGGCTCTCAACCACATCAATGCTAACTGTAACAATTAAACCTCTTCCTTACATATAGTACACCTCCAACTCACCTGCCCTACCTACTCCTCCTGAGCAGCCTGTAGCTCTCCATCCCGGTACTCCAGATGTGGGACTCATGCCACCAAGTCTCACTATTAAAAATATCTTAACTCTTGTGTACATTTGTAAATACTAAGACCAAGATGACAGCTGAGATGAAATATACTTGGGGCAAGTCATACCAAGTACTGACAGAGCATTTGCAGAAAGCCTCAAGAGGAAGTGTAGAATATAACCAAATCATCCTTCCATAAAAATAATTGAGAGTGAAAAAATGTCATTTTTTTTCCCTTCTCCCTATAATCTTCATGTAATTACAGTTTTATGAGTATTCTTTTTTTGGCACAAATTAACCCTAATTTTAATGTTGAAGACATCTGCGCTTACTCTCAAAATATTATTTTACACAATGTTAATCGCATTTTGAGGCAAATATGTCATATGTATATTATTAACTAGTTTAGCACTTTTATCTGTTCAAAATGAAACAACAGGGGTTTTTTTGCCTGGTCTTTTGTTCATTCTGGTAGACATTTCAACTTTAAAAAAAATAAAAATTAGACTTCGAAAGTCTAAGTCCCCAAAATATTTTAATGTAAACTCTAGCTATTCATCTTTCACTTGCACAGAATTGAACTACATACTCCTTGCATAAGTCTTTTCTCATTTTTGTTCATAATAAAATGAGACCTTTTGAAATTCATATGTGAATAACAATACTCTATGAAGTATCCAACTGTTTCTATATTGAGAGTTTTTTTATTACCTATACTATTTTTTTCCTATGTTTAATTTATTTGAATTTCTTCAGCTTACAGTAACTGAATTTAGGCTGTGAATGTTGAGTAACCACCAATTGCATTCAGCAGAAAAAGAAAAAAATCTCCACACCATCACAGTGTGGACACTAGCCTTGAGAGATTCATTCAACTTCTTCAGCAAAAGAAATAGGAATCTATCAATATATTAAAACAGTCTTGATTGAATGAATGAGATTTTCTACTGTACAGTTTAAAATAACACAACAAGAAAGGCAAGGGGAAAAAAGAACTTCTGAGTTGTACCCCAAGGGAGTTACTTAAAAGCCTGGTTGCTGGAAAAAGTAGTAGGTGCTGTCAATTCATTTTGTGAATCTGCCTCTGACCTTCAGTAGAAAAGAAGGTTTTAGAATAATAGTCCTAAAGGCAGTTTTGAGATAGCAGATGCTATCCCTCCACCAGGCACAGAAAAATTATCACCCAGTTTTCTAATTAACTATGACTCTCTTGTCAAAAAATTAGAACATCAGAGGAGATCCATATCACAGCCACACACATATATTTTGTGAAGAGGAGGGTTGAAAGTTTAACTATCCTGGAGTTTGAAAGGGGAACTATCTTCCTATTTATTAAGTCTAATTGCATAACATGTAAGTCCTTTTCTTCCAGTGAAAATTCAGATGGAGTTAAATATTTTTTTCTTTAAAAAAATTAATTAAAAAACCTAAATCAAAACAAAACAAAACAAAAAAAACACAAAAAAAGCAAACAAAACCCCACAGTGCATATTTACTGTAACGCACAGATACAACTTTCACCATTCCACCATTCCTAGTAAAAGGTCACAGCCTTCATACTGACCTGACAATGCAAAGTTGCAGGACTTGATGAGATCTATATTGTCCAGAGCCAGTTTTAAATTGCTTTAATGGTGGTAACAACTGTGTAGCAATCAAGGGACTTTTGCCTTGCCTGCTTCAGCTTAGGTCTGTAAATATCTCATGGTAAGGTCTCCTTTAGGTTGTTGTTGCACAGCAAACAGTGAGAAGTTGTGGTAATCAGAACATACTATTTCGGAGGTTTTGAACCTTAGCTGGAACCAAAGAGGAAAGCAGAATATACTACATAATATAAGAAATAAATCCAAACAAACACAAAACATACCTTCAGGTAAAGAACTAGGGACAACACTGACTTATTGTAACCTCCTCAGCACCACTATTCCTCCTTAGAAAGAGATGCTGTCAAACTTAGGACCGAGAGGGACATTAGAATGATAGACAAAATATTGGAGAAAAGGGACAGATTCTAAAAACTGTGCCTAAAACAATTGTACATATATGTTTTGTGAGGTTTTTCTATATTAATTTGGACTGTGTTCACATTATTGTTCAAAGAGTTGTATCAACTGTTGTATTATGATAAGCCTGCTAATATTTTATTTGAACTAAGAGCAAATTATTGGCTCCATTTACAAGGTGTGGGGTTTCTTTGCCCATATCAGGATTTTAGGAAAATTTTGTAGAAGTTAAAATAATACATTTATCTCCCAATGAAACACAAAAATGTTTCCTAATTCATCTGATGTAACTTATGGGGTAAATGAGGCTTATATGTCATTATATACAAGATCAGGGAGTACCAAATACATAAAATAAGGACTCTGCTTGCTGTATATTAGTCAATAGTCACACATGAGTCTGTAGGAGTATTGAATTATTTTAATAAAGCTTTCAGAGGATGAGAAAGCTTGTTACAATGTGAAGAGGAAAAATATGAAACTTAAACACATACATTCCAATTTTATGGTAGCATGGTAGATTGATAAGGAATAAGACTCAATATGCTTTGCACAATGCAGACTGCAAGACATAACCATCACCTGGGAATCATGTAATGCATGGTTCAGCTGTGGGAAAACTATATAAAAGGTCAAAATGTCTGTAGTGAAACATTGCTTATGACCTTAATTTGACATAGCAGGAGTTAAAAACTTTAATCAAAATCATAACCTCTTTGGAATATGAACACTCTTATGATTTAGTATTTTCATCACTCTCATCGTCAAAACCAAGTTTGCGTAGACCATTTTATAGGTGTATTTCAAGTCTAGTCATGAGAATTATGTGGATACAGTTTCAATACATTATGTGTGGAGAAACAGGGAAGACTGCACTGGTACTTTGACCTTTTCAGTATTCGGTGATTTGGACAACCACCTCTGTTCTTTAAAATTGCATGACCCTGTGAGTAACAGCAAAAATCTCAAAAAGGTCAAGTCAGTATAGCAAAGTTCAGTTTGACAGAATAGCTAGACATTCAAACCTAGATAGAATCTCTATCATAAAAACATTTAAAGAACCCCCTAACTACTATAGGTAGTATCACAGTACATCTCCTGCAGTGTAAAACATCTTTTGGTTGA
Organism: Manacus vitellinus; assembly: GCF_001715985.3. Lineage (NCBI taxonomy): Eukaryota > Metazoa > Chordata > Aves > Passeriformes > Pipridae > Manacus > Manacus vitellinus. The sequence continues at coordinate 15,602,065 of NW_021939256.1, read as the reverse complement.
AAACAAAAACCAGTCAAATCCCAGCAAGTGGTTTGTATTTCCACAGAGAGCCTGCGATGCTGTTTCAGGTACCGGAACTGTATCCACGTGTTACATTTTTATAAACAGTTCCTCACCTTGCAAAACTTCTTTAGTAATAAATGGGGAGAGTGAGTTAAAAAAAATTGGATGTGATATAATAAAATAGCTGTCAAGATGAATTCACGTTATGCTGAGTTCTAAGCATAGATATTGCAGAACTCTCTTTTCTTAGACTATTAGAGAAGTCCATTCTTAGACACTGATTTTTTTTTCTTTAATAGAGCTTTCTCTAAACTCTAAATGGGAACATACATATCAAGACACTTATTCTTCATTATATTGCATTAGAAATATACTTTCAGTCCAGAAGTAAAGATACAGTTACTCAGACCAGGGAAATGTGAGGGCTTGGCAAATTGTACAAAAATCCCTTTCTATAATATTCACTGAAAATTTGAGTATCAGTGCTAGAAACTAAGGCTGAAGAAGAGCCTCATGAACACGTTTATCTTTCTTGCTATCAGTAATGCCTACACAGAGCCTGTGGATCCTGAAGACAAATCACCTGCTACTTGTATTTATATTTGTTACGTAATTGGAGGCCAGAGAAATACAGCTGGCATCAGAGGTGAAGAATGAGGCTGAACGCTGCCTAAGAATGACTTATCAAGAAACGATTCTTTCAGATTGTCTAGAAGTTTTTGAGGGACAAAAGAAACATTGATGAGAATATGCTTTTCTTCCGGGTTCCATCTTAACAACAAATCTAAGGCAATTTTAGTTGCTATCTACATCAAATCCCTTAAACCTTTGGACAAGGTTTTATTGGGCAGGACTTGTACGTGGGAACTCTGTGCCACAGCAGAATGTGAATAGCACTGTGACAACTGTTTCTGTGGTACTAGTGAGGGAAGGCATACAATGGTATAATGTTTGCTAATTAAACTTTTTGTCAGTGTGGAGTATAGCTATCTTAGTAATAGTTGGTGCAAAAGATCTACGAGAAAACAATGTTTCAGCTATCCTTACCACATTCTGAAGTTTGACAGCTGCATAATGCAAGGAAAGAGGTTTTTCAGGTTGCTTGTTTTGTGAGAAATGTGTTCCAGCATTTTGCTTTGATTACACCTATAGGCACATGGGCTGAGATCCTGAAGAGAACAGCCCAACTGAATCTTGCTAATCTGACATTGAACTTAAGGGTGTGGTTTAAATGTAGAAATCTGAGACTTTTTTTTTAATCAAGTATAAACAATCTTTTATGCCAACTGTTGTAAAGCTGAGTGGCCTTCTTTCTAGCGGGCAAGTTTTTTCTCATTAGCTATTTTCTCATTTCTTAAAGGCTTCCTTATTAGATGTTAATACTGATACACTTTTGCTTGGCTGTTTATTATTATGGTACATTCACTGTATATTTTGTTTTGTTAAAAATGTGTGGCTGAGCAATAGAGAAAAGAGTTGTCTATTCAATTTCTTGGATCATACAGATTTCTCTATAGGGAAGAAGGGACAGCAATTTATATATGAGGCATCAAGCAAGTACATCTGGGAGAAGTTTCTGGAAAGCAGTAAATAGGGAAAGAGAAAGGAAGAGGGAGAAAGAAAAAACTCCCAAGGTAATGGAAGAATAGAGCAGGAAGAGACAAAGAAAGAGCTATGGAAGAAGAGACAAAGAAAGAGCTATGAGGCTGACAGATGTGCAAAACTGCTTTTAAAAACCCTCCAGGGGCAAGTACTTTAAAGCTTATTTCTAATATTTCCAAGACGGATGGTAGTTTTCTCTCCATCAGTTATGGCATTTAAAAGAAGAAACTTCTGTTCAGCAGATGTTTCTGTTCTTGATACTTGAGGAAAATAAAATTAGTATTTCACATTACTGCAAACTAATCATGTGTAAAATTAGAACACAGTTTAAGACTAAACTAAGGAACAGCTAATCTAGAAGACAACTGAGGCGTTCAATGATCTTCTAACTAGAAAGACCTCTTCTATGAGCTCTTGGCCTTTCAGAGAGGGCTAGAGTCATGTCCAACTATTTTAATGGTAGCATGTACTTGTAGAAACTTCAACAGCAGCATTTCTCTCAGCCTTGCAATAACTGGCCCCTTCATAGAGTTTCTGTATATGATCCTTTCAGAGATTAATTTATCCTATTAGGTTCTTCAGGAAGTAATGTATTACTTAAAGCATTTAGCATGGAACTTGAACCAGTTTTCCTCTGTAGGGAATTGCATGCTTATAATTCCTTTTTATTGAAAACAGAGAACCATCTTCTAAGAGCACCTGTCATGCTGGACACTGAAAGTATATTGAGAAAATAGAGCACACTGCAGGATGAGAGCAATCAAGTATTAAGCCTGAATTTCATCAGTTAAGATTTAGATTTTCAAAAGTTTTTCTTTTATACATGAAAGTCTTCATTTATCATTAAAAAAAATTACCATCAGTGATTTATCAGAGAAAAAATTGCCTTTGATAGTTCAATTTAGAAATATGTTATTTATTAATAACTGGTGAGCTGACTATAATAATAATAATCACAATTTTTGCTGCTGAGTAGAAAATAGTACAAAACAAAATATCTCCAGCATTTTGAAGAACTCTTTTTTTTTCTTTTCGTAGGAAAAGATCTCTACAATGTTTTGTCAAAGTTAGCAATTTACAACTGAATAACAATAATATATTGGTCCAATGAATTCCTGTGGATCCATTCCATTGTCCCATAATTCACCTCTAATATTGCACATCAGAGAAACAACAGATATATTTTGTTTACAAGCTGTTTAAGCAACCCCACACTGCTTGTGGTTGTAAACTTTTATACTAGGTAGAAACATACAAGTAACAAGGCAGCATAAGCACCCTGTAAAATTAATACAACAAAACCCCCAAATCCATAGTGAGAAGTAAGTCTCTGAGTCTGGAAGGTAAACCCCCCAATTTTTATGTAGGACTTGATATCACAGAAGTGGAATGTGAGCAGAGCTTAAAATATATGCATAGTTGTAGACATAAACAGTACATACTGTTTAGAGAACAGAAAGGCAAAACCAGAATATTCTGGTTTGCCAGCCAGAGGAGATGTTGACCTTTCTGGAGCAGATCTCTATTCTTAATAATATCAGCTTATAAAGATCTGGTTAGGGATGTGAAGGTTGAAAGCAGCCTTGGCTGCCGTGACCATGAGGTGGTAGACTTCAGGTTCCTGGTAAGACAGGGGAGGGCAAAAAGCAAGATCACAAACCTGGACTTAAGGAGGACAGATTCTGGCTTCTTCAAGGATGTGCTTGAAAGTGCTGAAATTCAGGTATCAACTATTACAAGTTCATGAGCAGTCCATTCCAATGAGCAAAAGTAAAAATTGCCAGAAGGCTTGCATGAATAAGCAAGGAGCTCCTAGCAAAACTAACACACAGCAAGGAATAATACATAAGGTAGGAGTAGTAACAGGTATGGACTATAGAAACACTGTTGTATCACAGGAAAGGCAACAAGAAGGAATTCTATATATAGATAAGTAGCAAAAGGAAGACTAGGAAAAGCATGGATCAGTTGCTAAACGGCTTGGGAGCCTAGCTGACCCAGGGCATAGGAAAAGCTAAGGTAATAAATACCTTCCTCACCTTTGTTTTTAGTAGCAGGACCAGCCTTCAGAAATCCAAGGATCAGAGAAAATGCAAGACTAACTTGACAAACTTCTATGACTCTTGGTAGATGAGGCATTTTCTACTTTCTGCTTAGAAAAGCTGATGAAGTATGGGTGGATGAGAGCAGACAGTGAGATTAAAAAGCTGCCTGGACACAGTCCTAGTCAGCCTGCTCTGGGTCCCTTTGCTTGAGTAAGGTTTTTTCCCAGATGACCTCCAAATGTCCCTGCCAACCTTAACCATTCTGTTTGCTATCAGCTGCTTGATGTGAGAAACTGAAGATCTCACCTATGTTTTCTGCTGGGAGTGATGTTGTTGCTTTTTTTCATAATCATCTTTTTCATATGAATAAAATCTATCAAGATTCTCAAATGAAAACCAGCAAAAAAATAGGGCAGTACCTCCCTGTTTGGACTCCTAGATAAAGCATTAGATTCCCTGTTTGGACTCCTAGATAAAGCATTAAATTTTTTAGGACAGTATTCTGTTCCCAAAGTTACCCAGTAAAAAGAGTTGTTTTAGTGTGATTAACTATTCCGTAGGATATTTTTGTAATTCCTATTGTCAACTGCTTTCTTCACTGACCCATAAATGTGTGTTCAAACTAGAACATACAATGGTCTTTTGCCTTGCCGTGACTTCATGATGGAACTATATTAAGGACTCATGCTGTGTGTGTTTGCAATTAAATATTTATTCTGGCTTAATAGCTGTTCTAGCAGGAAAATTGTCACGATGGCAGAATGATCTGATGGTGATTAGGAGTTTGAAACAAAAATCTGCCATATCAGATCTGTATCAAGAAACCAGCAAGCAGTTAGGTCAGAGAATTACACGTAAGGAGTTTTACAGTGATGAATCTCCAGGTAACACAGCACTTATTAACAGTTGGATAACTTTAGGAGCTTGTAGAACAAACCAAAGAGTTTCCAAATAGTTAAAGATATAGATATAATTTTTTTAAAAAGTCAAAATTACTGAAAAAATTTTCCTACCAAGGTGTATTAAAAAATGTCAGAATAGGAAAATTGATATGGTTCCTTATGCTTCCATTTTTCCATGTGTACCCAAATCCTGTACCCAAATCCTATTGAATGATATCACCATCAAAGGTCTTCTACTACAGGAGAAGCAGTAGAATGTTGTAAGGTCCCTAGCCACTGAAGGTGTTTGTATTAGGGAGGGTTCAGAACATACTGAATCTAAAACCATGATACCGCTGCAAGCTCAACAAAACTGATATTTATTACCAAGAGGCGGCCAACAACACAAACAAACCCATAAGGGAGGAAGGAGGAGAGGAATAAGCCCCCAGCATGACCTCCCCAGTTACCCAGCTGTTGCCCATAAAGTTATCTTACCAACCTAGCATGCCTATAATTACCCATAGCAGAAGCTGCATCCTTGGAGAGTCAGTAAGTTCACAAACTGGCAGGCGTCCCTGCCAAAAGGCAACGTTGTCCTTGGCGTGAAGCTAGCTCAATTCCAAGAAAGCACTATCTGCTTTTATACAATTAATTGAGTGACCTCAGCCTCCGCAGGTGTGGCCATCACCGCCCAGCCAGAGGCCCTCAGTCCCACCCTCTTGGTTATATAAGTTCATCCCTTCAGTGCATGTGTGAGAACTTTGGAAATCCACTAATGCACATGCAGTATGCTTTGGGGTTTTTCTAATTGAGTCGGGGGTCGAGCCTTTCTCCCTTCCTCTTCAATTTCTCCTTCAAATGCCCTTGGCAGAAAATGAACCAATAGTAGAACACCAATTAAAATAGTTTATACAGAAGTTCTCCCTCCAAGGATGAATTCACTGTTTTATCAGTGAACTTGGCAAGGAGAATACAAGCTACTACAGGTGGCTGGGACCAAACACAGACCAAAAGTATCAGCATAAATTCACTCTGCTACAATGTTCTACTCAAAGAGCATGACACAAGAAATTATGTCCCAGGCTTGTCCCCTTCAAAATAAAGCAAACAAACAAATTTATTTTTTGATCTGGAAATAGAAATTAAGACTGATGTTCTCTTATAATAGGAAATTCAGATTGTACCACAGTTCTCTGGAGAGACCCATCCAAATAAAATCTGCTGTACATGGAGTCTGGTAGGTAATTTCTCTGCAGAGTATGCCGATCCGTACTGTGTCTCCCTGCAAGATCACTTAATTTGACCCGAAACTGGACAACACAAGGGTCCATCCTCTCTTCCCCATTTCCCTCATTACAAACTTCAAGAAGATTCTGTGTAGGCTGTTAGGAAATATACTTAATGGTTCAGACTTATCAGATTATTGGATCCAGAAAGTCTTTAATCTCCACTGCGTTCTTTACTTTCAGCTTGGATTTACACATTAGGTAGGAAACCTGATTTTTTTTTATATTTTCCAAGCAAAAGAATGAGCTGCAGCAAAAAACTTTAAAAATTAGTATTATCAGTGTTTTAATTAAACACTGATAATATTTCTTCACAAGTTAACAAATTTGGAATAAAATGCAATTAACATACATCTTTTAATAGTCAGTACTAATCCTTTGTAAAACACCATATGGCCTAGTAAAAAAAAGAGTTAATTTTCGATTAACTTGAACAGTGATGACATTCAGTGTACAAAAAAACTAGTTGAGTTATACTTCCCACTTTGGCTGGAGATGCCTGGAAAGATGTGCTCTTACATGCTTAGCCATATTTTAAAGGAAGGTACAAGAAAAGGTAGTTCTGCAATGTTAAGTGAAATAAAAACTTGAAGTATTTAAAAAAAATCATGCATCTTAAATATCCAATTACATCTTCACTTTTATATTATTCATGAAGCTGGAAAAAACTAATCTCATCTGAGAGTCTCTAATAATTTAGCAGGCTTAAATTGCTTTTACTTACCAGTAACACTAAAAGGATATCTGTTTCACATTTTAAAAGTGTTGTCATCTTTATTTTGTTAAATGTATTCATCTGGCCTGAACAGAATGAAAAAAGTAACAAAATTTGCATTTACCTTGTCACAGTCACTGAGAAATTCTGTCTGCACTAAGGAGACATACAGTATTAATCCTATATTACTGTCCAGTAAGCATCCCCCAGAAGCCCTTTCCTTTGCCAGCAGCACACTCTTTTTGCTGTTTGTAGCAGAGAGTATATCACTACTGTGTCGTTCAGAGCTTTGGTTTCCATGTTGCGGCATCTTCAATTCATGGTCAAATGACCACTTAGCTTGTAAATTAAATTTCCACAGTCCATGTGGTTCACATTATAGCTTATTAGTCAAGAAACAATTATGTCATCGTGTGCGCCACTGAGCTAGCACAAACAGAGACACTTATACCATGGGCTTAGAGCCAGCTCATGAAAAGCAACTGTGTGAATAGCACAACTGTATCACAGGTTCAGTGCTTTGTGAGGAGCTGGCCACCCATCACTGGCACCAAAGCGATGAAACAACACGTGGTGCAGTAAGAGAGCCTTGCTTTTTAAAAATATACACCATTTGATTTAAAAATACGGGGGGGATAAAAGTAACCAAATTATTCTTTGTATAAGAAGTAATCTTATCCTAAAGTAATTCTTGTAGAAATTCATAAACTAAATTTAATCAAGATCTTTATGGCTAAGGAATTATGGATATACTTAGAAATGCTATGAAATTGGGTAGTTTATCATCAGCCTTGGTGAAAACTGAAATAGCACATAACAGCCTTCTGTAACAGCCTCCATACTAGGATTTTTAATCTAATACAAATTTTTTTAAAGCCCATCCATGACTGTATGAGATCTAATATCAGACCAAAAAAATTAAGTGATTTCTTTTGAAGTACTGTAATTTTTTTTCTTTTATGCTGATATCAAGTACAAATAATTTAATAGGTTGCCCTTCCTTTTTCTTAATCTGTAATGGATAACACTAGATTTTTATATTGGTTGTTAGTTATAATTTGCTTTTTCTTAAATGACTTCCTCAGAGATGGTTCCTTGAATTACCCTCTCCTGTCCCATTCTTTTTTTTTTATTTCAGCATATGCCCTTCCAGCGGCACAAGCTTGGCGGATCTATACACATAGATATATACACACACAGATACATAAGTACATGTGCACGCACACACGCATATGTATATACACACACCAACTATTCAAACCCTCTGGGCTCAGTTCCCTTTGCCCTTTCTGCCCATCTTACTGACATTCAGGTCATTGTACATATACAATGTATGCATACACTGTGTATATATAAAGTATATATTCCTATGTGTGTATATACACACAATGTATATGAAAATACATAAGCACACTATAGTAGAGTGATAAAAATGCTGCTTCCTTGCTACAAATAGGGTTTAAAACTTTAGAAATGAACCAGTAAAATCATTCACTAGTGATAAACAACTTCAACAAACTGAAAAGTTACATGGGGATTCCACAAGCTTGACACAGGTGACATACAGCCAGCTAAAATTTATTCTTAAACCAGACATACTCAAAGACCCTGAGAATGTACTGATTCCTGTGTGGGTTTCTAACAGCAGACAAATAATTTTACAAACTGCAACGTTATTAAGCTATCTCTGGACCTGGAAAAAAACTCCTAAATGATCCCCTTATTCAAGAATCAACCCCAGTTGTAACTGATTGAATTTTAAAGAATTGGTTTTGTAAAAAAAAGTTAATTTTAATAATTTCTGACATCACTACTGCTATCCTATCTGAGTACTTGAATACCTCTGGCAGATTGAGCCTGTCTAGCCATGTCAGCAGCCATCAATGTGAAACTCAGGACTAAGAAATTTTAACATATTCTGTGCTGGCACCCTGGGTTTGCTCACATGTGTTTTACATATACAGTTTATAAGACTTCAGAAAGTGCCAAAGATGTCACTAGCTTCTTTAGTAGTCATACTTTCAGAGTTATGCAAATAATTTCCCATTGGAATAAAGTATTCAACATTATAATATCAATGAATATATTTTGATTGCTAAGATTATTTTGAAAAATTATTTTGGAATCTCTTCAGTCTTTCAGGTATTCTGCAGAATGATGTGGGAAGGGAAAACGAAAAAAGCAAAAAACCCCAAGAAAACAGCAACTAAGAAAACCCATAACTTTTTTGTTCAGCTTTAACTGCACTGATCAGCCAAATTTTAAATCTGCATTGCTTTATTTATACTTCAAACTCAGGTCTTCTAGGAATTCTTTTGCTGTTATAATTCAAAGGTTTGTAAGAAATTATAGAAGATCTGATGATTTTTCAGGAAGAAATTAGAAAAACGTCACAAAGCATTGTTTCAGAATCCTGTATTTTTTCCAACATTAAATGATTGTACTACAGGGTTTATCACTTCTAAGTACTTAGGACTGTGCTCAAATCTGAGCACAGGAGCCTTATAATTATGCATAGGAAGCGTCAGAAATTCAATGAACATAGAAGGTTTGATTTTTTGAGTACTAAACAATTGAGTTTTTCATACTATCTTTTTCAACCCCAAATTTGGTTGCAACAGAAAGTATTTATCTATGTGTCAAAGACTTATGAATACCCAGGAGCACAACACATGCTTACTTTAGTGAGATTGTTATACTGTTGTTTTCCAACAAATAACAGTTCACTTTGAAGAATGAATTAGATCAGCATAGAACTTTTCACAGCAAGCATGTAAAACTCTGCTTTATGAACTGAGCAATCAAATTCTAAACTGAAAAAATTCAAAAGGCTATTTAAGTGTTTTATAATCCCCTCTGGCTCTGTTTTTCTTTCTTGTTTTTTAAATCAGTTATACATATTAAGTACTAGATGCAGCACCAATTTAAGCACAGTTGCCTTCATACTTCAAGATAACATATCCATGGCAGATTCTGGGGCCTGTGTAATCCCGTGTACTTTAACAAAGCTTTAGCAAGAGACATCTCAGTAAGAGAGATGGACTGTGCTACATTTCAGTGCTGGGTAAAATATTTCTGGCTTTCAACACAACAGCTACTTGAAAGAGAGGGTAACATTTCTTCTCTCACAGTGCATGAGAGGACAGGCCCCGAAGTCTGGAAAATGCTGTCAAGGGACTCTCAGTTGCCAGATTTCAACTAGAATACTAATTTTACTGCAACCAGCTGCCACCATCTCTGGTTCTTATACAAAAAAAAAGGTTTTCAACAATGTTCCTCCATAGACTGAAACAAAACATATACTTTTGTCTTAAATTAGGGGTACTGAAACACGAAGCAATAAAGCAAATGCTTTTTAAGAGAAAGTTTCTAGAGTTTTGGTTAATGTCACTGTTGTAGATTAGAGCTATTGATTACTCTCAGCACATGGTATGACTCTAAGGGATGGTCCTGTGCAGGACCAAGAGCTGGACTTGATGATTCTTGTAGGTCCCTTCCAAATCAGCATATTCTGTGATTCTTCTGGTCAGAATGCCACAATTACACTTGCAAAACTGTACTAGGATCAAGCTGTCAATCTGAATGCAAGTGTTTTGAGGGTCGTGGGGAATTTTATGCTACAGGTATGAACAGGGTAAAAGCTGAGAGACTGAAAATCTAACTCAACACTTCAAGCATTATCTTATATTTTGATAATTCAGATATCTTCTACTATTGGTGAGGAAGATAACTAGATTAGAAATCTTCTTTGACTTGTTAAGAAGCTGGTGCAATGATTCTTGTGAGTTGAAGATAGCACACAAATTTAGTGTAGTTATCATTCTCTGCACTGACATGATATTGACAGTTAAAAAATTGAGTAAAAATTAAAGAAGTTCTACATGGTTAGAGAATGACTTCACAGTGCTTTGAAACACACAGTGCTTTCTAACATTAATTGTTAGAAATACTGACTTCCTCCTTGTCCTCCTGACAAGGCTGTTCCAAGAACAGGAAGTGATCCATGGCTGGCAGACAGCTTCTAATGCCACACTAAACTGTGTTGCAGGTCCTAAGAGTAGGTAGTGCTATACTAGATTAAAGAGAGCATTTAAGATGGCCTTTATTTTTCCACGAGCAATCCAGATGCTGAACTTCCATTGTTCCCTACCATGCGCTGAGTGGTATTTGAAACTTTTAAGCATTGTCACTTACTTTAGTTTTTTCTTTAAAAGTAGTATGAAATTGTACCTAAAAGTGTGTTTGATCCCATTGGTGTGACAGCCTTAGCTGACCTGGAACACTTAAGAATTACTTAATTAGGTATTTCTGAGCATGGATTTAGGTGCATAGGTTCAGAGCCACATAAGTATTTAGGCACCTCAGAAATTACTGTTCAGTAGTGGCACTAAAGATATTTTCTTCTTAGTGAATAATAATGCTTTTATGAATGTTTTTTGCCAGAACAGGATATTAAGAATTAATACATAAAAATTAACAGCCAACTTTTGTCAGATAGCATTATGAAAAAAACAGTTTCTAAAAAATTTTGACTGATTTGGCTATGGTTGACTCTAAGCATATTGCTCATTAGCCAATTTCAGTGCATTTTAAACCCCTATATTTTGGGAAGCTTTGAGAGAGTTAATGCTTTATCACTTCAAAGAAACTTTGGTAGTTTTATATAAAATTCCCCCATATCATTCATGAATTATCAACTCCATGGTTAAGGCAGTTATCCTAATTCACATCAGTAATACCTGGAAAGAGTTAAAAGAAAAGGAGGTTTATTGTGTGTGAGGAAGAGTTTCTCACCCTAGACATGCTGATTTTCTCTTTCATATTCCTCATGAGTCTTTCAGAATGCATAACCACCTGTTATTCCCCTTTCTACTCCAAAATGGTTAAATATGTAAAAGCTTGCATGAGCCATGTTCAGAATGGAAAATTATGGATGTTTTCTGCAATAATAGTTGTCTTATCAACATCTTCCTTATATTTAAATAAATATTTTTATAAAAAATTCTAATTCTTGATCCAATTGATTAAATTATTGAGGAGAATAATTATTCTTTTTTTTTTTATTTTTTTTCTAAAACTAGAAAATGCTTAGGAAAAAATCTCCTTAAGGTAAAAAAAATAATACATCCAGGAAGCTGTCAGATAATTTAATCTCTGAAGTATATTTGTATATTAATAGGTTTATATCAGGTAAGTGTACTATTATATATGGAAAAATGTGTAGTAACTGAAGCAAATGTTACTGTATTTTTGGATAAACAACAAAGAAATATTATCTAATAGTTATCTGGAAGAAATATGACTAATTTCATATTAAAGTTTTAAATGTGTTTCTTTGGGAGGGTTTTTTGTTTGGTTGGTTGGTTTTTCATTTGTTTGGTTGGTTTGGGGGTTTTTTGTTATTTTTTACTTTTTAATTGAAAATCAGGTTACAATTTCAAAAATTTCTTAAAATCTTGTTTTGAAATATTTATTTCAGGAGCCTGAGGACACTGTTAAGAGTTTCTGTCTCTGCCTAGCCTCACCCAGGGTCTTTCACCAGGGTCTTTCACCCCCCTGGCATTATCCATTTCAGCCCAGCTTGGGGCCTTCAGTCCCTGTTCCAACAATGTGGCAGCAGTGTTAATCCTAAGCCCTGTTTTTGGCCTGTCATTTGGATTTCATGCCTCGAACTTGATCCTGGCCTGATCCCGCACCATTGCTCCTTGGTCTGCCAACAGGACCCACTGCTGTCCCCTCAATTCTACTCCTCTGGCTGAGTCCATTGGTGAGAGCGTTGCCCATCCATATCACAGCCACTCTCAGTCCCCAGTTCACTGATACTTGTGGAGCAGCCCCATTCTTGCCACTATTTAACAATTTAGAAATTCATGGAGTGATTTTTAATCTAACATAGCCAAATAATCCGTTGATGAACCTCAGATATATATAGAAATTAAACTAATTTCAGAGTAACATACATCAAATAGGATTTCCAATACATCGATGGGTGGGCATTCTGTATTTACATTATCACTCTGATTTATGCTTTATTAATTTTATTGATTTCCTTTTGAATGGGCCCTTTAAATTATCTTTAGCTCACTTACTCAAAAAAGTCCTCATTTTCCAACTAATAAAATATATTTTTAAATTCAAGGGCAGTTTAAAGAAGGAATATAAGACATTTTACTTAGTTGAAGGTTAAAGAATTGTACGAATCTATAGTCTGTTTAGTAACTAATACCAACCACTTTATTAACTACACTTTACACAACTTTTGTAATGAAAAACAGAAAACTTGTCCCAACACAAGCTGGCACACTCTAATGGCAACAAAAGCATTAGGAAGACTCATTCCCTAAATTGACAAAAAGAAAAAGTACTTTTGTTTACAGGAATTTAAAAAAAAATTCTGAATGATATTTACAAATTATTAATATTTGGAATCAGAATGCACAACAGCAGAATGTCAGAAAAACCTGGAAGAAATTTAATGTGTCTATATCTGCTTCTGTACCTGTGTCATTTTAAGTCTATACATATATGTAAGACCCCAAGTCTTGGAACTACACGCTCACCAAGGGAGTTTAAAAATATACAAAGCTTCAAAAATTCACCCACCAAATTATTAGAAGAGTTCTTTTAACACCTTAAGAGAAAGTGCAAAGGAGAAGATGCTGAACATGTTTTCTCAAAAGGGTGTTCGACCCAATAATTAATATAATAATCCAGTGTCTCACAACATATCATGAATATGGCTGGAAAAAAGTTAATTCTCTTCATACTAACATCTATGGTGCTGTGTTTTGGATTTGCAACAAAAATAGTGTTGATAACACACCAGTATTTTGGCTATAACTGAGCAGAGTTTGTACAACAACGCTTTCTCTTTTACCCACTCTACCTCCTGAGCAAATATGATGGGAGTGCACAAATAGCTGGGAGGGAACAGCTGACCAGAATTGGTCACAGGTATATTCAGTACCATATAATGTGTTGTTCAGAGATAAAACTGAAAGTGAAAGCAGGAGGAAGGAGGAAGATTTACGGCTGCTTTCTGGTGAGAAGTAATGAATAAATTCCTTATTTTTCTTTCTTGTCTGAACAGCTTTTCTTCACTTATTAAACTGTGTCTGTCTCAACTCACAAATTTTCTCACTTTTCCTTTTCTGGTTCTCTTCCCCATTCCTCCTGTAGTGGGTAGAGACCAATTGACTAGCAGGTGCTTAGCTGCTGGTCAAGGTCAAGAAAATATATATATATACATATACATACATACATACATATATATATATATATATACACACATCCATACCCACTGTTCTCTATGCTTTCATAAGGAAAGACTGGATGTGGCGCTTAGTGCTGTGGTCTAGTTGACATGGTGGTGTTCGATCACAGGTTGCACTCAATGATCTCAGTGGTCTTTTCCAACCCAACTGACTCCCTGATAAGCTTTGCACTTCCATATTTGTAGTTTGTTCTCTGAGCCGTTGCAGTGAAGACAGTTCACCTTCTAAACTTTTTTCCCGAAGCTCCATATGCTAGAGAGCTTTAATGTTTGTGGTTGGATATTCCATTTGATTGTTTTGACATTAAACTTTCTCATGTAAATGGTTATCTGAGAAGCCCTAAAAATGGTGTAGGAATCATAGTTGCAGTTCCAGTGTTAAAATACTCCAGCAGAGCCTCCAGCTGGTGACGTATCTAGAGAAGAAGTAAAAGGAAGTTACTCAGATTTGATTGTAAATTACCTGACCCTGTCACCTCTGAAAGATATGTCCAAAATATTGGATTCCCCTTTAATGGTTGAATCATTTATCTATTGTAATTAATGGCAGTTTCAATTAACAGTGTTTAACAACCTGAAGTTTCAGTTTTGTCAGTGAGAAGTTTTGCATGAAGATACCCCAGGTTTTCAACATGCAAAAGGTATGAAAGCAATTGCACATCATTGTCTACAAAATGTCTATAGTGCTTTTAGCCACATACTCACAGTTCTGCTTCTCTTTTAACTACCACTTGTCCTGAGACAATAGTGAAAAACTAACATGTATAAGTGATCCCACTAGTTTTACATGGGCGTATATATAAAATTTGCTTCTGACTATCCCAATTAAATAAGGGTAAAACAAAATGTGGTTCTGAAATTCCCTGAGAAGTCACACTAGTACTTAAGAGAAACCTGAGGTAAGTTATTTTGAGTGAGAATAGGAAACAAATCTTTTGCCTAGATAAGATGTATTTGGCATAGGAGTGTTATATTTTACTTTCAATTTATCATATAATAGTCAATATTTCAGAATTAAATATTCGGCAACAAATTAGTTTAAGATGCACACAATATGTCACATATCTCTATATTAAATCGCAATGATGTAATTGACATTGAAAAACATATTTTGTATGTCTTAAAAAATTATTATCATTAAAAACCTCATACTTTTGTTTGTTTAACAAATACAGTTAATAACACTATTTTGCATTCATTTTCCTGTAGCAAGATTGTTTTGCTCCAGTACTGCAGTAACTCTTGACTGTATTCAATTAATATTTCATAATTTTTAGAAAGCCTTCCTTTAAAACCATCTCTCAATTTCTGCCCTCTGAGCTGGTGTGTAGTACTATGAACAGTGCATATCCTACAATGACACTGATATTTTCTGTATAATGTTTTCTTACCCTTTGGAATAATTTATTTTCTTTTTGAATCAGCACTCAGTGTACTTTGGAAGAATGGGACATTCTCAGAATTACATGAGCAATAAAAATTCAAGGTCTCGAATTCTTGCATTTTGCTTTAGTCTCAGTAATGGACTGCATCTGGAGTCAATGATGTGCAATGCCAGTACCTTAGGATGGATGAAGCATGAAATATTCAGCAAGCTCTTGTCTATATCCCCCACCTGACACACAAACATCAAAATGTTTCAGTCCTGGCTACCACAAAGTAATCTTTATATTATACAGAAGAAAAGATATTTTTAGGTTCCTCCTGGAAAGAATATGTCTGCCCTGCCCTGGTTGCCTTCAGAAAAGTAAATAGAATAAATGGTAAGAGGTTACAGACTAGGCATCAGAGAAAGGAAAAAAAATAAAATCAGTTCTTAAAGTGCTGTTAGCATTCAGAAAAACAGAGATTGGCAACACCTTCAACAGGTACTCCTGGGATAGTTCTTGCTTACAATCTGAGAAGAGCTTTGATAGAATGTCTTGTCCATCACTGCAAGTTGATCTCAGAATTACCCAATTACCCTCTTCACAGGAATCACAGGGCCCACAGTATCACTGAAACTCTGTCAGGTCAGGCTACAGTGCTTACAAGCAGATTGATGCTTTATCCTGAAACTAGACTGAGACCCATCATTCTGACATGTAACTGCTAGGTCTCTGAAAAATCCATGAATATAGATCAGAAACAATGACTAAGTGGAATCAGGATCCTAAAGATAGTAGAGCAAGCTGACTTGTGCTCTCTCCTGTGTCCCTCTCATGTGAATCTCTGTCATCAGCCACATGTAAATATTTGGTGGGAAAATTCCCTCATTTCCTCCCATCTAGACACACACAATTATCTTTTTCAGTTGCTTTTATTGTCTCTGTGAGACACAGTCTTGGAGTGCAAATCCAATTACTAAGGTAAATAAAGGGCACCTAAAATTCTTTCCAGCATATTGACAAAGGAAAGTTCTATTTCTGTAAACATTATCTAAGATAATATAAACAAGCCTACCAATACTTCTTTTTCTGCATAAAATTTAGTGTTTCAACAAATAAGAGACATTGAATTCTACTGGCATATTGTTCTAATATTCCAAAGGATTTTTGTGCGGGGTCTGTAGGGTCTCTGGCTCACAGCTGCAGGCAGCTAGACCTGCAGTCCCAACAGCCTGTGAAACAGTCAATTCATTTGTTCTGCCTTCACTGTAGACAGCAGAACACATTAAGGCAAGTAGCAAACTCCAGGTCTGAGAGTTATACACTCCAGAGCTGCAGTTACAAATCACACAGGTAAACAAAAAATAACAACAGAGAAAACAAACTCCTAGCTTATGCACAGATGGGGGAGCCCCTGCCTTCTTCAGCTGACCACCCGCAATTCTAAACCACAGAGTGGTTGCAGTTTGCAGTGGTGCAAATAAGCAATTAGGGAACAGTAGCTATTTTCCTGCCACACTTCTGAGATTACAGTAAATTTTCCTCCTAGATACTCTTCTGCCAGACTTAATATTCCACGTTTGAGTTGTCTCCTGTCCTGTTATTAAGTTCCTTCCCTAATAGGCAAATGGCATCTTGAAAAAATTTAAGCTCTTTCCTTTTGTTATTTCATTCAGATGATTGATCTAGCACTCTGCTTACTCATAGGTTAAAAAATTTTGTTGTTTTTTTTTTTTTCCGTTGAAACATATGTTACCAATAAACACACTGGTATACTCTGCTAAGTGTGATTTGGGCTCATATTGTGATTTAAGTACATTAATGCCTCATTCTGCTCAATCAAAATCTCAGGTAATATCAGATGATTTCAAATAAGTAAATTTGGTATTAAACACTATAATTTTCACATGTGGAATATTTAAGAGAATCCAGACAGTGAGTATTGGACAATTGACAACCTATTTCTAATCATTCCACTAGACTCTTCAAGCACATCCTATCTGGTTTGGTCAATTACTTGATTCCTGCTTCCCATGCTTCTCATTACTCACAAACACACTTAAAAAGACTCAATGTCTTTCACAGCACTTTTGTGCTGAACTAGATAGGTTGTTCAAGGCCAGGTTGGATGGGGCTCTGAGCAACCTGGTCTATAGGAAGATGTCCCTGCCCTTGGCAGGGGAGTTGAAATTAGATGAACTTTAATGTCTGTTCCAACACAAACCATTGTATGATGCTATGACTTTTACTTTTTTTAAAGATGTTCCTTCCCTTATCACTTTAGCAGCCAATTACTACCCTTGTTTCAATGTAACCTTGGTTTGAACATAGTCAGAATCACACAGACTATACTAATGGAAGTGTTCTCTATGTCTCATGTAGCTACATATTACCTTTCTATACTGTAGATGCTTTGTCTGAGAGATCTTAACGTTATTTTTTGCCTATGTTGTTGTTTATAGTGATCCTATGACTAAAAAGATATACTCAGATCTCTCTCATTTTCTGTCAGCTTCAACTAATGATGTATTTCTATATAGTAGAACTCCTCATTATTACTTCATTAGTCCATGACTTTGAAATTTTGCACTGAGAATTTTATTTCTTTTCCTATTAGGAAACAGGGTCTAATTATTCTTACAGTATTATTTCATGCTTCACAGCATCAGCAATACCTACAGATTATAAGCATATGCATCCATCAAGATATTAATGAGCTCAGCTGTACATATTTAAGAAAATTTAATTTCTTATAACTTCATTAAGAAGATCAAACAAAAAATAATGCATTAATTTGAAACTGGCACCTTCCAAAATCTACTTTGGTGTAGAGTTTTGCAAGAGACAGTGCCTTCAGTTCCAAATCTAGTCCCTGTTCAGGCCATTGTAACCAATGACAGTTTTAGACTTAGATGGGCATATATTAACCAATAAATACATCTTGCCTTTTATTATGGTTTACATTACCTTCATTACTCTCACTTTTGTGAACAATTACAGGACTGTATTGTCTTCCATGAGAATTTGTATTGCTGGTATAGCATTATTAATTTGGGAGTTTGAAAAATTCTGGAACCTATTTTATGTGAATGGTACATGGTTGGGTGATAGTCTCATTTTTCAGCAATTTTTAGCTAAAAGTTTTTTAATTTTTAAGTAGTTACCTGAAAATATTATATTTCAAGAGATATTTCATAATGCTTGTCAGTTGTTTAGATTTTGCAAATCCATATAATTTTTAAACATATTTTGTCCAACAACAGTCAACAATTATTAATCTAAGAAGAACTACATTACTAAGAAAACTCTGATTCTTAAAAGGCTGTAATATTTCCTACATTAAGTGCTCAGAAGTGACAAATGATAGTGTCACTTTGTGTCAGGTTTAAAGAGGTGTTTTCCATGAAGGGATGACCATGCTTATTTAAACATTATGTCCTCAGATGAGAACTCAGATAGGAAATTCAAAACTCATTAGTATTTTCTAAAAAAATATGAGATTTCACACATAGAAAAAATGGTCAAAACTTCAAGTCTGCCTACATAATTTTTAATACCAGTGTTAGTCTAGTGTCTAAGCAGTTCAAATTCTCACAATACTTGTCCTATTTTTATTTCAAAGTATGCTGCTTAATCCAAGTATATTATTTAAAACCATAGCTTTCCTTTTTTCTTCTTTTTTTTTCTTTTTCTTTTTTTTTTTTCCTACAAAATCAAAGTCTCAAACCCTTTGAAAAGTACAGTCCTTTAGTCTGTAATATATGAGGGTTTTTTTTTTCTTTATTTCTCCTTTAAATTTATTTTGAATGGAACATTAGTTAGTCACTGAGAGTTAGGAGTAGCTGCAAGTTAAGAAAGTTAATAAAGTCTTCCTGTTCCTTTGTCTTCAAAATCTTATTTAGTGCAGGGAGAATGTAGAAAAATAAAAAAAAGAAAGAAAAAAAAGAAAAATGTTTTAATAATGAACAACATATTAGTGTAAAATTACCTTTCCTTGTAAACAGGGCAATGAAAGGTTCGTGATCATTCAGACATCATTGTGCTGCTGTATAATTAATTTAAACTCTGGCAAAACACTGCTAATGGTGATAAATAACAACACAAGAACTAGAAGTCCTAAAGAAGACACAGCTTACAATTTATAAACTGCCCTAAAACTTAAAAATGGCTTTTGACAAATTATAAACACTGGTAGACCCACAGGGCTGAAATTCTCAAACCATAGTCTGGAGGATTCACTCTGGTCAAGTTCTAAATTGTTGTTTCCCTGTTTCTGGCTGCTAAATTGAATTAAGACTTTAAAATACCTTTAAGGTGAAACAGAACTATTTCAAAACAAGTAATTTAAAGCATGAAAATGCTACTGAAAGCATTTGAATGAAAAAGCATTTCTTGTAATTTTTTTAATCTTTTGGAAACTATGACATTTTGGAAAATTATTCTAGCTAACTAATATTAGAATAACGTATCCTTTACTTTGCACAACGATTCGATATTTATTTATGAGCAAAATCACGTTTATATTGCTTACAAATCAATAACATGCCTTTAAAAACAACCTCCTTTTTGTGAGGAAAAGTAGGGAGAAAATTAGCACTAGTTGACAGCTATATCCATAGTGAACTCCTGTGCTGAAATAACCTGTTAAACTTTTTTTATTAGTATACTTCTACCATTCCTCCAAGTGGCCTTGCTATGTGACCACAACAGCACTGGTTCTACCACAAGGAAAAAGAAAATCTTATTCTGCACTTCTCATACCTTTCCTTCTCTATAGCAGTTTGAGAAATGATACAGTTTAAAGTAGTAATAGTGTTGTAGCACTATAAGGATATAAAAGTTCTCAATACAGTTTCTCCTCACAACCTTGCTACAGTTTTTTTATTGAAACAATTTTTTTCCTGCAGGTTGTTTTTTTCTTGTAGATTTCTCAGTCCTTTTCTTACATTGTAGAGTATGTGGATAGAAAAACCACTAGCTGCAGAAGCACCCATGTCAGATAGTTCTAGTTTGGCCAACATGTTTCTGTGTTACTGTATCTAGAAACCTCACCTGCAAAGCAGTATGGCTTATTCTTGAAACATAAGAAGAGAGGAAAAAAACCTTAATCCATAAAGTACATGCTTACACTGCAGTAAAAACATGGGTTTCATCTCGTGGTTCTAGTATGAAGGTAAAAAGGATTTCAAATGAGATGATTGTGCGCAAGCCGGGGTGTTGTATACAGGTGCATGAGCAAGAAGTTAGCAAAAAATGGTGTGTCTTCATTTTTGACTATGTTTTCAACACAAGTTCATTTAGATCAGCACAACTGTTGCTTTAATATACAGTTATTTGTCTTTTTATTTCACACAGTTTCAATATGCCCAACTGCTGATATATGGACTTTGCATGGACATTCTAGGCCAAAGTCTCCAAGGGCTGTAGCAGTGATATGTATGAAATGGGAAATTAGTATATGCAAGAAATATATAAGTATAGATATGGGTACATAGACATAAATATACATAAGTATATACTAACAGAAGTGTATAATTATATTTAAGTATAAAAATATATCCTTATGTAAGTGTATATAAGAAATATTGTACACTGAGATAAATGCTAGCCTCAGATTTTGATAGGGAACATGCTCCACACAGGGAAAAGTACAGGTGGATTTCCAGACTGAATAAAAACTAATTAAGTGATACTAATATATAGCAGTATTTATGAATTTTTATTGAGGATGGAAAGTGGGTATTTTCAGATGAAATGGACATATAACAAAGTATTTAATAGGTAAACTTAACATATTCAAGTTAATGTTTGAAAGTAACAGCAAAAGAGAACAGCAAAAGCTATTTCTTGACACTAGAGACAGTGGAGAAGATTTAGGGGTTTATCTTTCTAACAGGATTTAGAGAGCTTAGCACATTCTCGCTTTTAGGTCTAATGTAGAAGCAGGTTTTTGTACGTAGGGATTTAACAAACAAACTTTATTTGGTCTCTGTGAGGAGCTTAAAGAAGACTCTAAGACAAGGCAGTGGAGAACTGCTATTTATAGAATAAGAAATGCTTGAAGTGTCACCCTAATCACTGGCCAGGAGCTCTCTATAAATTCTAGTCCATTCAGTCAACCTTTTATTTCCTTGGGGTCTTGTGTCATTTTCTCCTTGTAAGTTAAGTGTTGCTTCAGAATATTAGAAAAAGTATGTTGAATCCAGTACTGGCAGCATCATCAGTCCCACAGTGCTTCCACAGCAGCTGTGCGGTGGTGATAGAATAGCCACCTGTGAAATAGAACCCGTGATTCCCCAGAACAGGCAGGTCCTGCAGTCCATGGATCCAGTATGCTGAGAGCTCTTAGACTGAGGTTCTGGCCACACTGTGTATCGTACATTCCACTGAAAATGGTAGCTGTGTCCATGTCTACCACAAGGATGCTCTTTGTTGAATAATGAGAAGAATTTTCAGCTTTTCAAAACTGAGCCCAAAAACTAGTGCGTGCTACATGTGTAGGATGAGAAAAATGGTTAATTTCCTGTTCTCTCCTATTATTCTGTCTGGAAGTGGAACGTCTGTAAAGAAATTATTTGAATTCTCTCCATCTCTCAACACTTTTAGTCTACTTGACATTTGCATACATTTTCAAACAAATCATTTTCTTAAAAGGATAATGTGAATTACTGTTACCAGCTCTTTAACTATCGAAACTGAATTATTGTAATTTTTAGTTTAACCTTTTATCAATACAAGACATTCTATATTTTTTTTCTCAGTTAAATGATATGAAATACCTACCAGTTGCTCTTTCTAGTGGAGGGATGTTATTAAAAATTGTTTCTTGAAATGAACTTTCAGTATAACAAAAGATTACACACCTTGCATCACAGAAATGAATATGATAGTATACAAATTCTATTTCAATTATTTAGTTAGAATAGTGATCTTCTTCATTTTAATTAAAAATATATGTGTTTATATTCTGTGTATTTCTCTATAACCAGTGTTATACAATGACAGGGCAAAGCAAACTTCCTATTACCTTTCTCTGTTTAAAAACAACTTTCTTTGCCTACAGTATTTTCCTTGAAAATAAAAAGCTTTCAAACAAAGACCCTAACAGGGCTATTAGTCTGAAGCAATGATACAGTTTGAATGTAATCTTAAATGCAATCAGCATCTTTCCTGCTTCTCTGAACAAGATGCAAATGTCTGAAATGCAGTCTGGCTTGACAGGACTCAGACAGCTGTATCGACATATCAATTATATGTTTTGATTTTTCAGTTAGTCCAATGCAATTGAATAGTATTCTTCAGTTGTATTTACTAGTAGCTTCAGGATGAAACTGGAGACTTGATTTAACTTGCATTCATGTATTTTGTCCAATAAGTTTATTTCTAAAGTAAAGGTTACAGGAAAAAGCATTTGCTATGAAATGACAATAAGGCTGTTTTTTAAAAGATTTGCCATCTGAGCATAATTACAACAGTCAGGACAAAATCATTTAGGAATTAGCCTTATGATATCATGATTAAGTAATTTCAAAGCATATGCTCACGATTAAAATAGGTATGAGTCTATGGTCATATACAGGACTACAACCTCACTGCTGCCTTTTTGTCTGCTCAGGATCTCTTATTTCTACTCAGATCTTCTAAAAGGCATTTACTATGTTACTGAAGATAAAGGAGTAGAAACTAGTGAAATAAATTGACTTCCAATGAAAGAAAATTTCATATACACATTTCTTAGACTATTTCAAGTGTTGCTGCTTGTACTCTTAGATGTGACCTACAGAGCCTGGGGTCCAGGAACTCCCACCAGAGTGGTGGCTCTGAGGCCTAGGAGTGGCAACCTTTCTCACAACCCTTTCGCAGGCACCAGACTTTGTTCATGAAGTTCATTCCCATTAGGTCATGTAAGTGTGAAACAAATTTTTCTGAGGCAGATTATAATCTTCAGAAAATTCCACCTGTGGAAATACGTGAAGGTACAAATTCACTGAGATTTGTTTGAGCTATCTGCTGAAATATGTGCTAAATGCACTGTCAAAACTCTGATAAGCACGCTACAGCTTACTTTATGACATATATTGCTGCCCTTACTTAGGAATCTACTATGATTTGATGAATTTTATTGCCTTTGTGCTGCTCACTTTTTAATCAATAGCAGTATGTGGGATTGTAGTTTCATATGTGAGTTAAAACTACTCTAAGCAAATCCTTCTGTCTTTTGGACTGATATTTCCACCATCTACATTGCATTTAATGCTCTCTTTGGTGATTACTTTTTTTTTTTTAGCAGTTTTGCAAAACAGCAGCAGGAATAAGTTATTTGTAGGGAATAATAGGTCTGAGGTGCTGAATATGCAAAGCAGGATAGCAAAGCATTTGTGGACCTTTTTATGTTTCTGTAAGCCAGCTAGTTCTCTTCTTTGCAAGTGGTTCAAAACTAGTTAATCTCAAAAGATATCTTGAGATAAAAAAGCTCTGCATGCCACCTTGACTTTAAATACATCATTGCAGTGCCACCTCTTTATCACTCTGCGTATAAAAATGTTGAGCAACTGAAGAAGAGTAACTGTACTTATAGATTAGTATACAACCATGATCACAGACACACTTATTTCTGCAGAAGTGAAAATTATTGTGGTTTATTATAAGTATTCTTCTGATGCATACCTCAATAATGTGAAAATTAATTAAAATATTGTACATTGCTCCCCTAGAAACAGTGTATTCATAACTGAGTTTTTTTCTGACATTTTATAACAGAAAGCAAAAGCTACTGTGTTTTAAGGAACAAAAACCCTAAGTTTGCCCCTGGAATCCATCAGCTGTGCTAGCACAAACAAAGTGAAGTTTGTTCTTTACATGCAAATATGTCTTCTGAAATGAGAACAAAGTTAATATTTTGAAATATGTACACCTAAAATACATTTGACTTCCTGCAGCATTCTCAGAAAGGAATTCATAGAAACGTACTATTCCTACATGACAAGGACACGAAGATGTACTGTGAGCACATCTCTACAATTTTCTAGTTTTCCTTAAGTATTTTATGCAATTAAAAGGTAAAATTATTGTTCTATGTATAGTGCTCAGACTCACTTGTTCCATGACAGCAGATACACCAGATAAAGCCCCCCCTCAATGAAAGTAGCCTGTCGACTTCACAATGAATTATTTTCTCCAATGTTACCATGTGAGATGGGGCTGTTATATTTTCGTGACCACTTTGGAGTGAGAGAATATGAGACTCACAATGATGTGCTCAAGGTCATACATGAAAACAGGAGTAAGCAAAAATTGAGTTTTCTAAGTAACTTTCAAAAATTTTAAGCCTAGATTTGAAAAATCTCACGAGACATCCTATTTTCGAGCTTAGCTGTTTGAATGTCTTTGCAATCTGTTCCTTATCACTACGAAAAAAAGTTGGTCCTGTAGCTCAGCGATAGCTCATGCCACTCAAGATTTTCAAAATTGTGCTGCAAAGTACAAGAAGGTGTCTCATTCCATGTAATTTCAACTGTTTGCAGAAAATAACTATATTGGTGAGAAGGAAAATAACCTAGATGTTTAGAACCTGAGAGCTCTCTGAGGAAATGGACAGGCAGATTTAAAAATAGCAAGCACCATATATATTTGGGAGTTTATGTTTACAAAAAACAGAATAGCAAAATTACTGAGTGGTTACTGCAAATATAGAGCGGATTCAAATCTCATATGCTTTAAAGTGAATTTGAATGATATGAAAATGTATTTTTAAGTGGAAAAGAGAGATAAGAAATCTTTGGTGTACATTTTTTTCTATTGTGCATTTGTTAGCCCTTAATCTCAGATTTAAAACTTTTCTCCTCAAGGAACAGAAACAGTGTTATGTGATTTATAATAAATATTGCATAATAAATAAAAAATAGCCAAAATTTAATTAAAACTGTTCAGAAAGAATCCACCACCTGATTAATGTTGGTCCAAGACCTTCAGTGAAATTCTTTTAGTAATATACATATTTCCGAAAATCAGAGTGTCTTTTCTTTATGTTAGTAACCGAGCAATGGTCAAATTTTAATAACTTACTAATCCAAAGACCAATATCAGTCTGATCTATTTAGATAATTTATTCCAGCAATATGCAATGTCAAGCTGTTCAGTAAAGAAGCAAAATTTAATAAAATAAAGCACAAATTTTTAATATATCCTAAGACAAAAATGCAAGAAATAGAATCATAGAATCATAGAATCAGCTGGGTTGGAAGGGACCTCCTAGATCATAAGTCCAAACCTTGATCCACTACCGCTGTGGTTACTAGACCATGGTACCCAGTGCCACATCCAGTCTTATCTTAAAAACCTCCAGGGACGGAGAATCCACCACTTCCCTGGGCAGCCCATTCCAATATCTGATTACCCTCTCTGTAAAGAAATTCTTTCTAATATCTAACCTAAACCTCCCCTGGCACAGCTTAAGACCATGCCCTAACCTAAACCTCCCCTGGCACAGCTTAAGACCATGCCCTCTTGTCTGGCTGATAGTTGCCTGGGAAAAGTGATAGTTGCCTGGGAAAAGAGACCAACCCCCACCTGGCTACAACCTCCTTTCAGGGAGTTGTAGAGAGTGATGAGGTCTCCCCTGAGCCTCCTCTTCTCCAGGCTAAACAGCCCCAGCTCCCTCAGCCTCTCCTCATAGGACTTGTGTTCGAGTCCCTTCACCAGCCTTGTTGCTCTTCTCTGGACCTGCTCCAGCACCTCAATGTCCTTCCTGAACTGAGGGGCCCAGAACTGGACACAGCACTCAAGGTGTGGCCTCACCAGCACTGAGTACAAGGGAAGAATCACTTCCTTGGACCTGCTGGCCACAATGTTCCTGATCCAGGCCAGGATGTCATTGGCCTTCTTGGCCACCTGGGCACACTGCTGGCTCCTGTTCATCTTCCTGTCAATCCAGACTCCCAGGTCCCTTTCTGTCTGACTGCTCTCCAGCCACTCTGCCCCCAGCCTGTAGCACTGCATGGGGTTGTTGTGGCCAAAGTGCAGGACTTGGCACTTGACCTTGTTGAACCTCATCCTGTTGGAATCAGCCCAACTCTCCAGCCTGTTCAGGTCCCTCTACAGAGCCCTCCTGCCTTCCAGCTGATAGACACTCCCCCCCAACTTAGTGTCATCTGCAAATTTGCTGATGGTGGACTCAATCCCCTCATCTAAATCATCAATAACTTTCTAAACCAGCTGTTTATCTTTCATCTCTATATGTAAATGTATTGTAGGTGCTATACACATTTGTATGCATAGTTGTGTAACAATATATCTATGAAAGAAAAAGAAACAGTATGTAGTTGATTCATGCCACTTTTAACGTTCACATCAGAGTTTTTGTTCTTGTTTTTCCTGCTCGGTTTGTACTGTGGTCATCACATGCTAGAAAATATATAATTGGATTTTGCTTTTCATGTCTTCACTGTTTCTCTGAGACGAGAAGCATCAAAGAAAGCAGTTCCCAGTTTGTTCTTCCTTATCTTCACTGTTTTTTTTTCCTGCTCTGGAACAATGAAATGTGAATCTCTTAAGAGCCTCAGGGCCAGAACAGAAGGTAATATTTTGGTCTCCTGCTGTTTTTGCTATTAGTTGTCCTTCTGCTGGAGGTCTTTTAAGCTTTTGAAGGCTTGCTCTCCCGAGCTCACGAAACTGAGTCCTCAGTATTAATGCCAGCACTGTCCCTGAAATGCTTTTGTTTTTCGAGTCAGCCTCACTGGGAAGAGTGTGCTGACAGAGCTACTGTAAGCAGGCATATCTGTCACCTGTCTGGATTTAAGCCAAAGCAATAAAACCAATATGCATAAGTGGAAACAACAAATATGGAGTATGATTTTTGACTATAGGATGTAAGGATAATTTTTCTTTTTTTGATTTTTTTTTTTAATGTAGATTACTGCCGGGGAAGCCTCTGAACATATTCTGGAATACACTCAATTTAGAGCTACATAAAAGGCATATTTCAAGGCTAGACAATTTCTCAATACCAGAAAACATTCTGAACAGCAACATTAGAATTTTAATAAAGAGAACACCAAAAATATCCAAGCAAAAATAGATGCATTGTCTAAAATAAATTTTAAACTAACTCTAATTAATGATAATTATACTCTAATTCATTAGGACTGAGCTGATCCTGATAGGAAAATGGGACGTCACACACATGCTGCGTGGCTGGCAGTGGGGGCAATCAGCCTTCATCTGGGGAAGCAGATGCACACAGTTAGATGTGAGAGGGTAGGGAGGTATCCTGAAAACTTTGAAGCTCATAGATATTTCAGGATTTTGAAGGAATATGAAGAGCTCAAAGAGGAGAAGCTGTGGGTTCTTCTAACACATGGTGTTGGGGATCAAGACTGATATGAGTTGAGTATGCTTTTTATGTGTGTTGTGTTTTGATGTTGGAAAAGAGGGAAAGTTGCTATAACAGCTAAAACAAGCTAAATCTCTCAGATATTGCTGGGGTATTTTGAATTTACCTAGGGATTGTTTTACTCTCTTTCTTTTCTGTTTAGAAGATGGTGCTTTGATATGGGAGCATGAAGGTTTATCAAATTAAACCACTTGTTGTTCTAAAGTATTTTCACCTTTCTTTTTTTCTTGAAAGAAGTCATTCTTCAGGGATCTGGCCAGGCTAGCAGAGAGTGCTTGTTTTAATGTAAGATGTACAAGACATGTCTGATGAACTAGTGAAAAAAAAAACCCAAAGATAATTTCCTAAGTGTGAATTGGCCATTTGTCTAATGTCCTGTAAGAGATTTTTCAGATAGCTTTTTTTAAGATGCCCCCTCTGGTTTGTTTCTGTCTTTATGATAAATGCATCTGTTCTGCTTTCCTCTCGTCCTGATACACATACTTCAAATGTATTTTAATTGTGATAGATAAGAACTGCAAAATGGTGGGAAGGTCTGGTTTTAGTGAGTGTTTAACTTACTAAAGTATATGACTATACACATAAATAAAAGATTGTGTATGCAAGAATTTCTGTGCATTCCATAGGAAAGATAAAACAGAGGCTTTATGAAGTAATTTTGTGGTTGGTTTTTCTGTGTGTGTGTTTTGGTTTGGTTTTGGATTTTTGGCTGGACGTGACAGCTTGGGGTTTTTTGCTTGTTTATGTGGTTGGTTTGCTTGTTTGTTTTGGTTATCCTATGTGCTCTTGAAGGCTCTCTTTACTGATGAGTTTGAGCTTCTGGTTTGGGGGAAAGGTGAGGAAAAGCAAAAAATGGACAACTACTCTTTCTATCCAGTTGTAACAACCTTAGGAAAACTTGCCACCGGATGGCTTTTGGGAAACAATAACTTACAGAGTTAATGGATTTATGTGCAATAAATCTCCGGCATCTTGAACAGGTTTGGGGAAGCAGGTCTTGGTGGTCTTTCCCTGGGCTGGATAAACATTGTGAAAAATTGTGGAGAACGGGAAAAAATTTAAGAGGATGGTTCTTATATAATTAAATCCTAAATCCTTTATCTCCTCATGAGGACCTTGAGGTTAGCTCAGTTGCTTAGCACATACTGCTAATAACACCAAGGTGCTGTGGGTTTGATCCCTGTTTGAGCCTTTCACTTAAGATTTGGATTTGAAGGTCCTTGTGGGCTCCTTCAAACTCTGTGATTCTGCAGGGAGAGAGTAAGACCTCTAATAACAAGGAAAAGAACCTTCCATTGTACTGTTTGACATATTACAGAACTTTAGGTAGTTTTTTGTGATGAACTTGTCCAAACAAACGTTGCAGTGAATAGAGGGCTTTGTCGAGGACCTGCCTTTACACAATTGGGTTTTAGGTACCTGTCCAAACTCAATTTATGTTTTAAAACTGTAAGAACCTACATAGGAGGCTAGCACCATGACGATTGCTTTTCTCGTTTTAAAACAGTGAAGGTATGGAGGGGAAAAAACATAGCAGGATGACAACAGTTCAAGAAGGTTTATGGTGAGGCTAACAGACATCTTTCTGAAAAAAAGAATGTGTGAAGTTACGTATAGTAGGAACATTTCTATGATGTGTTTAACATTGCTGCTGTTACCACTGCCTGCTTCTCCAACTTTCTCATTTACTTTGTATTGTCAGTAAATCACAACTGTCTCTGTAATAAGTGAACTCCCTCATTAAATGGAGAAACAGCTAAAATTTAAGCCTTTATTATAAATAAAATAGTATTTCTTGCAATATCAGATGCTATGATGAGAGACTCAGCTGCAATAAACAGGATAATAAAAGAGTTAAAATGCAAAGCAATGGTGTGCTACATTCTTTAATCTGCAGGGACAGATTATGCAAAGATTCAGGTATGAATGAGCTAATAGGGAAGTAGGAATATATTTTTATGACTAGGTTGTTTTCCACTCCAAGAAGATGCTAAAAGGTCTGCAGGTGTGAAACAGTCACAAGTAAGTACACTATGGTGGACGTTGGCGGGTGTCTGATTTCCACTATTGAAAGCAAGATCCACATTCAGTGGATTTTAAGGATGCTCTGTAATACTGGAATCAAAGCTGTGACAGTTACAGACTCAGTTTTATGTGTAACAATAATTTCACCTTTTTTCTGTCTCAAGATTTTAGGGTTTTTAACTTTTAAAATTGTATTTTTAAGTTCGATGATATAGGTAATAAAAGTCACTTTAACAGAATGGGGGGTTTTATTATGTTCAGAAATCAACTGCCATGGCTGCAAATTTTTATTTATTACTTTGATCCATATGCATTTTCAGTTCTTTAGTGGTTTTGCGCATCTAACTTTAATGTTAAACTATTCTGTAATTAATTTTTATAGCATCTGTGTCTGAAAAATAATAATTTTGTGTCTCTTCTTAACATCTAAACATTTGTTTTAAAGCAGTGTGGAGATGTTGAGAGGTTCAAAGTCGAGATTTTATGCCTGTGTATGTACATTTTATTTTTATGAATAACTTTGTAAGTTAGTGATCATTCTGTAACATTTTAGCCCTAGTTCAGATCAAGCTAATTAGTTTGCTAATGATTAAACTGAAACTTCAGTGTAGCTGCATGAAAGACAAAGTTTCTCAGAGAGGAAACTTTGTCACTCTTTTACTTAAATACATACTTTTACAGTAGAAGATGGTGATGAGAAAATCCCATGCACACTTGCTAGGAAGTATATACAAGTATAAGGCTAATGTCAGATAAATACAAAAAAATGTAACAGACCTGAGGATGGAATTCCTAGTATGGTTGGTTTGTTCTCTTCAGAAAAACATTTTCTAACATGAAAAATTACTTGGTAAAACTTTTAGTTAGGGAAAGAGAAAGATCTTAGGAAAGTCTAGCATGATATTTGGTAGGACACAGTACCTGATTCAGAGTGACTTCTAAATTAATCTTTGTTTCACTGATACTGAAAAAAAGGGGAAGAAATTTGATTAATGGTCTTACAGAAGGATGATTTGTGTTATAATTTAACGTATTAATGTCCTATTGAAGCTCATACATAGGATAAAAATAAATCAACTTTACTTACATCAAGCTGGAATACGTCAAGGAACAGGAATATGTCATTATTCAGGCATGAATTTCATTGAATTCAGACTTTCTGATATCACTTAAAACAAATTGTTATTGATATTATTATAACTTGGGCTTGTGAATATAGAATGTATTTTGTTTCTTTTAGTGATCATGATGTATACAGCATTGTTGACTATTTCAATTTTTTTCATTACTGGGGTCAACCTTTGGATAGTGTGTGTAAGTGTTCAAATTAAAATTGTTGAATTACTTTCTAAATACATCAGTCAAATTTAGTGAAGAGACCTACAAATCAATGCTGTTCTGTAGATAACTAGTGTATTTTGACAAAAAAAGTATAAATCTCAATATACCTATTTCATTCTTCTTTCCTTCAAACTGTTTAAAATAATAATAATTAAAAATTTTAATCTACCTGCTGCTCCATGAGTTAAATATGCTATTGAAGATCTTCAGATTATGTATATTACATTCCAGGTGTCTGTAGCTCTGTGTAGTGTGTATCTCTCTTACATGCATGTGCAAACGTGGTAATATAATTTTGTGCGCACACAACTGTATAGTTCCTTAGCTGCACAGAACAACAGTTCACAAAAAATATTATTTGAGAAAAAAATATCCTGGAGGTAAACCATGATGAAAAGTTTTTTGAGCATTGAAAGGTGAAAAGCAGATGCTATTGCTAGCTTCTTATTGGAGTTGTGTAAAAAAATGTTTTTAAAAGTTACTGAAAAGCTCTGCTAGCATACTAGCAAAAGTAATAGTGACTAATACTCCTGCAGAAGGATGGTCTTCTAAGAGTCAGCATTGCAAAGACAGTAAAGATTGTGCGGTTGAAATGCACATCTCTGTATATTAGAGTTCCTGGGAATGTTTAGTGTATCTTTAAAAGTGAAAAGAATCATTTATAGATCAAGCTTAGGCAAAAATGTCTAAGAAACATTATATTCAACATGAGTCCTTCTTCATACATGTTTTGCAATTCATAAGTCCTCAGGATTATCTCCTTTCTTCAGCTGAGAAACCTCTGGGAAAGAGCTTAAAAGTAGGTCATAGACCAGAAAGAGTTGCTGTCCTGTTCTGATGCCCTAGAGGATGAGGGTTGCGGAACAGGTGGGGTTTATATAAAATTAGTCTTAGCCCCTTATTAAGTTAAGATATTAGCAGGTGAATTTTGTAGCAGCCTTATGGACAACATAGCTCTGGCTGCTGGAGCTGATTTGATCTCAGCAGAGGAACAAAACTGTCTTCGGGCCATGGGTTGGCAAGATGTCCTGTATGGCTCAGGAGTCTCTAATAGCGTAAGACTACAAAGGGAGCAGGAATTCAATTGTTAAGCTTAGCCTGAGTCCCTCGGCTTCTGTGATCTCACCAAAATGATACATCCTGAAGTTACAAAGGAGATAGAGTGCCATGAGATTTGCTTTTCACTATACAACTATAAGCTGTCACAGTGAAAGATATGCTGGAAACAGTGAAGCTTAGAAATGGTGGTCTTTGTATGTATATGTTGTCTGACCAATGCAACCCTGTGCTAGTATCTTGAATCATCTGTAAATGTAGAGTTTGATCACAGTATGTGCAAGTGCTTAATCACCTCACTTTTCTCAGACTTACTAGTGTGACACTGATTGTAATATTTAATTTTGCTTAATAGGATTTTTTCCTACTCAAATTCAAACAAACCTTTGAAAGAAAGAAAACTTGTGAATTGTCTCACTGCATCAGGTCCTCAAATAACGAAACAAACCAATAAATTGTGAAGCATCAATATTTCTGTATGCTGGTATGACTTAGTTTATCGGAGTGTTTTTGTGGTGTATGTTGTAGAAGGCTATTAAGATCCAGTTACACGGTATTTTGGGAATAGGTATAATTTCTTGCAGGTGACCTGAACCAAATTTCATCTTTATGTTCCCTATTTAAACATTATTTATGAGAATAAAAGATGTTTAGGATTATTTATTTTTAAAATGACATTAATTTTCAACTCCTAACTATATAGTATATGATGGCATATGGTTTTTATACAGTCCTGATAAGAATTTGACCTTTCAGCATTTTAGGACTGAGTCTTTTTCCTAAAGACACTTTGTCAAAATGTCTATGTCTTCAAACAAAATTAACTTAAGAAAGAAGCTTCTAGTAGCCAAGAAGGTTGTTTCCATGCACACATTTTGTTTTCTTTGAAGCAATCTTTCTTCTTTCAAAAACAAACCACCTGAAATAAACACTCTTGGTGTGACAGATGCAGATGTTCATGGATCTATTCCTTTGAGACAGGTTTTGTGCTATTAGCTTTGACAACTATTGCTGAAAAAATGCAGTTTAGTTGCTAGAGATATAGAGTTAATACAGTGCTCTGGATCTCATTGGATAGCGACTATTTTACATCTTTGATTCCACTCAACCTGGACAAAAGAAGTAATCTTGTGGCTGTTTGAGAATGCAAAGTCAAGTAGAATGTGAGTACTGACCAACCAGACAAGGCCCTTATCTTCACCCTGCCCTTATCAAGTTTCAAGACCTGATTGATGTCATGGCAATAGATAGATACCTTTTTTTTTTTATTTATTTCATTTATGGCACTTTGTTTGATACTAATCTCTGCATATTCAAAAGCTTTGCATTGATGTGCTGCCCCATACAACTGGCTTTTTCCAGTGGAATTGTGTGGCTTATGCAAAGATGAGTGTAGAAGCAATTCCTAATGATATTCAAGGGTTACTTTTGAAATTTTGAGGGTAGCTAGCATGTGGTATTTGCAGCAATCCGTAAATCCTCTTTCAAGCTTGTGAATTAACAAGTCAAATGTTTGACATATGTTGCTAAAAATAAATCCCTGTTCACCTGTTCTCTATCTTGCTCTAAAGACTTCATAACTACAATTTATGTCTTATAGCAGTATTTGAGAGATGACCGGTTCTGAAAGGGCAACTGCTAACAACAGCAGTAAATATCCAAAATACCTTGTTTATCTTGTAGATGAGGTAAGAAGCCTACTTTCAGGAGTGGAATTTATGCTGTCTTATGGAAGAGTGTGATCATGATCTTACCCTGTTCATAGCTAGAATAAGTTTTAAGAAGAGCCTCATGAATTTCAACATGGCAAACGCAAAATGCAGTCTGGTGGGAGGAATAGCTCTTTGCAACAGTATAGGCTGGGAACTGAATGACTGTGGAGCAATTCTATTGAAAAGGACCTTGGTGCTTTGGCAGACAAAGGCTGAAAATGAACCAGCAGTATGCCCTGGCAGCATAAGTGTTCAAAGGTATGCTGGGCTCTATTAACTGTAAATCAGCTAATAAATGGGAGAAATTATTATTTCCCTCTGCTTGGCACTCGATAGATTCCATCCAGAACACTGTTCACTTTTGGTACTGCATTCTAAGAATAATATTATGAGGAGAATATGAATTATTAATGATGTCATAGTATTGATATCAATAAATTAGAAAGAGTTGGTGGGGTGGGCGCTGAGCTGGAGCAAATGTTTGGGGCCTCTATCTATGAGGAGAGGTAGAGAGCCTGAGGGTTGTTCAACCTGAGGGAGAGAAGGTGGCAGCCCTTAAGATGGAGCTAGGCTCTTCACTGTTCCAACAAAGTTGTCAGTTTAGACAGAATAATCAGTGCCTTCTATACTTAGTTTGTCTTGGAATTAACTACGGTGCTTTCAGCTGTTTTCTACAGCATTTAGCCACAGATATCAGTGTTAATTGAACAACATGTGCTCAGACTTCTGAGAAGAGAAAGAAAAGGGGTGGTAATTAGGGAAACAATATGATCTTCTGGTTTCATTTTATTTACTAGTTCATCAAGAAACTTATTAAAGAGTAGTCAGAAGTAAATTGGTTTAAAATTTACTTCCTAAAGCCTCAATATCAGAGTGGATGTTGACTGTTCCATGGAAGACATTTTGTAAGTCAAGTTGTGTTAAATATCTCTACTGTAAGATACTCAGCTACAAGTAGTAAGGATCAATATTGAAGGATAAATAAATTCTAGACTGAATTCTCTTCTGGTTCTTTGATAGTATTCCAATAACTCACTGAAAATGTAATCTTAAGTATACTTTAACTTTCCCTGGAAGACAGTCAAGTTTCTCAGTGAGTGTTGTTTTGTCTGAACTGAAAATAGTAAAAGAGACAAGGGCATACAACTACTCTCAAGGTATGTTGAGAGTATGGTATGGTAGGATATCAAAGCTAAGTCTTACACAAATCTTCATAACAGCTCCTTTTCAGTTAAAGAGTTAGTCTGAAGGCATAAATTTGTTGGTCTGCCTTTTCTTTCTTAGTCTTTGGTAAACTCTCTTTTTGTTATCCAGCAAATTTAATATGTGCTTTCAAAAAAATCAATGGTCTCTGCTTTCTGCAAGATTCTTCTTTGCTGAGCAGAAAAAATTTGTCACCTCTCATGTTTACAGCTCACCTTGCTGGGAAGAGGAGTTCATTGTTTCCAACAATCTTTTTTTTATCCAAAACTCAGTCTAAATGCGATGTTAAGCTCTCATTTAAAGTTTAGAGTTAAGACTGGGACTGCAAAAAGAATTTTTCTGCAGTTTGTAGAGAGATCTGAGAGTTCATAAGCTATTCAAAGGGTGGAAGTATTGTGTGTAAAATGAAGCAAAATGTGTATAGTGCTTATCAGGGTTTTAACGAGGTATGCTTTACAAGGGTAGTTATGTGCATTCACAGAGTAGGCAATGTTTGAAATGTCTGCTTTAAGCGCAAAAACTGCCTTGCCTCTTTTCCAGGGAATCATACTCATCCTAGCCAATTAAAACCAATTAATGAAACTGATAGTTGTCTCTATGATTATGTCAAACAAAAAGGGAAATTTATGTGTAGTATAGCTTATATTCAGTGAATAACTTTGGTTAAAATTAATTCATGTTCACCTGTTGTAGGAGCTTTGTGTGTGGAAAATCATAGCTGGAAGTCATCCTTTCAGTTCTTGGAAAGGAGAGCAAAGGACACTTTACTTCTAATTGAGAAAGTTATCCACTTTCTTGTACTCCTGTTGTGAGAGTGGAAGTCAGCATGATTTGTCTCCAGACACAGGACTGTCTGCAGTAACTGATAGGTGAAACTTCTAATTTTTTAAATTAGAGAAGTGCAAAGCATAGAACGTGGTAAGAAGCATATTATTATACAACTGCATTTAGGTACAAACATGTATAAGACTTCCAACTTTCCTGCTTCTATAACTGCTTTCTCTTAATGACAATACTTAATCCATGAAATCATAGGATGAACATTAAATGGCTTCTGTTTGTAAATTTGCATATGAATACTCGCAGCAACTGTTTTCCTCTTGAAGAGGAAGAACACAAATTCTGAATTACAACCCACTGGCTTCTTTGTCCCATAATCTTCATTAGAATTTGACATACTCTTTCATGTTACAGTAAGTAGAATATATTCAAGGATGTGCCTGAGGATGTGCTTTAAACTGAATTCAAGTTAAGGATTGAAAACAAGAAAGAGCTGTAGCCAGCACAAGTGCTGTGTGGGCAGTGAAAGGAATGTTCAAAAACCTCTGGTGGAACCCTGACAACCATCAATGCTGCTTAGGTCTACAGTTAGGAAATTAATGCAAACGTGGTATTCAGTTGTTTAAGACATTAATATCAGTTTGTATTAAAGAAGTACTTTGCTAAAAACGGAGTAGATGCCTCCTTGGATGAAAGGTAATGAATAAGAGAAAATTGAAACCACATACTATCTTCTACTAATTTCTCGGTAAAACTGAATTTCTGTAGTGTGGGAAAAGGAGTTGAAATATTCTGAAATATTTCACCAATCTTCTGATATTGTCTTCTAATATCTTTGACGTGTAATATACCTTGAAAGCTATCATTGCTGTATTCTCCTTTTTAACCGTTTATATCTTGGGTTTTGCAGAAAGGTGATGTAAATTCTTATCGCCCTAATAAGAGAATAAATGCAGGGGTACCATAGACATCAACAATATTTTTAGAGTGAGTTTAAATATCCTTATCTGATAAATCTTTTCTTATGACAAATTTCAATATAATGTAGTTTTTGTATTTCAAAATGTCTTTAGTGTATTTGATTCTGTTGGGTCCCAATAGTGTCTGAAATTCTGCTGTTCTAGAAAGTTTCCTTTACATTTTAAAGGAAAATCATGTATGTGTGGCAAGTTAATTGACAGAATTAGTTATAATTTTACATCTGACAGAAGAAACAAATGATTAATGTTATGTTCTCAAAACAAGATAGATGGCATTCTCTGAATTGGAAAAACCTCAGTGCTAAAAAAATATTTCAGTGATTAGTCCTTGTTACTCACTGTATTTGGAGATGTTTTTTATACATATAACTTCCTAAACTGTAACATGTCTAACGTTGATGTCTCCAAGAAAGAAATACTGTAACACATCTGAGCTGAGACTTCATAAATGAAGACACAAATAAAACAAGATTCAATTTGAATACATAGTACAGTTTCCTATCATGTAACTTTGAGTGCAGAATTTTCTGGAAATGGTTGATAACACTGTAAATGATACTAACAATGTAACTGTTAATGAAAATTATTCTGTGCAAAACTACTTTAAGCCTGGGCCTTTAAGCAAAAGGGTTAACTTCTTTTATGTCAGTAACCAGTACATAATTATGTTATATATTATATATTATATATATATATATATTATATATTTATATTATATATTATATATTTATTATATATATTATATATTATATATATAATAACATAATTATATTACTACCCAGTAATATGAAATGAAACTCAATTAGCAGTGGAAAGGATTTATAGTGTGCTTGTTGGCCAGATTCTGTGTTATGAATGATGTTGGTTGTCTTTAAAATAAGTTGCAAGAAATGTAATATGTTCCTTACACATTTTTTTTTAAAATTATGTAGAAATGTCTATCAATAACTAGTCTTTGTGTATATTATTGCATATTTTCACTTATGATTTTTCTGTTCCAATCTACTATAAAATTAGCAAACAGTTTTGTACAAGCTTTGGTTCAATAACACATTTTTACTTTGAGCTAAATGGAGACTTACATCATAGATGTGCGTCTTTGAAATAGAAAATAGGTGATAATTCTTATTCCAGTCTTTCCCTTTAGAGCAGAGTCTTTCAGAAGGGGATCTGCTTCAAAGTATGTATCCACACACAAAAACTTCTAGGTTGTACAGAACTACAGCGTGTTAAGTACCTTAAGACCAATGCTTATATCTTTCAAAACAGATTGTGGTTTCTCACATTTAAAAGGATATACAAGTCTTTAAAGTACAGTCTCCTCACTCACTAGCTATGTTCTTTTAAATTAGTCCAGTGTAAAGTGGCACAACTGCCGTTGAATTTATATGGAAGAGTCAGGTCGTATCTTGGAAAAAGAATGAGCCTGAAGAACAAAAAATGCTTTGGAAACACACTGAATATGTAGTGTACTGCAAATTGTACCTTCTCCTGTTTCTCTCAGTTTGATTTAGCATGCCCTTTCCAAATCAACAACAAACTCTCTAGAAATTCCATGCTTCCGTATTTCTCTGCAATTAAAGTAAATTTACACTTCAGGAACGTTCAGAGTAGTCTTTGAATAAATTGGAGTATGATAATCAAATATTACACAGTGATCCAAAAATTTATATATCAGATGAAAATTTTCATGTTGTTGACTTGATAAATCTGTGCTGTATTAGAGCTCTGACTGCAAAAAGGTGATGAATCAAGTCTTCAAATGGTAATTGTAGGAGAATTTCAGTAATAAATAAATAAATAAACTCAGTAATAAAGGACTGGTTTCTCTAGTATTCTGATGCCCTGGTTGAATGTTCTGTTCTCAAGTCTCAAGCAACATTATCATGCCAAAGTCTGGATATGTAGCTAGTTCCTGTAGTTATTGCTCCTTAACTGTAAGAAGATTCCTGGATACCACTGGTGTGCTTTTTGTCAACCACCTCATTCTCTTTTTTTTTTTTTTCTTTTTTTTTTTCCCTCTCCTTGCTTCATAATCTCCCTAGCTAAAAGTAGTATAAAGTACCCATTTTTCTTTCCATAGGAGTTAAAGTGCAATTTCCAGCCTTTTACTTTCAGGAAATTGGATGAAAAATAATATACAGTCATTTTCCAGATGTTTACTCTCCTCCATGTACAGATGTTTGATATGAACTTACACCATGACTTATTTTTGGACTTTTCTGGAAGTCCAGTTATATAAACTTGGATCAGTTCAATCTCTGTTACCTGAAGAACAGGTATGAAAGCAAATTCTCATTAACCTCATGAATATTTCTAGGAATTGCCTGTTTCATTGGAAGTGTTTGGATGTTCCTTTATTAAAGCACATTTTTAACAAATGTACTGCTTTCCCAATGCTAAAATGATAGTTGTTATCTAAACAATATATTTCAAAGTCTAAGAGCTCTATTCAAGGAGTTTAATAGCTCTATATGACTTGTTTAGTGGTATATAAGCAAAAAAAAAAAATTAAACCTTTCCTGTACTTGCCTTGAGCCTTTAATTGGCAATTTTAACTGCTCATTCTAACATTTGTAGCTTGTTCCTGATTATTTTGTGTGCGTGTGTGTGTGTTTATTTTGGAATGTCCCTGCATTGTTATCCTCACCTTACCAATTGTTTGCTTCAACTTTGTGACTATATTTTATGACACTTATTCCCATTATTAGATTTTAATGACTATACTTCCCAGTAGAGAAATATATAATATACAAATGTGATCTACTTCAAGGAAGAATGGTTGTCTGCCTTGTATCTGTACCTGGATGAACAGCCAGTACTTCAATGGAATCAGGTCCTTTGAATAGTTTCTACAGTAATTAGATCTCATAATTTAGGCCAAAGCAAATAGGCATGTAACTCTTATATCAAGTAATAGTTCATTTTGTTCATGTAGTTCATTTTTTCATGCTGACTGACAAACATACATACACCCAAAGGTATATACACATGTATTCCAGAAAAATGTTAGGTTTCTTGCCAGAAATCTTGTGTGCCTCCTTAACATTTTACAGCAGATTTCTTTCATGTGGATTTTACATCTTAAAACCAAAAAGGCATGAATGCACTTGTATAGGTAGGACTCTGACAATGTGAAGAATAAATCTGAAACTTCATTTTCTCCATTATAAGGTCACTTTCCAGGGAAAAAGAAAATAATCTGTGACAGGTCTGTCTCTCACTTGGAAGAAATTATCTTGTGAGATGGTGCAGCTTAAGATGTAAAGAAGAGTAGAGTAAGCAATTCTGACATGATAAGGTAGCAGAAAGCTGCTTTGTCCATAATCTGCAGTTTAGAAATATAGTGAAATGTGCAAAAAAAGAATTTTATTTCTTTTTAATTTAGAGTTTAAAGGAAAGAAAACAAGATTTTTACAGACAAGTGGTAGTTCTGCTTTTGTATCTGTCATAGCCTTGAAAAATCTTATGGCAACTTTAGGCATTATTTCTACTCTACAAAGGAGAGAGAAAAATAATAATAATTATAAAATATTAGTAATAAAAATCACTTTTCCAGACTCCCCAAAAGGGAGTTGGCAAGTTTTTCCTCATTCTTCCTATTAGTGTCTGTGTGCTAAACATACAAAAGAAAAAAACCAACTCATAATCATCCTGTGGAATAAAAGTACCTTTAACTGTTTGTTAGCAATAATGGAATAACTTTCACTATTTTGTTAGAAAGTATCCAGCTCTTCAAAGCATTTCTCCACAGTTTCCCACTATACAGTTTGCACACGCACACAAAAAAATTATATGTAATATTTTCCATTAGAACAAGTCAAGTACATATTTGTGACACAAGCAGAAGAAAAACACAGTAGCCTGTGAAGTACTTGTCTGACAAAAGGTTAGTCCTTTCAATGGAGCAAGTGACAGTCTTTCAAATGTATCCTGTCATGGTTATAGGAGCCACATGAGAAGATCTAAACACAAATATAACAGGAGTAATGATGTGAGACTTTATCTTGTTGACACAGAAAAGGATATGTCACTATTTGAGTAGTTCAGCTAATGGAAACTGTTTCTGTGAGTTCAGATTTTTGCTGAAGTATTTATGTGATGAAACCTTGAACTTACACATTGAAGCAGCAATCTGTCTCTCATATAAAGCTGAACTTGAAAGTGAAGCAACAGCAGCAGTTAATCTTCCAGTGAAATTAAAATTCAAAATGCTTTTTATATCTTTTTGGCTTGAAAGCTGACTCATTTCAGCAGACACAGCAAAGTGGATGAAAAGCCACTCCTATGGCAGGTAGTGTGGTGGCCAAAATATTTAAGAGGGTGA
This sequence comes from Manacus vitellinus, assembly GCF_001715985.3. Lineage (NCBI taxonomy): Eukaryota > Metazoa > Chordata > Aves > Passeriformes > Pipridae > Manacus > Manacus vitellinus. The sequence goes on along the minus strand of NW_021939256.1, from coordinate 15,561,075 downwards.
TATCCCTCGCTTTCTGCAGTAAAATTGTATCTTTTTTTAGAAGATATATCATCTGTTCATGAGGATGCATTTGTTTTTGGTTTTTTTTGATGTTAGCTTTTAATAGTTGTGTGAAGAGGTGATTGGTCACAGACTCATATAATTTTTTACTTGGATGTATTATTGAGCCTGTATATCATTATATAGTTCTTTTAGCCCTTTAAAATCTTACTGAAGTATTTTAATGTCTATGGAACTTAAACCTTTTAAGATGAAATGATGTTCCTCCACCTAGTGCTGCATAATAAAGTTCTATTTTGATAGAATGTCAGGGTCATATTGCAATCTTTAATTTCTCCTTTATTTTTTCATTTAGTTCAATACATTGCTAGAAGTTTCAGTTAGAGAGACACAGTTGTCAGTTGTTTCTGCTTAAACTCTTCTTTTACTTGTAGTGTACTTTTTAGTGATTACTTCTATTTCTTATAGTTTATGATATACAAGAATTTATTCACTTAGTCTTGTATTATGAAAATGTCCAAGTCTTTAAAAACTCCTTAATTTTCAAGATCCCTTTGTTTAGGCATTATGTTTTAAAAATTAATATTTTAATTTTTTTTTGCTTGTTTCTGTAGTATTTTCTCTCTTCTGGCTATTTTTAACATTTCTGGTTCTAATGCTCTGTGAAACTAATTTAAGATTTTGACTTGTTTAAACTGAAACCCATAAGTGTTATGGTTTTCCTTAGTACAGATCCAAAATTGATTCAGAGAGTGATATTTCTCTTGGTCCCTGAAATTAGGGATGGCAGGTTTAACAGGGTTCCTTAATCAAGAAGAGGAAAAAGATTCCTGGAACTCAAAAAGTCCCAAGGTCCACTAATAGGATGTTACTTCAGACATCTGTCTGTATTCTTGTCTTCCTCAGTATATGTTCATTTGTGTTTTTCATGATCCATGGTAATGCAAGAAGTTTAAATACTTCAGCTGTGTAATACAAATAGCCCAGTGAATATTGAATGCAACTGGATTCTGAACATGTTGCCAAGTGGAAATACAGATTGTAGTTCCTACTTGAAGGTCTAAGCAAGACTATTCTTAGGTAATATCTGAGCCTTCTCATTTTTAGGAGAAATATACTTTTTCTTGAAAAGATTTGATTTCTACTCAGCCTTTTTTTTTTTTTATTTGCTCTTTGCTGAGCTTGAAAACTGAAGATCCTTTCCACAAGATACTGAGAATGACGATGGTGGTTTGCTGATATATTAGTTGTACATTAAGGTGTTTTTTTTGGCATACAATTACCTATAATACTTGTATTATCACAGAATGGGTAAAGTTGGACAGGTCTACAGTGGGCCATCTCGTTCAACCTCCCTGCTCAGGTAGGGTCATCCTAGAGTGCATCTGGATTGTGTCCAGATGATTCTTGAATATGTCCAAGTGAGGAAGATTCCACAAGCTCTCTGGCTCATCTGTTCCACTGCATGGTTGTGCACACAGTTTGGGTGGATCTTCCCGTGCATCATTTTCTGCCCGTTTCTGCTTGTCCCTATGGCTTTGCACCACCAAGGTGCCAAGAGGATGGCTTGGCTCCATCCTCTTGACACCCTCCCTTCAGATAATTACAGACATTGATAAGGTCCCCTCTCAGTTTTCTCTTCTCAAGGCTGAAAGGCCCAAGGAATGCTCCTGCCACTTAATCATCTTTGTTCCCCACTGGACCCACTCCAGGAGCTCCATGTCTCTCTGGTACTGAGGAGCCCAGAACTGGACACAGGACTCCAGATGTGGCCTTGGCAGGTCCGAGTAGAGGAGCAGGATCACCTCCCTTGATCTGCTGGTCTTCCTAATGCGCCCTAGGATATCACTGATCTTGGCCACCAGGGCACACTGCTGGTTTATGCACAGCTTGTTGTCCACCAAGACCCTGAGGTTCTTCACAGAGCTGCTTTCCAGCAGGTCAGAATTATCTTTATGGTGTTCTGTGCTTCAACTGGGTGATAGATAGAAACACATGTATAAGTATAAAACTTTTCTCCTTTGTTAGTGATCCTCGTTTCAGTTGTGGTTTTAGCATTTATCTCAGTTTACTGAAGGTAACGGACCTGTGTTTTTTAAGAGGTTATTGAGGCAAATATATAATCTAAAAATGGAAAAGAAAGGGTAGATAATATTTTTAAAATATCAATTTCATACTAAACTCAAAAGTGTTTTAGCTAGCAATTTCATGACCTGAAGCCTAAAACTATTTATCCTTCTTTTGTCTCATTCACAGTTCATTACATGTTTGTGTGCTACTCTGTTATGTTATCAGAATATTTGCTTTGAGTAAGCTAGTTCAAAGTAGCTCTTCTCACTTTGATATGCTATCGTTTACTACTCCTCTGGCAACTAGTTCAGCCTAAAGTTTTGCAGTTTCATCTACATGTCATCTGTATGTTACACCATCATGGACACATTTCAGGGCAAAAGAAGGTTCTCTGTGATCCAGTCAATCAAAATACCCATGTATTTCAAGATATTGCATAGATATTGCACTAGTGGTACTTATTTTCAGTCATACTTTTATCCCACTTTCACTGAGGAAGAGAAAAGCGATGTACAATCTGTCATTTTATGATCTTCTCTAAATTTCATAAGTCTTCTTCAAATATGGGAAAACAAAAGAAAGTAGAAATGCTTATATTTTACCTGTAGATAGCTTCCTCCAGCATATTTCAAGTTGCGTGTGGTGACCTACTTCAAAGTCTATTTTTTCCTGGGAACTGCTGTGAGCAGGTCTGTATTTGTAGTTTTGACTCAGAAACTCTAAACCTCTGCATTTTTAAGAAAAACAGAGATGTCCATAGAAATTACAAATCTAAATCATACTTTTACCAGCTTTCTTTGAAGTACTTAAAAAGAAACCAAACCAAAACCACACACACACAAAACTTGCTAAATTTATCTTGTTTATTCAATTGGCAGTTCCACATTAAAAATCTGATTTCAAGTAATGCTTTGAGCACTCCTTTAAAAGAAGTTGTTGTGCCTTATGATGTGAGACATCGTCTTGGGCAGTATTCTAGCTCCAACACATTTCTTTCACTACTAGCCTTGATTATAGCCAGCTGCTTAAGGCTTTGCTTCAATAAAAATGGGATACATTGCATATGTGAGTAAAAGTAGAGTTTAGTAAGACTTCAAAGGATGTCTTGTGGGAGGAAGCACAAAGATAACATGACATCAAAGCACAATTGTATGAATGATAGCTGACAGCAAATCTCATTGAAGTTGTTGCTGTCTCCAGTTGCTTATTGCTGTTGGAAGTTAGCTTTTCAATGATATAAATGGGGAACTGCTTTGGTTTTCTTTCTGGCTTCTGACTGTCTTGAATGGTTGTGAAGCCAGTTAATATAGACTTATGAAACAACCTGGAAAAGTGTCTTTCTTTGAGTAATGAAACTTACCTTGCATACTGTAAAACTTCTAAGTGAACCAACAAAGCTTAGCACATCAGATAGTACAGGCAACAAACAGTGTCGTACAAAAGCTGAAAAGTTGATCAGGGCTCTGTTCCAGCAGGACTAACAAGACAGTCCTCATCTCAAAGAGTTTACAATGGGCATTGTCAAGCTCTCTCTCATGGAACTACTTTAGCAAAAATATTAGTAACTGTAAGAAAAAATCACTTCCTTTGCTTCAAGTCTATGTTATAACAGTATTATTAAAGTCTTGCTTTATAACTTCCTAGCAAATTAAGTTGTGTATCTACTGAATCTGCATTTTCATGTATGATCTTTCATGCAAGACAACAGTTTAAACAGCTTTTTAAAAAAAAGAAGAGGGGGGAAAGGAGAGATATCTTTAATACTGTGGGTTTTAACATATTTATCCAGGTGAAGTCTAGTGAGAGTTATTCTGTCAGGTAGCCTCTTTGTAAGTCAAATTACCTGATAAAGATCATTATATGTCAATGAGTCAGGTTAATCTTTCAAACTAGTCTAAATATGGCCATGGAAGACATTGCTTATTGATCATTTTTAACAAATGTTTGAGTGAAAGCATTCAGTTTCTCAAAGTCATGTAACAAATGATGCAAGGTTACACCGGTAAACAGGTACACATTATCTGTAGAATTGTATCATAAATTTCCTGTGTGTTTAATATCTGGTTGGTTTTTTGGTTTTATTTTTTAAGAAAAAGGCTGCTACAGAGATCTGGATTCTTTCCTTCCTTTTGTACAGCATGTCATGTACAGATTTCTGATGGATGTTACTGTGTTCCTCAGTTCATGAAATCTCTTTGCAGCAATATGAGCAATGCAGCTGCAAATAAGTCAACAGCAACTCCATCAAGGAAATGTTTACTTTGATAATAGTCAATTATGATTCTGATATTAAAAAACATACTAGTCTCAGTTTGGACATCCAAAATGGAAAATTTTTGCTTTTGTCTGTCTTAATGATATAATGTAATTGGTTTTGGTTCTTTAGGGATTTTTTGTGGGGTTTTTTGTTGCTTGGGGTTTTTTTTGTATGGGAGGCGTTTTGGTGTTTTGTTTTGGGGTTTTTTTGTGGTATTTAATGATTCATTCTACAGAAATATCAATAAACCAATTTATTAAACTGGACTTCACAGATATTATATAAAGCTATATATCCTACAATAAACAATGGAAAATTAAATACTGAAATGAAATGAGCATTGGCACCTCTAAGACTAATTACGTGTAAGTACAGTGGGAAACAGATCATTGTAACAGATGGGAGTGGAAAAGCATGCCAAGTTAACTTAATCTTGATTCTGATACTTCCTAAGTAATGAATAAATCTAGAGTAAGCAATCTGAGCATGTACTCAATCAGAGAAATCTATATAATTTGCTTGGACTTCTGTACTTTCTACTACACAATTTTATGTTCTACAGTATTGTTGGGTAAATTTGTTTCTCTATTTTTCACTTACCCATTCTAAGACGGAAGGCCAATATGCAGGACCTCAAACTCTGATATCCTTTCCCATATAAGGCACTTGTATGCATAGTGGCATAAATTTCTGGTTGGTTTGAAAAACTCATTATTGCTCTGAATACTTCTGAATGTTGGCATATTTTTCAGATGTTTATTTCTTCTAATTTCCTAAAGATTTTTGCAATTTCATTCCAAGGAATTACTTATGTAAATATAGCAGACTGTATTTTATTAGAAACATGCTTACTTACTATAGCTATATTATATTTACAAGTTTAACATAAAATTATATTTTGTAACATATTTCCTCTTTGACCCGGCAATTCAACATTTTGGTAAATGCTAGACATTCTGGGTAGGTTAGTAGGGCTACAAACAAAAGAAGGAATGGAATTACTGACCAATTAAACACTGAACATAAAAAGCCAAAGTGGAATAGTTCAGGACTTTTTTAGAAATGAGTCATTTAAAATTGCGATATCTCATTTTCTTGACAAATATTTTAATGAGGGGATAAAATGGCTCAATATTAATCCTTAGTTGTGACAGAAGGTAAGAAATGGGGAAAGGATATTCAATTAATCTTCTTGTTATAGGTTTGTTAAGATCCAGTTATTAAAATTTTTAGAGAGATGCCTCTGCCTGAATTAAGGTGCAAATGAGACCATATGCCTGAAGTCAATCGTATGGATTTTATTTAACATCAAATGTGAGGTAGAGAGAGATAGAAAGAAATAGGAGAAGGGGGTGGGAAAGAAATAGAGTCACAGATTAAGTAGAGACAGATTAAGTAGAAAATATCACCACTCCGTGGATCTCGACTGCATCCCGTTGGTCCTCTTCTACTCTTCTCAGTGGTAAGAGTCTCACAAAAGATAGGCTTCAATGTATTAATATAACGTTCAGGCTGGCTGGGAATGCTCAAGCACCTCCCCTGCAAGGGGAAAGTTTTACACAGTCTCTTTTGGATTAGGTGCAGTCCTGTGGTGGAAGGCCTCAGGAATGGGTCTAGCAGGGTGCTTTGGGGGTCTGATGGTTTATGACCCCTTCTAAGACATGACAGCTGCCACTCAGGTAGTGCAGTTTGTCCTTCCCTGGGGGAAGGAGTGGGGGAAGTCTTTGAGTTGTGTAAGGGAGGGTAATTACCAAGATAAAAAGCACCATCCCTCTCGGCAGGGTTACCTCCCCCTTGGGGGTGCAAACCTGGCCTCAGCCTTCACAAATGGGAGAGTGTTTTGAGTCATTAACCATCAAAAGTCCAGTCTCTAGCAGGAGGGGAAGAGTGTGCAAATGAGCCTGTGGACTATGTACTGTGGCCTATGGACTCCCCCCAGAGGTGATTTTCGCAGCTGCTGATACACTCTTCTCCCCCCGCCTTGTCTACTTCTCCTTAGGCCTGAGATAATTGGACAGTAGTACCACCTTTATCATATCAGGTGGCTTGATTCACAGTCCAAATTCCAGTCAAGAGGTACATTTGGGCAGGGAGTAGGCTTTGGTGGTCACAGCTTCTTTATGCATATTTGCCATAATGGGCCAAGTCCTTTGGTGATCTTAACAATGTTTAAGCCATTAACCATTTTCAGTCTCTTACAAGGTTTGATACTAGTCTTTCCGTTCTTATTTCCTGATGTTCCCATCCCTCTAAAATTAGAAACTTTGTTCATGTCCATTTAGCTTGTATCAAGAAAGGACTTAGTGTTCATACCTCTATTTTTCCCCTTGGCAAGGCCCTTAACTCGGAGTTAAAATTAAGTGATCCTTCTGATTTACAATCACTGTGTAATACCTGAATCCCCAGTGTTCATGAGTCTCTTTTCCCTTAAATTTAGAAAATAGTAGATTGCAGCAGGAACAGATTCTCAGTTGAAGTTTGCATCTGTCCTTACTGATCATTTCCCAGGAAGGTGGTACCACTCCTCACAAATCGGTGGGTGTTACAATTCTCAAAGTAGAAACAAGTTGTATCTGTTTCTACAGCTTTTTGGCTTACTTAGTGGCACCAAATGTAGCCACAGATGTATGAATTTCTTGGATTAAATTAATATATTATCCTTTGAACCACCCTGGCACTTCCAGGAATCTGATGGATTCAACAGAAGAAAAATAATCTAGAATAGGACAGTCAGTCACTGGTCCTCAGGTGTCACATTTTCTGATCATGTCAGATACTAATATGAATGTTAAAATATGTGGAATAGGTTATTACCAAGAGCACTTTTCTGTAATGAATTGTTAAATTATCTTCTGTACAGCTTTGAATACCTTTATGTCTCCTGAACTTTCAGCTGCTTCCCTAAAGAAACAAGTTTCTTCATGTGTCTGTCTAACTGTCAAAATTCTTGGGCCATTTCTGCCAAATCACAAAGAATTATAGCAGTCTCTAAATGTTGAATTAGTATCAAAATTGAAGTTTCACTGACAGTTGCACCCAGGGAGATAGGAGAAATAAGCTATTACTGAGTAAGCAGTGGCATGGTCAAACTAAAGTATGTGTCTGTAGAAAAAAGGTATTGTTAATCCCAGAGCTTGCAGAATTGCACTTTTTGTAGGTCTGGGAGGAAGATGCTAAGGTTATAATATAATTATATCAGATTGCCTCCAACAGATAACCACCATATCTTCAAAGCTGCTGTTTTAAAGAGTTACTTCAATGAGGACTTCTCCTATAGTGGTGTTAGTTTGGAATACTCCCTTGCTTTTTCCTCTCTAACAAGGCGAAGGTCTTTGAAGTTTCCTGTATCTTTAAAATTATCTCTCACTTAGGAATCTTCCATAAAGCAGGCTTAACTGCTCTTAAGTTCTCTGTGTGCTGATGTCTATTAAAAAAAATGAATATTCTCATACCACTAAGTTTTTATATAAGCATATTTAAAAACAGACTTTCTCCTTTAGGGCAGGGGAGGATAACAAAGTTAATGAAGCCAGATCCATGTATGTTGTTTTGAATGGCTCTTGGGAACAAGTCTGTCACCCTGGAGCTATGACAGTGGTACCGCTAAGGTTTCCAAATTTGTCCTTCAGTGCATGAGTAATATCTGCATTTCTCTACCGCTTGATGAGCAGTCATTTCTTGGAGTTCTCTGCTGAGTGTAAGGATGGCTGCCTTGGGAACTATCAAGCATTAAGTCTAACCTGTTTAGTTGTAGAAACTGCATAATATGGTCCATCAACCTAGCTATGCTAACTTTCCCTAGAATTAATTTATAACTGGTTGAAATAGGACAATCTGAACTGACCTGTCTCAATAGATTCTCTAATAGCTTGAAATTACACCTATGCTGCTCTTAGAATTTCCAGATCCACCTTTTGAGGATTAAGGGAATGGTCTTCATCTAGATTAACTGTAAAGGTAGAGGTGGGACCTGTTCCATATTGTTTCACATGATTTGACAGGGACTTACCTTACTTAATCTTTTAGTAGAGCCAGTTTCAGTGGATGTATAAATTTGCATCCAACTAATATACAAGAATTCTACAGGGAAGACTTCAAAAATTAACTTTGGCGTTGTTGTCCAAATAATTTTTAGCTGTCATGCTGCTTTCTCATCATGTGTTTTTGTTGGGTTTTTTTGTTGATGATGATATGTGTTTTACTGAAGAGCAATAAATCTTAATCCAAAAGTGACATTCTTATCTGCATGATGGAGAAACACCTTGTGGGTATGTTTGCTTTCATTTTTAAAAAGTTGGCACCTCCTAAAATATTTGCCTAAAGAAATTACAGAACTTATTAAAAGTGAGTAACAAAGAAGTAAGTTTCCTAGGGAGGATCTGCTTTCAACCCTTCCAAATAATGAAGATGGTTAACTCCTGTAAGCATGAACAGTGGTTGGACAAAACACTGTTTCATTCCCTTCTGCTTCATTGTGTGATGGTGGCATGCCAAATCATAAATCTTGAAAAGATTAGTTTTCTTCAAGAAATTAGATTACCCAGAGCTCTTGAATATATGAATGCATAGACTGAAAAACCAGTTTTATTTAATGACCCTTAGTATTTTTTTTTTTTTTTTGCTGGGTTCTGGTATTCAGGATCAGCTCTACTAACCAGCCTGCTGCCAGTAGACCTACCCAGAAATACAAGGAACTGCTGAAAAATGAGGTTGAAAACTCCATGGATACTTTATTTTAAATCATTTACTTGGCTCTTTTCTTTGCAATTATGTTAAAATATTCGGTCATGTATATAGTCATATTGAGTGCATATGTTTGAGACAATCCAGCAGATGAACCTTAGGATTAAAGGGTGGGCTCAGTTCAGCGCACACTGTGTCTCACCTAAAAAATCCACTGTGCAGGCTCGAAGGGTTAATGACCTTTCCCAAATCTTCGCTCGCAAAGACTGGCCATACACACATAGAACTTAGTTATTTTTTCAGTTTCTGAATTAATTATTTGACAAAAGTAATTCATAGAAAACACATACACATTTTGACATTCTGGAATTTAGTATTAACTGTTGGCCTGAGTAAGATATTCAAATTTATGGCACTGGAAACCTGTCTAGAAATATAAGTGGATTGGAAAGACAGTACTGAGGCCATAGTAAGGCTAAATAGCTCCCTGTATAGCAAAGCTGTGGAAGAAATCTGAACACAGTTGGAAGGAGGTAGAGACTTAAACTAAGGTATATGAAGGAAAATGAGTAATGTTATTGTTAAAAAAACAGTGGAAAAGAGATTATTCTGTGTAGGATTTGCTACACTCCTGTATTTCAGAATTTTTCACTCTGACATTTTCAAATGGTTATGGGCTATATACAGAGTACAAATCTCAAAAAGGTACAGAGGATGAATTTTCTTTATTTTCCTTCCTCTGTAGCAGGAATATCTTTTGGCACTTGTTCTGGCTGCTGAGATTGCCATCAAAAGTCACATCATTTTAAGAGAATCGTGGAATCATATTGTCATAGATTGGTGTTTTAATACTTGCCAGCTAGCTAGAGATAACTTGAATAGTGCTTCAATTCTAACTGTAAAGGGCGTTAGCTTGAAGTATTTTGCTTTGCAGAATGTTAATTTCCATGGACCAGTTGATGAACAAGGACTTAGGTCATGCTTTCACTGACAAGATGTAAGGAAGTCTTGTTCAATATTGACTACTGAAAGTTTTGAAAAACTACAAAATCAATATTTTAGAAGTTATACAATAGAAGTTCTTAGCCCAGAGTTAAATATTTTAAATGCAGTAACTATGTGGAGATTACACATTACAAACTGGTGTTGATCTCTTACAGTTTCATACACAATTGGAAAACCACTGTGCCATCGTGAGGCAGTACATTGTTAAAAGCCTCTGTGCGGGTATAAATATTTTTTAGGGGAGAAATATATTGAATATATTTCTTGGTTATCTTCCACCTTCTGTTGGCAAAATAAGGCATTACAGTTTAAAGGAACTCTAAACTTATCTAAAAATTGGTGTTTAGACATTTATAAAAGGTTTGAAACTGTTACACATATGCACAACAGAAAAATGTTTGCTTTTGGAGGTTAGCTCTGATGTAGATTGCTATCAGGAACTCATGGTCTATTTATTGATCATTACTGCATTTGGTTTAGATGCTTAACTTCTACTGACATTTGTGTGGTTCAAATTTCCTTAAAGGAAAGGAAAGCAGATGTGCCACTGAATGTCAAATGCAACTGTGACTCAGAAATAAAACCTTTTTTTACCTTAAGGGGTTCAAATTGGAAAGCAATTAAATAGATTATACTGAAGAAATTTTTGAGCATAAAAGCTGTCAGTTACATTACAGAGCTGTCCCTGGTAATGGTGATGTCTGTGGTTCTGCCCCTTTATTTACACAGTGTTATCTTGACATTATTAATGCTGTATGCTAGTTACGCAAAAGCATTTCTGTTATAGAAAGATCTAAATCTTGGAGGGAATTATGCAATGTGCTTATGCCTAGTGTTAGGTTTTGCTAGAGCTGAATTGATCCACTTCTTCTGAGAGAACTGGAAAGTATTTCCTGAAAAGAAGAATGAGGGTGAAAAATGACTATGAAGAACAGCTAACAAAACAAAACAAACCACCCAACCAAAAGAACACCCCCCCCAAAACCTCTCAAACAAATTAGAAAAAAAAACACTACCAAGGGATTAAATGGTTAAAAGTGCAAGAAAAAGTGCCAATGGGAAATGCAAAGCAGCACATGTTGCTGATTATAAGTAGACAAGGAAGGAACAAATGCAAGAAATTTTTTTTCCAAAGATATGACAAGCCAAGAGACTGAAAATAACCCTTCCTCCCACCCACACCTCATCTCCTTCCCACAGTGCTCTGAAGAGTTGGAGTGGACAGTATCAGGATCCATCTGGCAAGGGAATTTTGTGACTTTGGTAGAGCACTGAGAGAGGAGTAAAAAGAGGGGTGTGTGTACACACACACATACGATACTGAATATGTGGGGCTTTTCCGTTTCACAGAAGTTCCCTTCACCAAGAAATGAATACCAGCTTTCCAAGAACTGAATCCAGGTAGTAACAATGTCTGGACTGAGTGTGTCCTGAGTGTGTAGCTGTGCACATCGATAGCCACAGCTGGGTGAGTGGGTACTTGGTGGAGGGCTTCCCAGCACTCATGGCTGGTGCTGCCTACTCAGCTGATTTTGTCTCATCTTGGACTTTGTTTGCCAGCCTTTTTCTGAGGGAGCAGCAATGGGCTCAGGTCAGCCTACAGTGGTAGTGTGGAGAATGTCTTCTTGCAAAGGAAGGAAGTGCTGGGCCTCCACCTTGCATCTGAAATTTTAGGAAAGGGCCTAACTCATGTTGTATATATTATTATCTGAGTTCAGGTTTGGAAGAGGCATGAGTCACCCATCGGGGATGTTGTGACCACTGCTCTTTTGTCCAGGAAAATGAGCACCAACAGAAAATAAACATTCCCACTTAACTAATCACCTGTTAAAGTAATACCTGGTGTAAAAATAAATGAATAAATACAATTTAAAAAAATCTCTCCAGATCCATTTTCTCATCAAGGAACAACATGACAGTTTCATTGCGTCCTGCCAACAGAACAGTATGTAGGAGAGAGTGAAGCCTTTGCACTTCTGTGAGGAAGAACTGATGTGCAGGAATAGCTGTAAGAAGGTGAGACCAAGTGCGTATGGCCAGAGTTTATTGCTGATCTGTACTCCTTGATCTCTCACAGAGAGACTAGGTGAGCAAAAACACCCCTTGCTAAGATCCCCTTCTTCACTGGTGCTTGGACAGCAACCTTGGCTGTTGGAACAAAGCCTGTCTCCCTGCCATGTCTTGGAACTGTTCCATTTTTTTTACCATCTGCCCATTTTATGTCATCTCTTCCCTACTACAACGTTGTGGATGCTGAAAGAGCACAAAAAGATTTTAGAGGATATGTGCTTGCCTCTTCCCTTTAGTATCTTATCATAGAGTCATTGCCTACAAATTCTTTTTGAAGTTGCTGGTAACATCTGCCTCCACAGCTTCCTGCTGTGGAGAAGTTCGCTACTTACTGTATAAAGAAACACTTCCTTATGTATTTTAAATTCATTTCTTCATGCTTCATAGCTTTCTAAAAATATATTGTCTTTTACAAAACAAACTATGAAATTATGAGTTTTAAATTGATCTAACTATTTGGGAAACTCGAAAAAGAGAAAGATTAAGTGGCTCACAGTGCTATAAACCAAACTATTAGTTACAATTGTTATAGTTTTCATAAATACTATTTGGTTTATAAATCAGTATTCTGACTTGCTGTCAGGCTTCTACAAAAAAGCAGCTTTACCATTTCCAATAGGTTCCTATTTGAAAGAAATTTAATAGAATACAATGAAGTAAGTTTTGAGTGATAAGTTAATAAATCCTGGCACTATAGGTTAGAATGCTGTCCATGGCTACTTTACCCTGGCATTGTAATACCATAGACTGTTCCAGTGAAGTGAAAGTTCATATTCCAAGGACATCTTCCATACCTGAGGTAATTGGTTCACATTTGCTGTAATGCAAATGTGAACATGCTCACACAACAAATTGTGCTTATACAGACAGAATTCCAAGCATCCAGGATGTAAATATACAGTACAGTATAATGGTTTGGGGTTTTTATGTATCTGATCTACTTTATTTTTTAGGCCAAGGCAAACATGTAGCCAATCATAACAAATAAGGGCCAGATAAATTATTTCCAACATATTAATCAGTGTAAGGTAATATAGTACTTTATAACTTAAAAAAGCATCTGTACAAGAATCACTAATCGACCTGCCCCCTCATACACACTATTTACTTAATATCAGAGCCAAAACATCCTTATCAATGGATATAAATACTTACATTACTGTATTTTAGGATGTATGGTCCTGTAACTGTATGTTGAAGGAAATACACTGAGTTAAAGAAAAATGGCACTAATCACTACAAAGAACAGTTCAGTTGCTTCCAAGTAGAAACCACTGAGATTTTTTTTTTTCCTCTTCTGTGACCAGAGAGCCCCAGTTCCAAAGAAATAGCAAGCTATCCTTCCTAAATGTTCTTCTGCAAACTCCATCAACATGAGCTACTGTGATTTGCCAACTTAGGCTCTTAAACAAGTTTGTTTTACTTGGGTTTTGTTGTATTTTTTTTTGTGGGTTTTGTTGGTTTGGCTTGGGTAGGGTTTGGTTTTTTGTTTGTTTCTGGGAGGGGGCCAAAAAAGCCCAACATGGTTGAATATTTGTGCAGTGATATCATTAAGATGATGTTCATTATTGCTAGTGAAGCCAGAAGTTCAGTTCAATTCTTAATCCAAAGTTTTGATACATTTCTAGAAGAATAGGTTGCAAAAGACAAAGAAGCAGTGAAAAAAAAAAAGAAGCAATTGTCTTTAGAGAAAATCATGGCAACCAAATTTTAAATTCAATAGAGCTTTTGCTAACCTTTTTACAGTGAATAACAAATGCCTGTTAAAGAAACATGAAAGTTAACTAACTGCCGATAAGCAGAAGTAGACCATTAAAGGACTCCACAGAGCAAATAATGGAAGTGAAATTCTGAATCACTGCTGGTAAACTATTGATATTCCTGTAATGGAGTGAAAATATTGATGGAAAGATGCCCTAAGACTAAATTCAAATCACACTTTCCTGAATTTAGAAGCTGTTTAACATAGAATAAGTAATCTGTTGTCTGTCAGACTTGGTCATGTCATATACACAAATGAAATAAAACTATCAAGTTACTTTCTAAAGAATTTCAAAACTTTCTGTAAAAGTAACCAGCAGTAATTAGTGTCAGAGAGCATTTACCTACCTTAGAAATATAACATTTACCCTCATATTGACACATAGTGCTTGAACAGAAATTAATTGCTTGTAGCAAGCAGTAAGTGCAAACAGTTCCTTTAGATATCACACATCCTGACAGAATGCTAAGGCAAGAACAAGTCATTAAGTTTTTGCAGCCTTTTACAGGTAATGATTTTTTATTTTTATTTTTTACAATATTGGAATTGAGAGATTACATCAAGCTAAACTACACTTGATGAAAAAGAAATACATCAAGAGAAAAAAGAGAAGATGCAAATGTTAAAATGTGGATACTGTTTTGTATTGACATTTTTAGAAATCCATCTTGTTGTTCTGTGGCAGTTCCCTGAAATATGGCATAAAAAAAATAGTTCTAAGCTCTAGCTCTACTGTTATTATGTGAACAGCACCCTTGGACTGTTTTAAAATCATAGATGGGCATGATTTCCTGACCTGGCTGAATTCAGATCTAGCAGTTTTTTGAGTCAATAATCTTTGAGAGTGTTAACAAGGAATTATGATCTTCAAATGCCTTTTAGAAAGAATTTTCTCAAGACTATATGCTATGTCTACTGTTCTGTTCATGTGGATTTAGCCAAGCTTTGGTTAAAAAAAGACTGGGAGCTTGCTTTAGGAGTTCTCAAAGAAAACCAAAATTAAAAGAAAAAATAGGTCTACTAGACTGTGATCATCTCAAAGTTGTCGCAGTTACACTTCCATTCCTACAACAGTTCTTTAGCTGAAATCTTGTTTATGAGGGAAAGAAGCCATTAACAACCCAAGGAGTAGAGTGTGAAAAGATGATTTAAAGTATCCTGTTCATCTGCCATTTTGTAGCCTGTGGCACTATCAGATATATTATTGGCACCTGAGGAACTCCACTTCTGCCAGTTTGACTTTGTGCCATTAACCACCACACCCTGAGCTTGACAATTCAGCCAGATACCCACCCAACTATGTCCATCTGTCCAGTTCAGATCTTACCAGGTTATCCATGAGAAGGATGTTGTGGGAGACTGTGTCAAAAGCCTTGCTAAAATCAAGGTAATGGATACCCTCTGTTCTGAGCAAATAATTTCCTCGTAGACATCAACCAGATTGGTCAAATGGGACTTACCCATAATAAATTGATGTTGTCTTTTTCCACTGACTTTCTTGTCCTTCGCATGCTTCCAGAAGCAACTGTTTTATAGTTCAGGGCATAAATTGCTTTTCCAAATGTTGAGCCCTTGGGCCTTTTTATTATTCTAGTATTTTTGACACATATAAAAGTGATTAATAAGAATATTGCTGAATTCTCTAACTTTTCTAACTGTTTTATTAGAATTGTATTTAGTAAACTAATATTTTATGTTCTTATGGCTGAACTTGAAGATAAGTTTTGGACATTTTTCTTTTGAAAACTATGAAAAATATAAGAAAAAATCTTATAAAGAGAATCTATGTACTATAATATACTTCCAGGTACTTACTGCAAGTCAGATTTCAAAGAAATATTGAGAGAGCTCTTTGCAAGAATTATGCATTTTTAGTTCTTAATCGGTATTTCATATTTTCCTTTATAATTTTTTAACCTCTTAAGATTTTAATAGTTTGAATATGGGATGTATTTAGAAGATCCCTTAAAGTCTTTGTACTTGCTTAGGAACAGGGAAGGCAAAATGTCACTACTTTGTCAAATGTAGGTGATATTGCATTATGGTCAGCAGCTATTTTGAGCCAGTGGGAGCAATAGACTGCTGAGATTTATATGTTTCCAAGACACAGAAACAGGAAAATAAAATTAGGAATGAAATTGGTATTAAAATTATGGAAGTATCATTCCCCTCCACTGCAAGTCAAAATGCTTACATTAACATTTATTTCATTTCAGTGAGCCTGGGGGCCCTTTGCTATCCTCTTAAATCTCTAGAAACTATCAGAAACCTTTACAGAACCACGTTTTGAAATTTGTGCATGTAAGTTTTGAATCTTAAATGTGTGATTTAACGGGAGAGATCTTGTAAAGTTCTCTGGGGATTTTTTTGGGGGGAGTGTTTATTTTTTGTTGTTTTTGCTGTTGTTGTGCCAGTAAAACAGTGATTTGGGTCACTTTTTATGTGTCTAATTTTACATAAGTAAAATGGTGAGGGGAGAGGAAGATTGATCTGAATATGTCTTGTTTTCTTTGGATATTAAACCATAAACTCTTGAATTGAAATTGTCAGCTTCTATCTAAAAGTGCAGTTAACTTTTATCCATCTAATTAGGTGAGTAGTCACTGCTTTGGCAATAGCTGCAGAAGATACACATTTCTATACCTTGCCTAGGTGCATCTGTTGCCGGTGACCCCCCTTTTTTCTATATATGGTCTTAACATACATAATGTATTGAATATTTTGTGACTTGTTCGTGTTTAAAAATCTAGTATCTTCTGTACTGCTTCCAAATAATAAACTGAAAAAGCTGAAGATTGTCTTGATTGTGTAAATTTCTAGCATTCTGCTGGGACAGTACTTCGCTGGACCTCAGACTTTTTGTCTTAGGCGCCCCAAATTTTTTAAACATAGAATCATAGTACCATTTAAGTTGGAAGAGACTTTTAAGATCATAAAGTCTGACTGTTAACTCAGCACTGCCAAGTCTGCCACTGAACCATGTCTCGAAGCAGCACATCTCCATGTCTTTTAAAAATCTCCAAGAATGGTGACTCGACTGCTTCCCTGGGCAGCCTGTTCCAATGCTTAATAACCCTTTCAGCGAAGAAATTTTCCTAATATTCAGTCTAAACCTTCCCTGTTTCCCAGGCTGTTTCTTCTTTTCGTATCACTTGTTACTTGGGAGATGTCACCCACCTAGCTACAACCTCCTTTCAGGCAGTTGTAGGGAGCAGTAAGGTCACCCCTAAGCCTCCTTTTCTCCAGGCTAAACAACCCCAGCTCCCTCAGCCACTTCTCATAAGATTTATGCCCCATACCCATTACCAGGTTCATTGCTCTTCTAATGAGAAGCACTATAATTTAGCTTCACCATTTAATTAAAATTCTGAAAGAATTTCTCTCAGTATCATTCCTTTCAGTTAGAAAACCTCTAATGCTACCACCTGAAAAGGTAGTTTTTTTGTTAATAGGCCAAATTAATTGAAACAAAACTGAATTCATGTCTTTCATTTTGTAAGGTGAAATTGATGACAGCTGATGAAGTAACTAAAGCACTATTAAATTCAGTGAATTTCCCCCAATTAGCGTTTTCTAAACTGACCCAAAATTGACACAAAATATCACAGTAATGTTATTTTCTGAAGAGCCAGGTGTAAAAGAGTCAAAGTTGATCAGGAAATACTTGAGTTTGGAGATACCTGATTTTAGAGACAAGAAGTTCCTAATGATTGATTAGAAAAATCCAAATGCATTTTTGTTTAAGACTCTGATGGTCCTTTTCAAAGGCCATATTTGCATCCTGGTGCTCAGCTGTGATTTAATGTAAAGCTGTGCTTTGTTGTTAATGATGGAAACAGCAGGCATGATTCTGTCAGGAGATGACAAGGCTTTTCATTGTAAGGTTTTCAGTTCAAATGTTAACTCTTGTAGGTATTCTTGTGTGTGTAGCAAGTCCCATGCTGATTCCCATTAATACATAGCTTGCAGAAGCATACCAAAGTTGAAAGGTGCTCTTAAGATCTTTTCATGTATAAGGTACTCTGTCTAATACCTTCTTGAGTACTATCTGAATGACTAAATCTAGCGACATTTTAGCACACTCGAGACACTTCAGATTTAACACCGTATATTTGAAGGACATATGATTTTGTAGAATGTTTTTGTCATGAACATAAGCACATCCCTGCCTGACTAAATAAAACCAGCGTAGGAAAAGGAGTTTATTTTCAGTGAGTGCCTGTTATCTCTGATGTGGCATGAAACAACTGTGTTCTGGGAAATGAAGCAACGTACATGGAAGAGCTAAAGGACAAAGAGATTATCTGTTAGACTGACCTAAGGGCTACAAGCAAGGAAACTGCCAGCTAAACAGAAGTCCATGAATATACATCACAGCAGCGCTGAGCTGAACCATGTCCCCAGTCCTTCTGCCCACATACTCAGAAAAGACAAGCAAGCAGGAGGGCAGGAACTGGCAGAGCAATTTTTCCTTTGCTGTGCCTCTGAACGCTGTATCAGAGAGAATCCCTTCTTTACACTTAAAGTGATAAAAAAAAAAAAAATGAGGCATTAGGCTGTTTTCCTAGATGGAACTACTAAGAAACAGAACAGAAAGGTAACACCTGCTGTAGGTGACTACAGAGTCCTAGTTCAAAGTTTGTCTCCACATTAATGACATTTTTGCTCCACCTACTGGTAGGAAGGTTTGGAGCCTTCTTGAATTGCCATCAGGCACTTGCACCTCCTTCTGCAACCAGTCCTCTTGTTCAGATAAGAAAATTAAATTTCACTGTGTACAAAAAAGAGTGAAAAAAATATGTTGATACCTCTTTCCAAAATTTGGAATTGAGAGATAAATTTTAATTTTAAGGGGTCATGGCTCAAAACATAAAACCAGAGAAGTGTTCCCTGTGGTGAAGATGGATGATGCTCATAATTTTGGAGGGTAAAACAAAGAACAAAAACAAACCCCCAGAAATATACAAAATGCCTCTCCCAAACATTCTACAACTTTATACTTTAATATTGTAGCTATTAACTGGTTTATTGTCTAAAATCCATCTTGCTCTGGCAAAGCACAAAACTCTTTGTCCTTATGTCATCTCCCTTTCTTGCCTTATTGGCATAAGGGAGCTGACAGTCATTCTGAAAAGCTGGTTGGATAGCAGTGAGCATGTCTCAGTTCTGAAGGCTCATTTTGTCGTGTTGCTTGATTACTAGGTGATGTCAAGAAAAATAGGACTTCTGGTTTTATTTGCACAGCTGTTGTGATTAGTTATGTTTGGTTTGAAGCCAGAAGGTTCTCAAAGGTTTACTCTGCTATTTCTGAAGTTGTCAGCTCACTGCCTCTGCCTTGTTAGAATGATATCCAAACACCGATTTGTTGGATGTATTATTTCATTCTTGTTCACTGGACTGAAGTCAATGAATAAGCTTCTTTGAGAATTACTGATTCAACAGCCGTAGTCTTCTCTTCTAATTACAATCTGAGGTCTTCATGAGGACACTGTGCAGTAACATAATAGCAAATCTTTAACAAGGTTTATGTGGTGAAGTTCATATCACTATATAAATCAGATTGTAGTTTTTCAAATGGGAAAAAGAATCACAAGCCTGCTAGTAGTCTAGGTTTCATTGACATTCTGTAGATTCTTCTAGTTGCACTAGGTACAATGCTTGCTCTCTTTGGACCAGTGTATCTGAATTCATATCAAACCAGGCCCTGCTAATCCCACACAAAATGACAGAACAGGTAAGGATGTTTGGAGATTATCTATACCAATACCCTTACTAAAGTAAGATTAGTTAGAGCAGATTGCTCAGGACTGTGACCAGTTGGATTTTGAATATCACGAAAGATGGAGGCTCTACGGTCTCTCTAAGCAACCTTTTTCAGTGTGTGGTCCCTCTCAACACAAATAAAGCTTTTTACATGAACAAATTTGAGTCCACAACAAGTTATGTTGGTACTTCATCATACAGATATTATAGTGAGGTATAAAGTGAAGTGCTTCTGTATCCTCTGCAGGACTGTATCATTAAGAATAAAGTCATAATAGAATTGGGCTGCCTAGCACAGGGCCAGAGACAGAAGTCATATCTATGAGTCTGCAAACAGAAATCAGAAAACACCTTTATGCTTTTGTCTCCCTTTTATTCAATGAAGAACCTCTCACTATACTCACACCCCTCACTGTAGCTGTCTGTCTCTTTGATCCTGTAGGCTCCCTGAGCTGCATTTCTGAGTCTGTCCATGGTTCCACAAGTGTAATAGCAGAGTTTCTGAGCTATTCAGAGGCTAAACAAAGAATCAGCCAGACTATTGTCCTCTAGATGTAATGCTGAAGAAAAGGATAAGTACTTTTCAGTAATTTTAACATGGATACCAGCTCTTATAGTCATCAAGGCTCTGGAAATTCCTTTCTGCAGTCTGAAAGTATAGACACTAGAAAACAGATGAAATTTAGATGCTGCTGAAAAAAATTCCTATCAGCTATTTTTAGGTATTAAACTTGTAGGTATTAAACTCCTATCAGCTACTTTTAGGTGTTGGAGGAGAATGCATTGAGACTAAGCCTCGGGAGAAAGACTTGGAAGTGTTTGTGGATGAAAAACTTAACATGACTCAGCAATGTGCACTTGCAGCCCAGAAAGTCAATCATATACTGGGCTGCATCAAAAACAGCATGGCCAGTAGGTGACGGAGGTGATTCTGCCCCTTTGCTCTGATGACACTCCACCTGGACTACTGCATCCAGCTCTGGGGCTCCTATATAAGAAAGACGTGGATCTGTTGGAACAAGTCCACAGGAGGGCCACAAAGCTGGAGCACCTCTCCTATGAAGACAGGTTGAGTGAGTTGGGGCTATTCAGTCTGGAGAAGAGAAGGTTCCAGAGAGACCTTAGAGCACCTTCCAGTATGCAAAGGCAGATTACAAGAAGGCTGGAGAGAGCAACAGGGACAAGGGGAATGGCCTTGAGCTGATAGAGGGTAGGACTCCCCATCGCTGGAGTTGTTCAGGCTGGATGGGACACTGAATAACCTGGCTTAGTGGAAGGTCCCCTGCCCATGGCAGGAGAGTTGGAACTGGATGATCTTTAAGGTCCCTTCCAACCCAAACCATTCCATAATTCTATGAATCTGTGATTCTGTGATTCTTTAACTCTATGAACTGACTACAAACTGACTAGTACTGTCTCATTTTAAGTTCCTTTCTACAGCATCCATTAAGATATTAACTGCATCTATCTAAACAGCAGATGCCGTATTCTTTCAGTAAAGACAGGCTTAAATGATAATTATATGCCAAATCTAAGGAAACTGGTGAATTTGTAGGGGTATTCATCAGGGAAATTGCCTTTTAACATCTTAACTGACCAGTCTAACAAATAGCTATGTTACTCCTGAATTTACTCTGACTTGACTCTGCAGTATCAGACACTTTGCATGGCTATGATAGAGCAGGAAACAAACACGTACACACATGTACACACATATACACACAACAGAGGAAAAAAACACGCTGCATTTTAAAGTTGTAGTCTACTAATCCCAGTTATATAATAGAAAGTTACTGAGTTGCAGAAGTACAATATGGTGAATGGCAAAACAAGAAGTGGTGTTTTCTCTCTCAAAAAGGGAGAGAGACCCACTGATGCTTAAGTAGTGACATTGATCAGGTGCAAATTAGTGGTATAATGATGCAGAAATTTTTCTCTCTGTTCTTTCTTTGTTCTGCTTCTTGTAGGGGTTATAGTGGTCTGTACCTTCTCACTGGGAGCTCTAAGTCCTCTAAAATGATAGGAATCACAAAGGGTAAGGACACGTTACTTCTGGTTCCGTTGAACACTTTCTGTTCTGGTTTTGGGCTTAATGCTGGCATTTCTGCTATACGTACCTAGCACAAGAAAGAAAAAAAAATTAAAAAGCAGTAAACGGTTTTGCTGAGGATGGATATCATTTTCCCTAAGATAGAAGTACCTCTGTTCCTGATTATGTCCTTTGTGTTTTCACTGTATAAGGATGTTTATGCATGTTGGATACATGAGTTTTGTTCTTTTCCTGTTGCCCTAAAACTGATCATCCCAGCTTTCAAGATGACATTCCTTTAACAAAGGGTAATACTGACCTTTGTTTGTTGATGTTTATAGCCTTGGGGATCTCTGTTATCACCGGTATTCTCAAACCCTCTTTATCTTGTATTTGTAATCCCGGAGGCTACTGCTACATAACAAGGGTGACTATCCTGTCAGCCATGGAAGGGCTTGTAAGAAACAGGCTGATGCCTTCCTTTTTCTTTTCTGAAAAGATATCTGTTATGATGTAAGGTTTTTATCCACACACATTAAAATACACTCATAAAACTATGAGCCTTTTCAAAACATCAGAATCTTACCATTACAATTAAGACAATTGAGATCTGAGAAGAACATCAGTAGTGTTAGCAAAGCTCAGGAGATTCTGCAAAACTGATTAAAGTTACAATAATATATTTCTATCCTTTTGACTATTACTATTATTGACTATACCACTAGAATGAATCTGAACATGCATCTCAACACTATTATATCTGTTCTATTAAGATGATGAAGCTTTCTTAGTAGAGCAATTCAACGTGCTGTGGAAAAATATCTCAGTGTCTTAAGATTTGGGTAGTCTTAAGGCTACACCTTTTTTTTTGAGCAGAAGAATGGGTCATTTGGACAAAAATATTGTGTATTTCAAAATTATGTATAAGCATATAAAATAATTAAAGGTTTATTTAACTTTGACTAATTGGGGATATTTGAGATCATGTGAAAGCTTTCAGGAAAATAGATTTTTTTCTGCCAGGAGTTTTAGCAAGATGTCTCGGTTTAATGAGTATAAGTTCAGGAGATGGGACCTCCAACTAGATAAAGCCCTTCTTCTTCTTTGTTTCTTTCCCTCCCCACAAATATTGACAAATTTTTAAATTACTAGGAGTCTAAATAAAAGAGGAAAAAGATAACAATTTTACTAAAAAATAAAACCCTGAGAACAAAACAGAACAAAACAAAACAAAACAATAGCAGAACAATGTCACCTAGCCACTCCCAACCTCTTGGTTAAAACGAGAAAAACCTGGAAGAGATTTTCATTCGAAGAAAAAAGAGTCCTATCCCACCAAGACGACTCCGTGGAGCCCGACGGAGCAAACCATATGACATGACAATGATGGCACCGAAGCGGCTCTGGGACCGCGTGATGACAAGCCACATAATGGCAGTGCCCCATGCAGCTCCCCAGAAGGAAATTCCCAGGCTTTTGGCGTGGCTGGCAGTGGTGCTTGCACCCCTCAGGCATCTGACGGCGCCTGCCATGGCAAAAAAAAGGTGCTGGCGGTGGCTTGCTGCAGGGAGGGAAGCTGGTCAGCGGCTGCAGTGGAAAACAGCCACCGATGAGGCAGATCGGTCCCCGGGGAAAAAGGCTCCAGCGAGCACAACCCAGATGCTAAGAGAGCGAGTTCTGGAAGTGCTGTGGGGTTTTCTCCTCTCTCCCCCGAGTTCTCGTGG
Source organism: Manacus vitellinus (assembly GCF_001715985.3). NCBI lineage: Eukaryota > Metazoa > Chordata > Aves > Passeriformes > Pipridae > Manacus > Manacus vitellinus. Next base: position 15,537,712 of record NW_021939256.1, on the reverse strand, counting down.
TGTTTCACTCCCGGGCCCCCCCTCTTTCTGTCGGGGTACCAGTGTTGGGGGACAGTCCCTCCCTGGTGCAGCCCCAGCGAGGCAGTCCCCCACACTTTGAAGTATGTGATGATATGAAAAATTCAACAAAAAAATCTTTCCCATTTAACTAAAACTGTAACACAAGGCAACATCAAAAGTACCAAGTCTAACTATCTTGGGCTGGCATTAGATAGAAGAGCAGTACTGATATTGAAATGCATACTGTAAACGTTTTGGTTTTCTGAAGACTGATCAGGATAAGAAGACATTTTGTAAAATCTGTGAGCAGCAGTAGTCAGGGAAGCTTTAAAAATAGGGCTGTTAAATGTAAAGGAAGAGTGAAAAGAGCAAAGCAGTGGTCCAGACAGAACCTTAAAGAAGAGTTTGGTAATGCAGGAGTAGAACAGAATGTATATATGAACATGCAGAATTTTTAAGCTCTTGGGCTATGGATAGGTGTACTGATAGAGCAGACAGTAGGTTTAAAGTGTGTGTATGAGTGCAGATCCAGAAATTAAATGAAGGAAACAAATGCTCCTACAGGGTAATTGATGTTCAGATTTCTAGTCTCAATATGAAGCTCTTTAACCCTAATGCCCTTATTGTATAGTGGAATTATATTCTGTGTTTCAATGAAATGCAGCCCCATATAAGAAAGTGTGCTTTTTAAAACCTGTATCTCCTAAGGAGTCTTTCTGCTGTGCCTTTTGCAACTGGACATGTCTATCTCGTATTGGCCTTTTTAGCCACCAACGCGCTTGTAACAAATGTGGGTAATGCCCTTCCCAAATCTTCGTTCATGAAGCCCAGCCATGACTTAATGAAATGAATTGTTACATGAATTTTATCACAAATTCATGGCCTTATAAAGTATTGCAAATTTTGTGGTTCAGAATATTTTAGGCACATAGAATTCCTTCTATCCTTTCCCAGGGTCTGTAACAGTTTTGGAAAATTATTGAAAAAATGCTGCTCATGACTGCTGCCCCTTATTCTTAGAGAATAAGGCTATTTAATCTGCATTTTATTCCTCACTAAAAAAATACCTCACACTTATTTTTATTTCATTTTAGCAGAAATTAGAAATACAGATTTAACATGTGTTTTTTATATTTTGTTTCAAATTATAAGCAATTAATTTTCCCTGTTTCCCCATTTTCTTGTTGAACTGATGTATTTTCCTCGAGGTGTACCAAAGTAAGCAATCTTTATGTAATAAATTGCTTTAGAATGTTCTTAACCACCTTACCCTCACACAAAATTCTACTGAAGTTAAAGAAATGTTCTGGCAGAAAGAAGTAAAGCATCTTAGTCACACTGTGTACTCTTGGCCAAGAATTTTCTCTCTTCAAGTAACTCTCAGAGAGGAGGAAGGCAGGTTCAAACCTTATGAAGTGGAATGTGTTAATCTTCTCCAGTTAAAAACTATTACATTTTGATTGGCATGTAACTCAGAGCTTACACTTTTTTTTTCAGCAGATGCTCTATTAAAAACCAATTAACTTGCAGTGTAATTAGGTATTCAACTTATCAGTTATGCAGTGAAAAAAATGTGGGGTGATAGCAATGACAAACAATCTTACCAACTAATCAGATGTCTAATTAATTTGAAAATCTTTCATGTTTGATAAAAATTATGCATCATATCAACTGTTTTAAGGCCTGGTAACAAATATACCTGTAGAAAAGCCTTTCAGAAAGTTTGTCTTGAAATTTGTTCAAAAGGCAGCTGAAAGATGCAAGGATGCTATGCTACAAAATGTTTTGGTTTTTTCTTTCTTACATAACCTTCCTCAGAGGTTAATAGAAAAATCTAGAAAGAGAAAATGATTTAAATGAAGTTTATTACGAAACAACCTTTTCAATGAAGTCAGAACTGATGTTCCAGAACAGACCTGCATCTGTAATCAGGGAATATTCAATTTCCTGATAATTTCAGAGCAGATTAGTACTTCTCTCCTTTTATTTACAAACATGATAGCTTTTTTGTCTCAAACAGGCAACTTTTGGGCAGGGTTTGGGTATCAGGCACTGTAGAATGCCCTGTGTGGGAGGCGGTCAGGAACTACTCTGGGACAGTCAAGCTAGGTCAAACTGACTTGGCAACAGGTAGAAACAGTACACTGCACACCAAAACTTTAATATGAGGAGCACATGGCACCACTGTTCAAACATTATTAAGAAATAACAGTAGCTGTGAGGAGTAGGAGACGTGAAAAATAAGATGTGAGGAAGTACAGAAGACTAAAATGGAGATACGCAAGGAGATGTGAAGTGGTACCTTTTGCAGAAACCAGAGAAGAAAGCACAGGAGACACATGGAAGAAGACACTGCTGGAAATGCAGCTGGACACATGCTCTTGAAAGACGATGATCCACACTGGAGGAAGTCTGAGGGACTGCAAGAGTCTTGAGTGACTGCAGAGGTACTGCAGTGTATGGTGGAGCCAACTGCTCAAAACTATGGCAGTGGAGACTAGAAAAGAGCAAGGAAAGGTGTTGAACTGAAGCTGAGCCTATGAAGCCAGGAGCAAAGCTGTTACCCTAGTTGTTTGTTTGATTGTATATGTTTTGTTCTACAATACCCAATTCAGTAATTAAAAGATTATTTTAACAGTCAATAAGTCAAATGAAATGAAAGTCCCTAGTCAAGAGTGTTTTTCCATGACAGTAATGGAAATAGAAATGTAACCTAACTTCAGAGGTTTTTTTATTAAGTTTAGTGGGGTTTTTTGTATGTAGCTAAACCAAATCCAATCAGCGAAATTTGTTTAGACACACTCCTTTACGTGGCAGTATTGTCCAAGCTGTTTGGACTGAGTATGGCTTCTGAAGGTTTATTTTTTAATATTTTTTCCTCTGGTTTGACTGGGCAGGAATGTATGATAGATACATGTATATTAATAGTTATATTTGGTGATAGATTTGAACATACATTGCTCAGCTTGAGTGTTTCTTGCTTGGAGACCAGACTATAGTCTGGGTGACCTGACTGCTTAAAAAGTGCATTAAGAATGCAATACTTTTGGAGCACAAATGAAAGTCAGACAACTGAAGCAGGCAATATTATCCTGATCTGTCAATCCAGCCTTTCTTTAGGTTGCCTCTTTCAGATGTTGAATAGATAGCTAAACTGCATATTAATCACTGTTTTAAATTTTACTTTACTTCCTTATATATTAAAAGAAACTGTAGAAAATTTTTAGAATACCTTAGCAGAGATAGGGAATAGTGACAATTTAGCTACAGGCTAAGTTTACCAGCAAGTGTGGATGTGTCTCAGAAGTTCCTGCTGTAATGACAGCAGGTTCATGGAGAACTAAGGGTGGTTTAAAGATTATCTGGGAGTAGTAGCAGCTTTCTTCATTACTTAAACTTACCTGTGATTCATTCTGTATTTCAGAAAAAGATCTAAATCAAACACTAGACTACAGAGAAAGGTGCCTACAGCTAGCCACTGGGAAATGTAATTATGGATCACTGAAAGTTTTCCAGCTGTTCTAGTTATAAAGAATGGTTTCAGATATCTACAGTAAAATAAAAGTACTGCTGTCAAACTATTGAGAGAAATAAAATGACGTGGGTATCTTTGTTTTGAAGGATTTTATCATGCAGCTTTTGTTTGCTGCATGACTTTGTTAGGATACTCGAATAGGACAGAGAGGTTTTGACTTTCCTTTTTATTTCTAGGAATTTATACACTTCTGTCTAACATTAAGCACAGAAAATAAAAAAGGTTCTACTCTGTCATCCATCCAGCCTGTAGATGTACATCAGAACTGAAAAAAAAAATGCAAAGTTTGCTTACATTACAAATACAATGATCGTTTTGGCCATGATATGTAAGGTCTTATACCTAAACATATCTATGCACAAGCGTATGTATCTCCTCTCTCAGGGACAGTTTCCTCTTGTACTGCTGTTGATCATTTGCTTCAGCAGGTTACTCATGGACTATGGTCTCTGTGACTCTTGGGAGGTCTGGCAGGAGCTGTGCAGTCCTGACATTCTCAGTACAGCTTTTGATCTCTGCACCATTGCTTTGCATTATCCCTGGGCCTTTCCAAATATAAATATGGACCATTTGGATTACAGGCATGTTTCTAGGTAGAGACTTGGTTGTTTCTATACAATTTTTGGCTGTTTCATACTGATGTCTCCCCATCTTAGTTTCAACAGTCAACTCAATGTCAATCTCACTGCTCTTTTTAGCACCTCGTTTCCATGTGAGAGCACAAGAACTTTTCCACTTCTATTCTCAGGAAAGTTCTTTCTGTGATTTTGCACCCATCTGGACATCACAACCCACAGGAAACATACAATAATATGCAAATGTCCAAGTGTTTCTTGGTTTAGGCAGCACTTGGCAAGGACTTTCCAGAAAGCACCTTTGAAATTGAGGACCTCAGTTAATCCTAAATCTTGTACTGGCTATCTATCTGTAGGTGATCTAGCTCTTAAGGTTTTTTGTAATACTGGTGACTTTAGAAATTCTTACCTGGCTCTATTTGCTGTAAGTTACAGATACATAATAAAATAGTCCAGAGTAGTTTTGTCTGAATAAACATGACAGATTAAATGTAACAACTTGTTAGAAATCTCTTTTAAGTCCTGGTGTACTCCCATGCTGCTGGAAGAAGTTGTTTCTGTTCATTTCAGTGAATACAAAGAGTATGTTTTAAGTTTATTTTAATATTCATTATATTATACCTAATATTCATTGAAGATTTTAGAGAGCTAGCAAAAATGTGACATAATTCTTTCTTCCCTATACATAATGAGTCTGTTTGGATGGATGTAGAGAACATGTTTTCATACCTGAATATGACTTGAAACTATTTATGCTGTCCAGCCAGAATCTCACTCAATGGAGGAATACAAACCAAACAGATTAAGAAAAGGCATAGGTCTAACAGGGGAAGTAGAGCATTTATGTAGAAAGAGGTTGCATAAGAGTTCTATGTTTATATTGTATGAGGACGCTTTAAAAGCTTCAGGACAAGATAATCAAGCAACACCAAATTAGTTTTCTTGGTTAAAAAACATTGACTTTAACATGAGAAAAGTACAATAATAATGCTTCTCAAACTGTTTAAGTTCTGGGTCATGTATTATACCAAAACCTCTCCAAGTCTAACAACCCAAAGTTGAAATAAGCATATTTTACTGCAAGTAATTTTGGAGTGCTTCAGGCAACTCTTTACTAGTAATTAACTTAAATACTTAAAGAAAATTCCACTAACAATGCAATCTTTGTTTTTATTCAAGAGAAAAATTTAAATTTGTATTTGGTTACCGTAACAGGAACAAATTCAGTGAGTATAATTACCCTTTTCTACTAAAATTTATCTTTAGAGCTTTTTTAGGGAGGAGAAACAAAATCCATTTGCAATGTAATATTCAGATGTACTTATTTTCTTCACTTTTTTTCTTTACTCCTTTTGTCATAAACAAAAAAACTTTTATTGTGTAGAAGATTTAACCCCTTTCTCTTGCTGACAAACTGGACTGGCATGAATCTTTCAGCTATACCAGAAAAGGTGCTGGTTTTCTGCTTGGCTGCCCTAACTGATCCTTTTTCTTTCAGTTCACCAGACCTTCAGTATAGGTCAAAATTTCTCTTTTTAATGACATAGAGAGTGGGACAGTGCAAACTCAGCAAGCTTGCAGATGACACCAAGTTGAGTATGCAACTGATATGCTGAAGGGGTGGGATGCCATCCAGAGGGATCTTGACAGGCTTGAGGAATGGATGCTTGTGAACCTCATGCAGTTCAACAAGGCCAAATGCAAGGTCCTGTACCTGGGTCAGGGTAATCACAGTGTCAATACAGTCTGGGGAATGAAGTGATTAAGAGCAGCCCTGCAGGGGACTTGAGGATACTAGCAGATGAAAAACTGGACATGAGCCAGCAATGTGCCCTTGCAGCCTAGAATGCCAATTATATACTGGGCATAAAACGAAGTGTCAACAGCAGGTCATGGTAGGGGATTCTCCCCCCTCTATTCTGCTCTTGTAAGACCTCACCTGGAGTACTGCATTCACTTCTGGATTCCAGTTCTTTGTACAAGAAAGACATGGACATGTTAGAGCTGGTTTGGAGGAGGGCCATGGAAATTAGCAGAATGCTGGAACACATCTCCTACAAAGACAGGCTGAGACACTTGGGGTTGTTCAGCTTGTATAAGAGAAAGCTCTGGGAAGAGATTATTGTGGCCCTTCAGTATATAAAAGGGGACTTATAATAAAGATGGAGAGAAGTTTTACTAAGGCCTGTAGTGACAGAACAATGGACAATGGTTTTAAACTGAAAGAGGACAGATTTAGATTCAATATAAGGAATAAATTCTTTACTGTGAGGGTGGTGAGGCACTGGAACAGATTGGCCTGAGAAGCTGTGGGTGCCCCATCCCTGGATGTTCATCCCTAAGTGTTCAAGGTTCGATGGGGTTTTGAGCAACCTGGTCTAGTGGGAGGTGTCTCTACCCCTGGCAGTGGGGTCAGGATTAGATGATCTTTAAGGTCCCTTCCAACTCAAACCATTCTACAGTTCTATGATTCATTCTCTTATTCTTAGTTCAGCTTTGTCTAATTTAAATATTTGCATATTTGAGATCTTAGTTTCTAATAGATCAAGAGTGCAGTTGTAAATAGTAACTAAATTGAAGTTGTTGCTGCAGACTAAAGTTACTCTAATTTTAATCTGAACTGCATTAAAATTTTCCAAACTACGTGTAGAGAAATACAGAAATTGAAATAAATGTGTGATGTCAAGCATGTTTTACACATAAATCTTCTATAATGAAATTCAGACTTGTATTTCTGTCATTAGTTCATATATAATATTATTGAAATTGAGCCATGCTTACCCTGTTCTTATTCATGTTACTCAGATTTCTAATCTAGAAACATCTTGAAATCCCATGCAAAAACGATATATTTGCTCTGCTTATTCAGGCATATGATGAAGCATTAAGATGAAAACTACCCTCTCACTTCACTGTATTCAATAAAATTTGTGACTTTCAGCTTTTTGCTCAGAAGAATAATTAGTTCCCAGATCCTCTGGTTTGACTGAAGTCAGCAGAGAGATGGAGGAACAGTGACTATAATCAATAATATTTCTCTTTACAGGTTCTTAAACAGAATCAACATATTAATATGTTGAACCCCACTAAATGCAACACAAATGACATTTTTATGCTACAAGTTGAGAGCCCTAAAAGAATATAGCTGCTTAGATTCAAAGATTCAAGGATATCACTGTAGCTGGTATTAAGAAATAAAATAATGTAAAATTATCCTTTGCTCAGTCAATATGCTTAGGCTTTGCTTTTTTGAAGTAGAGTTCTTTATTTGGGTTTTGTATGTTTTATGAAAATTTGCACTGAATAATAGTATACCATAGCAGTAGAATGAGATTTCTTTTCCTAAGATACTAGTAGAAAAGATGCAGTGAGAGCAAATGCTACTCAGTGTGAACATGTTTTCAAAATACCTGTCACCACTAATTGGAAATTTCAGTGCTTGCTCAGGGAAAACTGTATGAGCATCTCAACCTGTTGATTAAGAAATCTTCTGGGGGTCTTGATTTAGATGGGTAGAGGAATTGATGTGGAGGGGGATGGAATGAATGTTCCATCACACAACCTGCCAAATTAAACTCAGTTCTGATTATCGTCAAGAATAAAAATGTTATCTAAGACTTGTTTAAAATACATTCTCTTATTTAGGTATAGACCTTTCCATCTAGTATCTGTTTGCACTTCTAAGTACCAGATACAATAAAGTTAACCTTTAAATGACCATTAAAAAAAAACCAACCAACCAACCAAACAAACAAAAAAAAACACAAAGAAAAACCCTGCAAAATTTATAACATTCAGCTTAAATTTATTGATCGGAAGAGGTCTGAAAGTTGTTCCAACTGGTGTTCCTGAAAATTAAGTATTTGGTTAATTTTGTTGGGTTCATCTTCATGGATTTTCCAGTTGTTACTATCTTCAGCTTCTTCAGAAGTGGCACAGGATGAATGTACAGTGTTATTGCTGCTTTTGATGGCAGCAAGATGATTGCTATGCCACAGCATCTTTAAGCAGTATGTGTAAAAGAAAGTAAAGGAATTGCTTACTTTAAAACAAGACCTCCTTCACAGTTCAATGAAAGATGTATTTCTCCTAATAAGTGGTGATAGCTCTTGCCATGCCTGTGGCAAGTGAACAAGAACTGCAGACTCCATGTGAAGCAATTGCACTTGGACTACTGGAAAATTCATTTATATGAGTGGTCTGATTTTTACTGAACCTTCAGAATGAACACAACATGGACAGAAAATAAGGCAGAAACATAATCTTTTCATTACTGAGTTAGTCTTTTGAATATACAGATTGTAGATATTCAGACATGAACTACGCAGTGGAAAGACTTTCATAACTGTACTGGATGGAGTTAATCTACATGGTGTTGAGTTTTGTATCTGTGACTAAAAGCTGATAATACACCAATGCTTTCAATATTGCTGAACAATGCTTGTTAGCATACTAGTAGGAGAGAGAATTAGTTGATGAGCGTAAGAATCATTAAAGCATTATCATTCATAAGAACTCTTTACAATAGAATGAAGAAGTTGTAGTGTGGATGCCAAGCTTCAGATCTCTTAGTCTGTTGACAGACATTTTCTCTGCCTCTTCAATTACACAAAGACTGGGGTTTTCTCCTTCCTCTAAAATGGCTTCAGAAACAATAAATAAGGATTACTACAGACACATAGATAAGGCTTATAGATAGCCTTAAATTTTTAATAACAAAATTTCATTTTTTATCGTTTGAAGACTAAACTGCATTCAGAATATTCCATATTGCTTGAAGTCTCTTAAAAAATGCTAAGTATATGTTGTTTTCAGCAACTTTCTTAGAAGGCTGTGTGTTTCCCTTTTGAAATAAACATTTCTGTCATTGATTAAAAAATGTAAAAAGAAAAATAACTATTTCTAACATGACTATTTCATAAAGTAAGTGGCTGATAGTGGTAATAGCCTAAGGAGTATTTTCCAACCTGCTCCATTTAATGTGGTCTGAAAATATGTCTTAAAAATCCCCCAACTTTTCAAAACTTAATAATAAATTTTCAGAGCACTTTGTCCATTCCATATCCCGCTTTAATAGCAAGTTAAATATGGTGAAACATCATGATATAAAACAAAAGGAAAGTTGATTGCAAATGGAAAGACTCCATAAAATCATGGAATTTGGTAAAGAAACAATGTGTGGTTTAGGGTTGCTAGATGTAGGCAAAAGTTCTGCTTTTCTTTCCTTTTTTTTCTGTTTTATTATAATTAGATTCCAAATACAATACTTAGGTTCATAAATATATTGCAAAGTATATGGTTACATTTATCATATCATGGGTACTCTATGATTTCGAGTAAAAACGATATGATCTTAAGATGACTTCAGATCCAGTTTAGAATAAGTTAATTTCTGCTTTGTAAAGTTCTTTTGGATTTTAGTTTAACTGAAATTTGCTTTTCCTTGCACAGCTGGTGTATTCTTTTCTTTTCGGACTATGAGGTAAAAGTACAGTGGCCTCCTAGCACAAGGTGAAAAATTGACCACTGGCCACACAACCTCAGGTTTATTGGAGTTGTTATGATCAGCTCACAATTCATCTCTGACATATGTAATGATTTTTTCTGATGTTTTGCTGCCCAGTCACTGAATAAAATTGGCATAACCCAATACCTGGGTGTGGATGTACTCATTACTTGTATTAGTTTTATCATTATCACTAATTTCAAAAAGCCTTTAGACTTTAGGTTTCAATTTCAGTGATGTAAGGGACTAGTATTCACACTCTTTTAGTAGAACTGATTTAGCTCTTACTTTATGGGAAGAGCATGATATAATCAAAAGTTATCATAGATTTATATGTCTTACGGAATATACTATATAGTTAGTGCACCCAATATATCTAATGTCTTCCTGCTCCATTTATCATCTTTTCTCTGAGTTGAGGCAACAACCACGCAGAAAATTTTGATGTATTCTTATTTAAATGTTCATATTTAGAGTAGCTAAATTACAAAAAAAGGCTGCAAAGGAAGGTTCATCAGTCAGGAAAAAAAAAAAAGAGATACTAAGTTTTGAATTAAGCACTTCTCAATCTTCTTTTTATTGTAAGAAAAATTACGTTCTCTCTCCCATCTTTACTTCTTGTCCTGAAATTTCAAGTCAAATAGCTGACTGTCCAGATTTAGCTTTCAATAATATAAGTCAATCCCACATTTACTATCAAAACGGTTTTTCAGTGTAAAGCTAAGTTTTAACAATTTTTTTTGCATACAAGCAGAAAAAGAAGGAAATTCTCTCTCTGAAAAAATCCACTCATAATTGAAAATTTAATGCCTCAGAATTGTAATACCTGTAATGTAACCAAAGTCAGGAATATTTTGGAAAATATTCTGTGTTTGGTGCTCTTATCTTTGTTGTCTATTTCTATCCATATTTATTGCCTATGTCCATCCTAGAAATTTTCTTCTTCTGCATTTACCTGGTGATAGCATGGCTATCATTGTGTTTATCCCTTTAATTTGGATTACCTGAACATCTAAACGTACAAAACTATGTAGGTTCTTAAGTTAAAAAGTCAGGACAATGGATACATGAATCCACTTAAAAAAATAAAATATTCAGAATATGAGATGAATTCTATTACTCTGGTAGCAAAATCTGTGTTTCCAAAAAGTAGCTTTCTGGTTAGTTTTTCCAACCTTTACCTTTTAGAAGTAACTAATTTTCATACAATCATAGAATCATAGTAAGGTGTTTATTGTTGCATGAACCCCACTACTCACATCAAGGAGTGCGAGAGCAGAATTAAATTTTAGTACAAAGGGCATCAGTTTAAATACAGTGTTTAAATCGTGTCACATGATCTCTCAACTAATGACATTAAAGTATTTCATTGAGCATGAGTTGCTACATCATAGAATCGTAGAATCAGCCGGGTTGGAAAGGACCTCTGAGATCATCAAATCCAACCCTTGATCCACTACCGCCGTGATTACTAGACCATGGCACTCAGTGCCACATCCAGTTTCATTTTGAAAACCTCCAGGGACAGAGAATCCACTACTTCCCTGGGCAGACCATTCCTATGCTTGATTACCCTCTCCGTAAAGAATTTCTTCCTAATATCTAACCTAAACCTCCCCAGCAGAGCTTAAGACCATGCCCTCTTGTCTTACTGATAGCTGCCTGGGAGAAGAGACCAACCTACAACCTCCTTCCAGGTAGTTGTAGAGAGTGATGAGGTCTCCCCTGAGCCTCCTCTTTTCCAGGCTAAACAACTCCAGCTCCCTCAGCTTCTCCTCACAGGACTTGTGCTTAAGTCCCTTCACCAACCTTGTTGCTCCTCTCTGGACCTGTTCCAGCACCTCAATATCCTTCCTGAACTAAGGGGTCCAGAACTGGACACAGTACTCACCAGCGTGTGGCCTCACCAGCACTGAGTACAGGGGAAGAATCACTTCCCTGGACCTGTTGGCCACACTGTTCCTGATCCAGGCCAGGATGCCATTGGCCTTCTTGGCCACCTGCTCACACTGCTGGGTCATCCTTTGAATAAGGATAAATCAGTAGTAAAATTGCTGACCAAGTATCGTGAAATCTGACCTTCTGCAATCATGGCTTCTGTCCATTCATACTGAATGCAATTCTTTACGTAGTTTTATTCAATTCAGTAATATTCTTTCTGCCTAAAGTATTTATGCTGAAGAGTAAATAGAATATAATTTGATGGCATATCCATTGATCTGACTTCTATCTCAAAAAGCACATTTGCGTGTGCTGGAAAGCCCTGAGAAGTTTGAGTTCTTTTTATCAGTTTTGCAAACATGACTTTTATGTATTTAGATGTTTGGGTATTTTAATTTATTTTAGCAAAGTGAAGAAGTTAGCATAGCACTTCAGAATGAGCAAAAGTTGTTTTTAAAAACATGGTGAAATTAAACTTAAATAAATACACTTCTAAAAAGTGTCTTAAGTTCATACAGTTATTGACATTCCCAGTAGTAAAGAGAGGAGAAACAAAATTGTGCAGAATTCTATTCTTCGACTGGTAAACAGTGACAGTCTGATTTACTCACCTTATCCTTTATCTCAGTTGGAGAGATAATGGAGTGACTGAAATATATATTATCGAGGTCATCCACTCTTCCTGTTGTAGGAATAACTGTTTGTCAAGTATTACTCAACAAAGTGATAACATCCATTTCCTCCTGTGCACATTAATACAGCAGTGGCTGATAAACCATGTATATTACCTCTCCATCCAAGATGGAGTCTAACTGAACAGTAGTGTAACAAAAGCATCCTAAAAAACCAAATAAAATTCTAAAAATAATTACAGCATTCATACTTCCTAGCATCTGGAGTGGCTAAAGAGCACTTTTTTAATACATATCCTGTCAGATTTCTACCTCCTTCTCTCTTTGTATATGCACGCAATCTCTCTCTCTGTCAGGCATACACACACATACACACACATACACACCTGTGCAGTAAATTCTTGGAACAAAACTGAATTACTATACTTAAAGGTCAAAAGATCGTTGGTTTGGATTGATAGTGCTGCTCTGATGAATATTATACAAGCACAAGAAACACTTGTGTGTTTAGGTTGTTTTGTTTGGGTTGTGTTTTCATCTTGGGAAAGTCTGAAATGATGTTAGGGCATTATTTGTTACTTTTTAACATGGGTTGAATTCTTCTTATTGAGTGTGCTTGTATGCTTTTACTGTCCACCATCCTTCCCTCATATCTGTCTTTTTTACATGCAAACGATTTTGGATAAATAAGAAAAGTGTCCTAGAAAAGTGTACTAAAGTTTGATTGGATGTTACTAGTTACTGATGGAATGGATAAACCTCTGAACTAAAAAATGAGTGTTTTTCTACTGCAGTATTAATAGATACATTCCAGAAGTGATCTGTGGTGTAAAGCCCATCCAACTTAAAAAAAAATAAATTAAAGATAAATTAAACATCTTGGATTTACTCCCATCTTTTTATGTTTGAAAACTCATATAGACTAGCACTGTAGACATGTTCTTTGTTGATAGACTGATTTGTCATAAAAACTGTGAAACAATAGCTTCTGAGGGATAGATAGATTTTTAGAAGAAAAACAAAATTTGTGTTGGTTCAACAAGCACTTTTTTCTTCTACTTAAAATGGAACATTTCCTTTTTGGATATTTATAATATCTATAATACAGCTGAAGGAAAAGAATAGCTTAAGGGACAAAATCGTTAATGGAGATGCTCAAATCCCAACTCAGTAAGATACATTTACAGCTGAATAGGACTCCATGGTTCAAATCCACAATCTGTTTATCTAGACAGAGTGAGCTTCAATCATGTTATAGGTACTGAGTACCTTTTCTTCCCAGAAGTCTTCAGGCTAGCATAAACTTTTTCTAGAATGAATTATTTCTGTTGGACCAAACCTTTCTTTTCAGACCATTACTGCTTATGACTGGTAACCTTTAACTATTTGAGAACATATTATATTTTTTAATTTTAAATATTGATGTCTAAATTTAAAGAACTCAGCCTAGGCTAAGCACATATTAGACATAGAGAGATATAACTGAAATTATATTCCAGCAAAACTTACTGAATTGTGTGTGAACCATTCCATGCTCCTGACAAAATTTTTTATCCCTTTAGTTGTGTAGTTCTGACTTTTCTTGTTGAAGTTCTCAGTATTTCCAGGTTTCAAACATTACAGTGTACACTCTCATTGCCCTTAAAAGTCAGTTTGTAATTCAATTTGCTGGAATGACTTTATTTTCTACCTGGAAAAAAACTCCACAGTGTGTTTTCCTACTAGGCCTTCTTTTGAGTAGTATATCCACTGTTTTAGAAAACATATTCCCCGCAGCCACAATTTTCCTCAGTGCAGAACAACAAAATAACATATATAAGTCCTCTCTGGATACCCAAATCTAGAGAAACATGTCTGGGTAAGATTATTCGGTATTTGTCTCACTAATATTTCATTCCTTTGCCATTGTTATCATTCCCACAATCACACCCCAAGCATCGAAAAGAGGCATCTATCAGCTTTAATCTAGAGAAAAAAATGAAATTATGATTTCAGCATCATTGCTTCAGCCACTGCTATATATGCATACCTTTATAGCCTAACATGTAAATAGCTTACACTAAGGACATAAATACTTACATAGTGTACATAGTGTATATTTGTATTCTAACACTATGTTTTCAAAGCAAAGTAAGTTTCCATAGAGAACAATCTTAATTATTATTTTAAAAGAGCTCCAAAAGGTAATATTAACATTAAGAATCTCAAATCTACTTCCTGCATTTAAGTATATAATTGTAATAGAGCAAAATAATTCTGAGAGTAATTTGCTTTATGAACATTGTAGAGGGATCAGATGGATATTCAGAGGAAGAAGTCAAGGCACCTTGGACAGTAACAAATTTAGGAAAATAGAGGGATAAGGGGATAAAAGGGGATTGCCATGTAAAAATATTAAATTTTTAAAAAGTAGCTGTACCTCAAATAAGTACTGTTTATAGACTAAAAGGATGCTTCTGTTGTGTTATCTTTGTTTGCACAGCAAAGAAAGAAGGCAAAAGAATTAAGAAAAAAATCAATCATTTATAAAATTGGTAAAACAGCTACCATTCTCTTTATTCAAAAAAATATTTTACTCTTCTAAAACATATTTTTTCTTGCCTACTTTTTGATTTTCAGTCCTATTGTAGACAGTTTGTGACCTGAAAAATAGTAGGCGCCATAGAAGTAGTTTTGAATAGTTCTGTAAATTTTATCATCTACTTGAAAATTTTTTTTCCATCTTTGATTTTATTTTGCATTTGTATAGAGGTGAAGTCTACTCTCGGTAAATAATATGGTTTCTTCTTACAGTTGCGCTTCATTATTTTATTTATTTGCTTTTAAAATAAAATGTTATTTCATCCCAATAAGATTTGTTTTATTTGTATGAAAAAGGAATTTCTTTAGAGAGTTATCTCCTAAAAGTCTGGTTAACACTTTTAAAAACAAAACCATGTTTTTCTTTGTGAATAAAGTGGTTGGAAATGTACTTCCTCAGTTTTCCAGATGACTTCCATGGAATTTTTATTATTTAATGTATATTATTTAATCATTACTAATAGAAATTATGAATGGCACACACAGTCACCTTCTACTTCATTATACGTTTTCCAGACCACAGGTCTCTTTTCTCAGCTCTCATCTTTTTCCAGAGAACTCAAAAAGTCTAAACAAAATAGCTATTTTGCCAAGAAATATCTGAACAGTTTGATCTAATTTCAGGTTTCTCAGATCATGTTATACAGATGAAGATTGTATTTTTCAAATGCAACTGTGTATCCTTAACTGATGCAAACTTAGACCTAAATGTTCTTGTTTCCAGTATCAGTAGTATTCTGGTGCTTTTACCTCCTAAATGTTTTTAAGGTATTATATAATTTACTTATTACATCAATGCTATACATACTTTTCTGTCGTACCATCACTTCAGAATTGCAGATTTCCTCAGGATAAATCCGTAGGATTTTAGTTTAAGCTAAACCAAGGTATTTTTACATTAAAAACTAAGGCAAAAAGTATCAGTTCCTGAAGGTCAGTCCCTGAATAGACAAATTAGTTTTGAAGTTTGCAGATTGAAATAAAAAATTGTCATCAAATACTCTGTCACTGACTCAACAATTTAATGAAAACCAGACATAATAAAGAAGGCACACATCTCTGCTACCAGAAAATAAAATAGTCACTTTTCTAAGTGTCTCTCTCAAACAACAAAAGTGTCTTTAATTCAGTTGAGTACTACATTTTGCTTTGTATTTCTCAGATGAGTATGTCTATTTGGCCTTTGACAAATTGATCGGGATGACACTCTTCAGAGAGACTTGAAGTGCAATGTGTTGGTGGCTTTTCATTTAGCATAAAGCATCACAGAGAGCTGTGGGACATGACAATAATAGAGTTTTTTTATTTTTTACCTTAAAATGGCACTGTTTTGTCCAACACCATCACTTATACGTTATTATAATTTGTTCAAGCAGATCTGAATTAATCTAATTAATTCTTTTCCTGCTCAGACAACTAAGAATTCTGTAGTTAACACTTTATTTTAAACCACAGCAAACGGTAGTACATTTCATTTACTTCTTCCCTTCTCCTAGAGCAAATTTCAGTTTCTACCCAATGCTTCAAATCTAATTATTTCCTCTACTACCATCTTACATAAAATTGTGAGTCTTTACCCTACTAAAATAAATGGGACTACCTAAAATCAGTCTGCAGTCAGTAGGGTCTACCAGTGTTACTATAATACAATGACAAGTAGTGGTATTCTGTCTCAACAAGTGGTTCAGTGCTCCTGGAAATCTGGCTTGGATGCTTAGTGCTCGTCTAATTTTTTTTAGGTCTTTTCAGCCATCTTTAAAACATTTGGAAAAGTGGTGAGAGGACTTTTTTGTCCATCTATGAATTTCCAGTTGAGGAGTATTGACCAAACCTCTTTTATTTTACAATATTATAAATAGGAGTGGAACTTGATGTAAAGAGACACCTCAGTGCTTCTGAATTGATGACAGTGTATGGGTTGTTTTTTTTTGTTTGGGTTGTGGGTTTTTTGGGGTTTTTTTGGAAAAGGTTTCTGGAAATCTGCTCATATCCATGAGACAGAATGGAAATGAAAAGAGGGATATCTAACCCTCGTGGTAACAGTAGAATTAGAGTTAATATCCTTTTTCAAAATCACTGTATATTTAGTTCAAAAACAGGAGAGCTGCAGATTACTCAGGTGGCATTGTTCTTTCATAACATTATAACTACAGAAATACCAGTGCGATATGTCTTATTTATCTTAAAAATTTCCAAATCACATATATTCTTATGGAATGAGTTTTGGTTTAAGAAGCCTAAATTACATGGAAAGGCATATATTTTAATTTGGTTTTGTATTTTTTTTCTGTTCACATAATTAATTGAACTGCAGTCAGTAGGGTCTACCAGTGTTAGCGATGATTAATATAATCAATACTATAAAATTCTGCTGTATATTAATACACAATATATAACTCCATACTGTACTTCAGAGAGGAATTAGAAATAGTTAATTGTGAAGACATCTATAGGTGATGAACTTCTTTTAACCATTTGTTTATTTAAAGTAGTGAAAAAATGTTAAGGTTCTGTATTGTGTCTGTTTTTTAGAATATAAAATTGCAGCTCTGACATTTACCTTTGAATAGCCTTGAATTCACATGCAAACTCTGGTTTAGATGGCAGGCAGCCATCACATACTTCAAGTTCTAATTTCTGTATAAAAAAATCCCCTTCTGATAATCATCAGTTAAGTCATACAGAATGTCTCCTCAAATAAATATCTTCCTTTTTCTAACCAAGTTCAGTTCCAAGCAAAATATTCATTTTCCTATATTGAGAGAAATAGGCTGTTCTTTTGTGTCATTTAAATCAGAATGTGAACTTAAATAAGCCCTGAATCCAGCAAAGTAAACAAATCTAAAAAAAAAAAAATCTGTTTCTCCGACATTTCTAAATACTGTGCTAGATCACTTAACACAGACCAAGCCAATTCAGATCACAATGAGCTGCATACTCTAATGAATGGCTTTTCTACTCCTGGCACTTTCCTTATTGAGTGGTTTTGCTCAGGAGGCAAATCCATTAGGTACTTAAATAAAAATATTTTCTCATGATACTGTCATAGTGTCTCTATGGAGACAGTGAGCAGTAGTTTTGTCTTCTTCATACATTTTGAAAGACTGGGATAGAAAAGAGTATCTAATTAGACAACACACATAAACGTGGATTTTTATGCCTTTTAATCATATCACACCATATCATAAAACAAAATATCTTTTGCCTTTGAATCAAATGCTAAATAATGTAGCATGGCCAATTAACCAAACAGAGAGGTCAGATAGAAAAATGCCTTTACTATGTAGTTTTAGACTTTTGACTGAAAGAACTGGAAGAAAATAATTGGTAAGAGAAGCCAGTACTTTACTTGTATGACAGAGATGATTGGAAAAATTCCCAAAGTACAGTGTTAATTTAATGACACTCTGAACACAGTTCCTGATAATAATATGTTACTTGTACTTCTGTGAATGTTCAGAGAAAAAATTTAAATTGAAGGGCTGTATTTTTTTTTTCTTGAAGGGCAGAAGGCTTTGTTCAAATAATTAAATGGGGAAATATAAATCTTGATGTTTGATGTAAAATATTTTATTGCATTTTATTTTATTGCTAACACTGATGTTAAACATAAGCTGTCACACTGCTCATATTCCCTTTTAAGTGCAACACACTTTCATTCATATATACTCATTTTGTATATAGAAGATAAAAACCTGAAAGAAGTTCTCTGTTTAATTCGAGCTTGTCATTTTATTGAAAGTTTTTGCTGGCAATTGATACTTTTTCACTACTAGAACTTCACGTAGATAGATTAAATTCTACAATTTCTTTTTGCAAAGAAATTTTCTCAGCTCTTTCTCTTTAAGTCCTTAACCTCTTACTCCTTAACTGTTAGACTCTTGGATTTTATGAGGTGGAGTAATCTCTCTTTATTGTAATAAATGTATTTTTCCAAAAAAACTTCAACCAATTTTTAGGTTTCCTTTAAGAGTGATATAGGAAAAATATCATGAAAGAAAATATTTCTCTCCACTGTTGAGTACTCAAAGGAAAAAGAAACAACAGACTGTTCAATAACACAGTCCAGCTCTTGAATGTAGGAATAAGTCCACATTAATACCAGGTATTTACTGACTGTAAAAGAGGAAAGATCAAACTGGAAAAATGATCAGCTAATTGAACCGTAACAAACACAGGTACTAATTAACCTGATTGATATCCTGAAACTTATCCTTTATTTCACATTAGATAACTAATTTTTATGTTGCACACACTCTTCGGGTGGGGAAACCAAAACTGTCTACTATGGAAAAAAAAAGAAATCAAACCAAACAACTAAAACCTGAAAATGTTATGAGAAGATCAAAGCTCTTTAACAAAGGTTCATCTCTGAAGTTAATCACATAACTTTAGGAGCATTGAGGTTACCTTGTTATTCCACTTGCAAATCTATTAATGTCATCGACAATTGTCAAGATGTAACACTTGCCTTTTTGCTCTTACTGTCAGATTAGAGTGGTAACAGACCCCTTAATTAAGTGCTTTCCCATCTTACAAGTTCACAGTAGAAAAATGATTGAGATTAAAACCGCTATATAAAACACATGATGTGCATGAACTTTGTAGAATGAGATACACAGAGAACAGAAAAGGAAATTGCCTAAATATAATGAAAAAAGATCTCAGTTCTATTTTCTTAGCAATAAAGCACAATGGAATGTTTGCTAAGACTGTGTCATGAAACCGTGTTTATGTATAGACACACATGCGCAGACCTAAGTTGCATGTTCAGACTAAAAGTTTTGCTAAAATATGGTTCTTTGAAGAAATATTCTTACTGTTATAAAAAATTTATTTGTAAAAACAAACACATAATGGAATAGAAGCATGGGAAAATAATGTACCCAGCTGTGTATAGGAAAGGACAAACTGAGCTCATCATGTCTGGGATCTGTTAAGGTGGCCAGTCTGACTTCATACCTACTTTTATAGTTCAGATTTTGTTCCCATGCTATAGTAATGTCACTTGATGTGACAGTGACTTCTCTTGATGCAGAGGCGACACTTTTTTACTTTCCACAACTCTAAGTTGTAGAAGGAAAAAAAGATGTTTTGATTCTTTCTAATAGCTTTATATCCTTCTTATGTTGTTGCGCACATAACTGCACACAGGAGTCAATGTGAGACCATACCGGCGCAGGGAAAAGTGGGACGATCACCTCCTTCAACCGGTTGACAATCTTGGGCTTGATGCATCCTAGCGCAGGATTGATCCTTTTGGCTGCCAGGGTACACTGCAGATCTCTTCCTGCAGGGCTTGGCTCCAGCCTCTCATACCCAAGATTTCATGTATAACTAGGATTATTCCCCTCCCAGGTGCAGAATCGGGCATTTGCTCACATCAAATGTAATACCTCTGGTGATTGCCCAGCTCTCTAGTCTGTCCAGATCTCTCTTTAAGGCCTTTCTACCCTTGAGGGAGTCCATAGCTCCTTCTAATTTAGTGTCATCAACAAACTTACTTAATGGATATTCTACCTCTGCATCCAGATAATTTATAAAAACACTGAAGAGCAATTGACCCCTGTGGAATCCTACTGGTGACTGACAACCAGGCCTGATGTAACCCCATTTACTATAACCCTTTGAGACTGATCTATGAGTCAGCTGCTCACCCATCACATGATGTGTTTTCTCTGTCCAGAAGGATACTGCAATTGACAATAGAAAAGCTTTTCTAAAATAAGAAAAAAATCCACATCTACTGACTTCTCTTGGTTGACTAGGTGCATGATCTTGTAATAATAGGAAATTAAGACAATTAAACAGGACTTTCCATTCATGAACTTGTGTTGGCTCTGACCAATGACTGTGTTGTCTCAAATATTTTTCAATAAGTCCCAGAATAAACTTCTCCATAATTTTGCTAGGCTCTGGTGAGACTGACAGGCCTGTAATTACTAGGATCTTCCTTCTGACCCCTCTTGAAAATCAGAACAACATTTATCAGCTTTTAGTCCACTGGAACCTATCCAGAATCCCAAGACATTTGAAAAATAATGGAGAGAGGTCCGGTGCTAATATCAGTTAGCTCTTTGTTGGGATGAATCTTTGTTGGGCTCCTCATCAAGTACCAGAAAAATGTTACCTCTAATCCTCCTTTTGCTGTTAATTTATTTTGAAAAGCCATTTGTTTTTCTCCTTCAAAGTACTGCACAGTTTGAACTCTACTCAAACTTTGGTGTCATGAATTTTCTTCCTCCGGTGGCAAACAGCATCTCTGTAGTCCTCTTGTGTCACCTATTCTTGCTTCCAATGTTCATACACTTTCCTTTTTGATCTAAGTTTTAGTCAGTTTTAAGAAGGTTTGTAGTGGGTTGAACCTCTTCTATTAAAGCAAGTAAAAGGCAGTCTGCTATTGAAAGATGGCAGTGGATATCTAAGTTTGCTTACTCTGAATGCTGGATTAAGGTATCACCATGAAGTAAAATTCTGCCATGTTCCCACATGATGCTTTTTCTTTGTTTTATGAGTGGTCTCATTAAAATAATTTAATCTTCATGCATAGTAACTCACTAACTGCTATGGATAAACATAATGAAATCTAATCCTGGGGGAATGAGTGGTATAAACTGGCACTATCCATGAAATGTTAGCAACATCTTGGTTAACAAAAAATGATTCGTGTCTGTGTAGTATTCACTTAAGAGAGGTATTAAGTATTTTAACAAGACAATAAAATTAATTAAACTACACTTGCTCTTAAAATTTACCTTAAGCATGTTGTCCTATTTAACAATTTGCCCCTCTCTCTGGACTATTTTTTCTTCCTCTCCTCTTTTTTCAGGCCACAATTAGGAAACACCTCAGACTGTTTTCAAGCTCATGTGGGATTTTCCAACTGATCTAAAATAGGTCAAATAAGGAGAAAATGCTTATAATATACACAGTGGTAGTAATGTCTTATGTCACAATTTTTCCTTGTGGTTGAAAATAGTAAGGTTGATAGCCTAACCTTACAATATATGAAAAGAGATGATAGTACCCAAAAGGTCTGAATGTAAATGCTCCATTTTCCCTGGACAGAAAAAATTAGAGTGGAATTTTTTTCAAGTGTCCCCTTAGAACTAACAGAAGAGAGAAGCCTTATTTTGTTCCAATGTGATTTCATGTTCTTTTCAAGGACTATATCCATGGTGTAGTGTTTTTCAGAATTTTCTGAGAGGTGCAAAAGCCTTGTCCAGGAACAGTTACCATAGAAAATGAATGTGTTTGGTAAGCACAGCTTTTTTTCTTTTCTCAGATATGAGCATTCATTTATCACTTCTTTTTTTTCTCAACTGTGTCACACTTCCTGTGAGCTTTGGAATTCAAACATGCAGCCCTGAGCACATATCAGAATGTGATGGAAATTCATCCTCTTCTGGTACACTTTCTGTGCTATAGAGCTCAAACAAAGACCCTTTCTGTCTCTCTTTTGATATAGCAGGTAATGTGCTAGGGATCCTAAATGCCCAGTTGTTTGCATTTTAGTGTTTCAGTTGATCAATTGTCTATGTCACGGACTTTGCTGTTGGGTTAGTTGCCTCACTTTTGCCTTGAGACAGGGTGAAATAAAATGTAATGAAATATTTGTTTATAACATTCTAAGTAGTCTTTGCACTTACTGGTATTTAAAACAGACATAACTCAAGGCAAAAATATTGCTTCACTTTTTAAAAGACATTTATATGTCTTTTCTAGGGTAAGGACTATCTCTGTATATAAACAGCTGGTAGACATCTGGTCTTACTGAAGGTTAAACTCCCTTAGAGTGCAAAATATGGTCTTACATTCTACAACATGTATATTACAAACACACTGAATACTCCTAAGCAGGACAAATACACATACCTATTTTCTGTTATTGGACTGTCACCAGATACAATACTCATTAGTTGATTTCAGATACTGACCCACAACTTCTTTCTCATCTATGTCCTAGTGAAGGTAAACTTCGTCTCTCCCCCAGATACGTGATTTGATTAATAATTTACTGCTAGTTTTATTACTTACTTAACTTACTGCAATTTCTTACTTCAAATGTGTAGAGGAAATGATTTAAAAACTTCTGATGAAAATATATTTGTAACAATAACTGAAATTTAATGGTAGACCTGATGATCTTAAAAGTCCTTTCCAACTTAAGTGATTGCATGGTTCTATGACTCCAGTTAAAAACATAAAACCTTAATGGTTAGTTAAATTCCTCAATAACTTTGAAGATATGCAACTCTTTTGGCTTTGGCTTATATGGACTATGGTTCACAAGAGAAAATTGTCCATATTTCACAGTACTTTTTTCTTTTTAGTATTCCTGTTGAAGGTCAATTTCCAAAGTCTTACTGTCGCTGCTCAAGTTATTTCATTTTCTGTGGTGTCTCCCAGCATGACAACTTACTGCAACTCTCAGTGAGATTGATCCTGGAAGAGAGAGATGGTTGGCTTCCAGTCGCTGAAGTTATTTTACTTCTTCTCCCTTTCCAAGCCAACTGTTCTGTTAGCAGAATTCTCTCTCAGCAGGCAGCTTCCAGTGCTGTTGCTCAAGTGTTTTTGCTGCTATATGCTTTCATTGAGACATTGCCAATAAATTTCATGATGCTTCCTATTTGGATATTTTGGCCTTTCTAATGCCACTTCACAGCAAAATGCCTTATGGAAGATCTTTTTTCTTTTTTTTACAGAGAGACTGTAATATTCCAGACTTTTGTACGGAAACCGGCAGAAGCTCTTCATGACTTTCCTGTTGTTCACTCTTTTTTTTACTCTATACAGTTTGTAGCCTTTTTCTGTTTTTACTGGGCTTAATGTATCACTTCTGTCTGCCACTTCATCACCAAGCATATGGACTTGCATATTTCTCATGTTTCTTTTAAAGAAACAGCCCTTTCTTTTCATGAAGTCTTAAATTCAGAAGTCAACACAGAAGAAGGAGTAAAGTTTTCAGTAGGAAGAAAATTAGAATAAGTGGCCAGACTATGGGTTAGGATATATCTGAGATGATAACTGTACTGAAGAACTTTTGAATGGTATTCTAGTCCTATGCTGAGTTCACCCTATTTTTCCAGTCTTTGCAAAGTAAAATCTCAGTCCTTTGTTCCCCATGGTCAGTACCTGCAGGGAAGGGCCAGAGTCAAGATTTTTGATCCCAACAGGAGTAAGCAATGTATGTTTAAGATCCCCTGGCTTGTTTTTGCTGAGCCTGTGTTTTTGGAATGGACTGAGCCTATTTGACTGCTAAAGAATGCAGTTCTACCTGGCTGGTGCGCTAACCATCCAGTATCCTACACAGGAGGTGAAATACTCCAAAATCTTTATTGATTTAGTGCAAATGATTCCACACCTCTTAACATTTCTTAAGCGAGCAGTAGGCATCCATAAATTCAGACACAAGATAGAGCAATATTTTCTAAATGATGTGTTACTCTCACTCAGTAGACTGCATTATTTTTCTACTTGTATTTTAATGCAATATGTATTTCCTTTTTGTAATCATCCCTATATGAAGAGTATGATCAACGCCAAAAAAACTCTTCAGATAGGTTTTTTTTTGTCTGTATTGTGTGCAGTACTTGATGACTGAGTTCCAAAACAATGAGATGTACTTGGATGTGAAAGAAGGAAAATCATTCTTTTTCATTTAATGGTGCCTAAGGATGATTCAGCAAGTTTAAACTATCACGTGGACATAAACACCTTCTCACCTTTCTTTGAATTTTTCAGAAGTCCTATCAAACTCTTACATTTTTTCACGGTTATAGGCTGAGAGAGTATAATCTTTACAATAAATATTACTGTAAAATATCTTTAAGATTAATGTATCAGTATATCAGTATATATATTTACAACAAATGGGGCTGCTAAAAAGATACATAATTGAGATATCAGTTTCTGAATTGTATGTGCAAATAGAGTGACACAGAAGGAAGTTATTATATATATATATATATATGTGAACGTACTCGAAGTCTGCTTGTACAAAACAAAAGAGCAAATATTAAATGTGCAGTGCTAAACTTACTTTGAAAATGTCTCCCTCATACTCAATATGATAATGTAAAAGGAAGTCAGGGTTTCTGAAAATTGAATAGTAAGTAGGATAATAGAAGAAATTTTTGATCACATTTTTCCAGCAGTATATATTACAGAAATAAACCTATTACCTCAAAGATCAGAAATAGGCAATTTAGTGACTAAAAATGGATATTATATGAAAGTTACTAAAGTAGCATTGCCACATCTTTTGCAGAATGTTTTGAGATGGGGACATAGTAAATCTTAAAATTTCAATAACAGGTTTTTTTTAGTTTACAGGCAATTTTTAAAAAATTGTAAAACAACAAATAAAATTAAGTGGTTGTCGTGAATATATGATAAATTGCCTCTCTTCATAAATCTAGTGTCTTTGCTCACGGGCTACTTCATGCCACGAAAGTAAACAGTTTTGTTGGGTAAATTTTTTTTACTGAAAGAATTAATGTATATCTAAACAATTAATTTGGTAAGAAACTTACTTGAATTAATATGGTGACTATGGGTCAATACTATTCAATGAAATACATTTTCTTAATATTTTTTAATTTGACCAATCTGCTGTGATAAATTGTCACTGTGAAAATCAGTTATTTTTGAGGCAATTTCAGCTACTAGAGCAGGTTAGGATGTTCTTTGAACATTACCTGAAACTTTCTGAAGATAGACATTAACTCTGATGAGTATAACATTTGTCAGATCCTAAATCAACTTTGGGTAGAAACATTTAGAAAAGTATTTGGATGTGTACATAGCAGAGGCTACAATCTTTATCCTGCAATGAAGTAGAAAACCTCCTGTTTCAACTGAAGAACTTTTTTCTACTGTTCCTTCAGTGTATTCTCATAGTCTACCAGTTTATGCTCAAGTATTTTCTCACATTCCTGGTATACTAGCTTTCTTGCTTCCATTTACTTTACCTAATAAAGATCGGGGGTTTTTTGTTTTTCTAAATCATGAAAAGAACTTTCCATGAATGTCTTCTGTCATAGTTTTTATAAATATGGGTTGCCATTTTATAGTAGCTATAATCACAGAATTTGCTCTATAACTGAAAGGAAAAAAACCCAATAAACAACTGAACAAAAAAATCCAATAAAACTTTAGGTAACTTTTTTTTTTTTCATTTGAGAAGTTTACAGTGTCTAATTTTTGAAAAGTAGAAATTCACAGTTTTGATCCTGTTCAAAGAAGCAATGTCTGTTGAGACTTGAAATGCTTAACTTCAAGTGGCTTGACCTTTTGAAAAATCTGAGTTGGAACTGGATTCTTTGCCTTATAAAGTCAAAGGTGATTTTTTTTTCCTACAACTTAATTGTATTTTATAGAATCTGTTGGAAACCAAGTAATGTGGTGATAATATGAATACAACTGTTTGTTCGTTGCACTCTTAGTGTTTCATATTTATAAATATGAAAGGGTTGCTACTTTTTCAGAAGATTTGTCTGTTTCTCTTATCACTAATTCAAGCTTTCATGTGCATATGTAAATGTGTTTCATTCATTTACAGCTCTGACTAGACTCACTCAAATGAATTGTTGATAATGAAATGTTGGAGGAAATTATTCTGAAGTATTATTTGGATGGTATTAGGACTATTTTTTACAGGACATCATAGTATTGTCATTGTTTAAAATAATTCTTGGTGCAGTTGTTCTTCTGGAGAATAGCTAAGCCACCCCTTTCTCCTAATAACTAAGGCATTAGATTCAATGTTACTAATTCTTTACAGTCAGCTCCAGGGTACTTATTGTACTTAATGTTTAGTGAATCAAAGTCTTTCTTTTAGGAACTCTGATCAAATATTCTATAGCAACTTCACAGTCTTTCTGGAACACAAGTACAGTGAACTAAAAGATCTTCAAGGACAGTCCTGAAATCCCATATCTATCTTATCTAAAATTCTCTACTTCAATGTTTGCCTGCACAAATCTAACTTTTTCAAATATTCCAGAAAAGCATTTTGGCAGCTCTCTTATCGAATAGTTCTGAAAAATTAGCTTTTCTAGAGAAAGATTGAGGGTCACCTGTTATCCCCTGAGAGTTTCTTCATTCCTGGATATATGGCATTGTCAAAATCGCTTCTGTTAGCTCCAAATAATGCCAAAACAGATCCTATGGTGTTGTCAGTGCCATTTCCTTAAGTACTTGCTGCTGTATAGTTCATCACAGGTTTTTCTGCAATCTGCTGATGAAACCCACTAAGAGAACGCAGTTTAACCAGAGCAGTCATGCATTAGTTAGAAGTTTAACGTAAAGAGTTTTGCAAATTTCAGGTATTTGTTTAAATGTGTTTCTTTTCCGTATGGTAAATATATCAATGTCCAGCATCATACTGTAGATAGGGTCTCTGACAGCAACCAGTTTTTGACTTTTAGTATTAGAACTTCAGCCTGTGCATTTTGACATGAGATAAGACATTGATAAGAGATATAAGGGACCAACTGGCAGTTATCATTGATCAGACTTCTGTAACAGTGGTACAGAATCTTAGATGGTGCTCCAACCATCATTCAGTATAGGATGTAGCAATTTATTTTTTCCCCTGTGCCTCTATCAAAGGAATAAACCAAATTATATATGGAATAAATATGAAGTGTTGTAAGACAAATATATAATAGACCTTACAGGAACACAAATGTGAATTTGTTTTAAAAGAGGAATGGTTTCAGACAAGAAAGAACTTTAATCTTAATTTTATAAATAATACTAATGTATTATTTATACATTATATATATATAATACTGCAACTATTCCTCCTACCTCTGTTCTCCTTTTCTGATGGAAGAAGAAATGGTTTTGACCAGCAACAGTGCATTGTGGTATCACATGCAGGGTATACCTCAAGAAACAAACCAAGTAAGGTTAAAAATATTCTCTAATTTTGATTAAAATGTAGATATTTTTAAAGGGATATCTAGCTTAAAACCAATTTGTAGACACTTACAAATGTATGGTACAATATGAATATCAGAAATCTCCAGTTGATTTCATCTTCTTTGGAGTCATAATTTTACAAAGGAGTTGTAAGTTTCTTCATTGAAGAATGTTCAAAAAGTTGACATTCTTTTTCCTAACAATAAGACAACATTAGACTTCAAGTATTATCCTGGCAAGAAGCTGTCATGTCAATCCATACTGTATGTAAGAGGTGAAGATGGGACTCAATAGGGAAAATTCAGTAATCAATGACAAGTCAAATACAAACCAAAAATCAACTAATTCCTTGTGACATAAATTTATTTCCTGCCAACTTGTATCTGGATTCATCCTGGATCAACTTCATTCATCTCTAACAGATCTATCACAATTCAGAAATAAAATCAAAATTGCATAAATGATGTGCCTAGTGAAATATAGAGGCTATAGGATTAGTCATTTAGTGACAGCTTTGAAATATATATTCTGTTGAATACCATCTGTTTTGAATGCTTTCAGCTGAACTAGATA
The DNA here is from genome assembly GCF_001715985.3 of Manacus vitellinus. NCBI lineage: Eukaryota > Metazoa > Chordata > Aves > Passeriformes > Pipridae > Manacus > Manacus vitellinus. Next base: position 15,509,440 of record NW_021939256.1, on the reverse strand, counting down.
CATTTATGAAGTTTTTCTGGTAAAATCACTTAACTGTGTGCAAAACAGTCATGGAAATCAAAGTTTTGGATTAAAATTCAGGTAAAACCAATTATTGTAAGAAGGATCCACAGTAGGGTCCTTTTTTCATACATTCACATAAAAATAACCACTGTACAAGGAGCACTTAAATGACAAGGCTGTTTTTGCAGTTAACAGGACAATAAAACTGAAGTTACAGATTCAGACAATGAAGTTAGTTTAATTCACGACGGTAAGATTTTTATTCCTTGTAATTGAGGTCACAGAGCTAGAAGCAACTTTTTATAAACTGTGACATGTAATGCTGTAGGGCATGGGATCCATGATCAGTTCTTGCTTAGCTACTGTGGTCTTTTTGTGAAGCTGTTCAAATAGTAAAGCTTATGATGACTGACATAAATAAAGATGGTTTTTTATTGGTTATGTAAAGTCCATGACATAAAATGCGACTTATAAAGAACTCTATTTTGAAATTAAATTCAAATTCTACTGCATATATGTTAGAAATTGTTTGTTTAAACTTTTAAATTCTGTTATAAACTATGTGCTTTAATTTAAGTTCCTTTCAGTTCAGTCTAACATCATCTTCCATAAACTACATGCTGAAGTTGTAGATTTTTGTTTGACTGTTCAGTTTCCAAACATTCACTCTACAAACTTATTTTTGATCCAAAGAAATAGTAATGTAAATTTAACCTGAATAAAGTCATAAAGAAAATGCTTCAATTTTAAATCAGTTTGATAAGAGACTATTCAAAGTGCTTAATCTCAGGGATACTTTTGGTATTGACAATTATATGCACACAATTATCTAAACATCTCGCAGCAAAGAATATAGTTATTTTTACAAGAAAATTTTATAGTTTGTCCTGTGATGTTATTGATGGAAAAAATTTGACAGTAAATACTAATGTTAGAAATGCCTTTTGATATTTTTTCATTATAAAAATTAAGAGAAGATATTGTTCTGTGTAAAACAGTGTAAACATTATTTTCATGAGGATAAAAGGAAATGGGTGTCTGTACATCCCAAGAAACAAATGTCCATCTATCTTCTAAGTAATTCTTATACTTCATGTGGATTCAAGAGCTTATTGAACATTATTTCAATGCTTTCTTGCAATTTTACTAGGAGGACATTCCTCATAGTAGATGTTTTGTTCGTATTTTCTTGAATAAGTGTGTTTAGCAGATTTACCTTATGGCTTAATATTTCTCTAGGATATCAGACTTATTAGTCATATACATTTTCAGATAAGTGATGAACAAATAAAGCTTTTATTTTTATTATATCAATGACTCAATACAAAATACATAATTATATTGAAATGTTTTTCAGACTATAAAAAATTTTGTCCTCACCTTCTTTAAGTGCCTGTGAAGTAAAGTTAACTCATGAAACATATTACACAAAATTAGATCTTAATGAACTGGGATTGCTGGTCCAAGTTAATAAATGCAAACTCATCAGACCTCTTGCAGATGTTATCAGAGTTCCTTGGACAATTTTCAATTCAGAATTTTGATTTGATCAGCATGATAATTTTGAGACAGAATCAAAGAATCACAGAATCTCAGAATATGCTGAGTTGGAAGGGACCCGCAAAGATCATTGAGTCCAACTCTTAGCCCTGCACAGGACCATCCCCAAGAGTCACACCATGTGCCCGAGAGTATTATTTAAATGCTTCTTGAACTCTGTCAGGCTTAGTGCTGTGACCACTTCCCTCAGGAGCCTTTCCCAGCACCCAACCACCCTCTAGGCAAAGAACCTTTTTCTAATATGCAACCTGAACCTCCCCTGACACAATTCCAGGCCATTCCCTTGGATCACCACAAAGAGATCAGTACCTGCCCTGCCTCTTCTCCTCATGAGGAAGTTGTAGACTGCAATGAGGCCTCCCCTCAGTCTCCTCCAGGCTGAACAGACCAAGTGACCTCAGCTGCTCCTCTTATGGCTTCCTCTCTGTAGTGGGTTTCTGTGGCTGGGTTTTGGTAGTGAGGGGGCTGCAGGGGTGGCTTCTGTTGGAAGCTGCTAGAAGCTTCCCCTGTCCTGTGGAGCCAATGCCAGCTGGCTCCAGGACGAACTTCCTGACACTGGCCAAGGCTGAGCCAATTAGAAGTAATAGTAATGCCTCTGGGATAACATATTTAAGAACAGAAGATTGTTGAACAGAAGAAATTGCAGCCAGGGAAGAGCAGAGTGAAACATGGGAATAACAACGTAGACACCAAGGTCAGTGCAGAAGGAGGGGGAGAAGATCTCCAGGAGCCAGAACTGAGGCCCCTGCAGCCCGTGGTGCAGACCAGGGTGGAGCAGCTGTGCCCCTGCAGCCCATGGAGGACCATCGGGATGCAGAGACCCATCTGCAGCCCATGGAGGAGCCCATGCTGGAGCAGGTGGATGAAAGAAGCTGTGACCCTGTGGGAGGGCCAGAATGGAGTGGGATCCTGCTGGAGACCTGCAGCCCATGGAGAGGGAAGCCCACACTGGATCAGGTTTTTCCCAGGTAGGACTTGTGGCCCCTGTGGGGGACCCACGTCAGTACAGCTCATTTGTGAAGGACTGCACGCCATGGAGGAGTGACCCACAGGACAGCAGTTTGGGAAGAACTGCTGCCCAAGGGATGGACTCATGCTGGAGGGGTCCATCAAGGACTGTCTCCTGTGGGAGGGACTCCACAGGAGCAGGGGAAGGACTCCTCTCTCTGAGCAGCAGCAGAAACAACAACTGACTGTAACCCCCATCCCCTGCACCACTTGGGGGGAGGAGGGAGAACATGGAAGGAAGGAGGGGTAGGGGGAAGGTGTTTTTAAGACTGTTTTATTTCTCACTCTTTGGTTCTTATCCTGTTAGTAATAAATATAAGTATTACCCCCACTTTGAGTCCTGTTTTGCCTGTGAAGGTAATCTGTCACTGACCTCTCCCAGCTCTTATCTCTACTCATGAATTCTTAGCTGTATTTTTTTCTCTCCTGTCCAGTTGCAGAGGGGAGAGTGAGAGAGCAACTTTAGTGGGCACCTGGTATCTGGCCAGGGTCAACCCACTATACCCTCAAGGCCCTTCACCATCTTCATTACCCTCCTTTGGACACTCTCTAATAGCTTAATGTCTTTCTTATATTGTGGTGTCCAAAACTGCACACAATATTCAAGGTGAGGCTGTACCAGTGCAGAGCAGAGAGGGACAATCAGCTCCCTTAACCAGCTCGCGATGTTAGTAAAGTAATATGTACTTACAAATATAACAGGGGAAACAGAAAAAAAAGAAAAAGCAATACCTGAATTGTCAAAGTGTTTAAATTTCAAGAGGAAAATTCTTTTTTAGTTCTGTTCACGTTTTCTCCCTTTAAATTTTTCAGTGTAACTAACACTGAACTGTGGTCACAAAATCAGTTTTTTCTACTCAATTTTACCAAACTCCAGTGTTTGCTTCCTTCCTCCATTCTCCTTCAGTTCTTTCTCGCTTTGCATGGCCCATGTAAAGTAGGCTAACTTTAAAGAAAATCATGAAAATGAAGAGTTCTTTGAGCTTGCTGAGACAAGCTTTCTTTGTCTACATATTTTCTCATGTTTAAGACCATAGGAACTGCAGGAAATATTGTCCTCCTGCTGCCTATTCAGCTCTCTACTACCTGTCAGCAAGTGGAACTGGTACCATATCATTGCCTGGATATATATATTTTAGGGAATTTTAAGGCTGGCTCATCCCTGCTCTGCACAGTTTTCCTCCTACTTCTTCCAACAGTATGAAGCTGCAGATTTCTTAGACTGAAAGGTGTTTCTTGTATATATAGTATATATTCATACAGTATAAGAATATGAAAATTAACTTGTGTAGTTGTAGCTTTCCACTGTTGCTGTATATATCAGATCCAATATCAGAAAGTATTTTTTATTCTTACAGTTGCTCTCCTTTCAAGACAATAGAATATGGTTATGGATTGACTTATAATGATTTCTTTAGAAGATATGATGTCTATGGTTCTTACTGTCCTTAAAATCATTGACTAGACAACTTTTGAAACACAGCAGAACAAAAGTGTATCTCTTGAAAATTCTTCAGTTTTATATTTACCTTTCTCCTTAATTTTCTGGTTTCATGCTTAATTTTCATTTCTTAATGTATTTAGGAATAGAATGAGCTAGAATGGGAATGTGACATTAGACGGAAGAAACATTTTCCCGTTTCCCTTGTCAGAAAAGCTGAGTGTGACAGTGCTCACGTTTAACAAGAATATACTTGGATAAAACTGAACTTTTTCAAAGTAATCTCTCTTCTTTTTTTTCTTTTTTTTTTTTCCCCCTCCATGATAAGCTCTGACTCAGACTCCTAAGTAGAAGGCAGTGAGCAAATGGGAATTGGACAGATAAGATGCTCTCCTTTCTCAGCAGAAACTTGCTGATGTGGCATCTTCTAGCTACTGAATCTTTATGTATATTTACATGCGCATCATCTTATTTCTACAGCATACTGGCAACTTTGTTATGAAATGAAAAGGAGGTTAGCATACACTTTGTTTGGTCCCATACAAAATAATCTGTCATATTTAGCCTCATGCGGAAGAATGATGGGGAACTGCAGAAAATATATTTTGATTAGTAAATTGTTGAGGGCAGAAACGATCTTTCTGAGTATTTACATCCAATATATTGGAAGCCTCATGGCTATACTCTATATATGGTATATATACAGCAAGTAGTGGACCTTTATGGTAAATATGTATATATAGTATTAAAACTATATATATTTTGTATATAGTTTTAATAGATATATTTATATTAATTTATTACTTGTTTACAGCAGGGTGGCTTGCTCCAAAGGCTGTAAGCTCTTCAGAGTTGGGATTGAATTTCCTATGGCTTGTATATTATAACATTTATAATCCTGGTAAATAATGAAGTATTGTAATTAGTAGCAATTTTTTTGGCGCCATAGTTAGATAGTTTTTCAGATGTACTTAGTTTATTAGGAAATATTATGTATCCCACACCAGAAATGCTTGTGATTATACTGATCTGTTAAAAATAGTCCTGATTAAAAGTACTTGTCTGGGTTTGTCTGAAAATGAAAAACCAATCCTTTTTAAACTGTACCTGTTTTAAATCAATCCCTTTAGCACTGAATGGAGACACCTTTGAAGACACCACAACTTTGACTTTTCACTGCTTGAAAGACAGAAGTACCACTGTTCTGGGTTTATCTGCAAAAGTTAATTGTCTTCCTAGCAGCTGATACAGTGCTGTGTTTTGGATATAGGATGATAATAACGTTGGTAGCACCTTGATGTTTTAGTTGTTGCTGAGCAGTGCTTACCCCACGTTCTGCCAGCAAGGAGGTGGACAAGAAGCCAGGAGGGAGCATGGTCAGGACATAGAATCCCATGGCCAGTATATAAACTAGAGGGAGTTGGCTGGGAGGGGCCATTTGCTTCTCAGGGACAGGCTGAGCATCGATCAGCAGGTGATGAGAAATTGTATTGTGCATTACTCATCTTGGTTTTTACTCCTGTCTCTCTTTTTGTTATCTTCCTTTTCATCAGCATCATTATTGTAATTATTGTTGTTATTATTGTTACATTTTTTTAATTTCAGTTGTTAAACTGCTTTTATCTCAACCCACAGGTTTTACCTTTTTCTGATTCTCCTTCCTATCCCTCTGTGGGAGGAGAGAGGGAAGGGAAGGAGCAAGCAGCTGTGTGGTGCTTAGTTGCCAGCTGTGGTTAAACCACAATACCTAGAAGGCCAAGACTGAAAAGTATCTTGCAACCAACAAATCTTTTCATTTTGATTAAATAAGTAGTGACATTTTTCAGTGATCGTTGTATCACTGTATTTTAAATGACCACTCAGCTTTTTCTGAGTGGTGCAAAAATTACAGTTGAGACAGACTGTTTTGATATGGACACCTGTATGTACCTCTTCTGGTAATGGAGGTAAATTTGGTGTTAAACTTTCCTTTAAACAACACAATAAAGCCTTTGGTAGATATTTTGTCTCTAGAAATTTTGCTTTCCAGATGCAATTCCAAAATATCAAAGTTTGTATTCCTACAAAGGTTTTAGATATGAGAGACACTTATTTTTCAAAGCTTAACAACTCTGCTTTTGGTTACTTTATGTTCTCCATACAAGATGAAAAGATGGACTTAGTTTATTGTCTGTTCCTTCACCATTAGTGTAAAATGCCTTCTTTTGCTTCAGCATTTGACAAACATTTCCAGTGGGTCATCTGATTCTCCTAATCAAATCTTTGTTTCCTTATCTGTTTTTACTTATTGGGATGTCTCCATCTTAAATTTACAAATAAATTGTAAATTAAATGTTTGTGTCAGAAATCACTCTTCAAGAGCCCAAGCTATTTTCATCTAACGTTTTCTATCTGACTTTTGGGTTTTCTAGATTTTTTGCTCTTTCTAATGCTACTGATAACTCCACTGCTTTTTGGAACAAAGTAAATCTCCCCTGTTTATTTTAAGAATGATACTCTTTAAACATAATGCTGATTTCACAAAAAGATCTTTCTTTAGAGTTTGTTTTATAGTACTTTCCAAGGACATGGTATACCTTTGCTCTTTTTAATTCTGTAGCACTTGATATCTATTGCAAAACAATGCCACTCATTCTTTTATGAAATTAGAATTGGACAGCAGTGCTTGTCATCAATTTGCAGAGGTCTCCAAAGGTGTTGTGCACATCTTGTGAACTTTTGTTTCATATTTTCCAAGTTAGCCAAAGATGTCTTACTTTTCTGACCTTTGAAATGGAAGCAAAATGGGAACTGTGACCTTTGTTTCCTTATTTTGTCAGAGATGGCCTCAAATACATAACATTTGAACTTCCAAAATATTCTGCGCCTCTTTTTTCTTTTCATTAGAAACGTCACATTGTAATGTGCTGGTACATGTACAAAAGGACACTTTCAAGAAACTAAAGTCCATTTGTATCAGAGTGAAATCTAAGCAGTTTCTTTCTAGCATTCATCTTGAATGTTGAGAAAAGCAAGTGTATTATTCTTCACACCTTTTTTTTCCTTACTTAATTCTGGCTCACATCCAAATACAAACAAAACAGGAAAAGAGACATATGAAAAATTTAGAAATCTTCATTTCTTATGTTATAAAAGCCGCACCATTTAATTTTTCAACATAAAAAAACTATCCTGTTATATTTATTAATGATTTTGTATACATTTCATTCTTTTACAAGAATACAGATATACTGTTTTACTTCCTTTTATATTTGGGTAGGCAACATCAGGCTGACCACCTTTTCTTACATGACTCTTCATTTTGCTAGAAAATTCCAGTGGGAACTGAGGCAGTATTTTCCTCTCAAAGAAACCATGTCAGCTGCTTCCCACACTATTATTTTTATGTGGCTACTGATTTAATTTCTTCTATGTATTTTATCAAGTGCTAATGCCAGGAGTGGCAGCTGAATTTCTTCTGGTCTTCCTTAAAATTAATAAAGGTATTGCATTTTTGACCTTCCCATCCTCTGTTATCAAGGCACTATTAGAGCACAGATAGTACCTAGAAACAATTGGACTGAAAATTTGGGGAAAACTCCAGTCTTTCTATCTTTTTCCTCCTCTGAATGAAACAACTCCCAAGAGAGGTGGCACCGTGATATTAACTGAAAAAGTACAGGGTAATATTTCACCTCAATGCCAAAATAGAATTGTAATGAAAGTGGCTGGAAGGTACAAAGGCCTAAGAGCAAGAAAAGACAAGCAATAGTGGGATGAAGAAAGGAAGTGATTGGTGATGTCTCCTCAACAATTCTGAGTAGTGCTCATAGGTTGTTTGAGGTGTAGGAGCTTTTCAAATAAAAATGGTTTATTTGCTATTTGACATCACGTTCAGACAGATTATGGAAATAAATGCAGAGAAAGAAAACTGAGGTTTCTTTAGCAGTCATATCAATTGAGGTTTGCCTTACTGCATTTCAATTTATCTTTTCCAGCACAATACTGTTCTTGGTGATCAAGGGCAGTATTCAGTGCTCTATGTATCTTAGAACTCTTATTTTTTATTTTTTTCTTTAATCTTTCATTGATTATTTTTGAAATTATGCTGTTTCCTTACAGATATTTATGTACTATAACTTCAGCTTAATAATTAACTGTTGTTAAAGGACACATTTATTTCATTGCTTGGAGTCTACCATGGACACCTTTGAGTTAGATACTTTCATGAATGTTGCTGTTCTGCAAAAGAAATTCAATGTTTGTATTCAAAAGGCTCTGTCTTACCATTTTTCAGAAATCTATTCCAAAATATAACTGTTGAGAAAAATTTTACTTAAAGGTGTTTTGAACTGTGCTAAGTTGAAGAGCACCCAGAGATTCTTTGTGAAAGGTACTATTAGGATTGTACTGCAGTGCTGCTATAACTCAGCTGGACTTCTCAATATCCTTTTCAAATTCCATTTCAGTATGAAATTATTTTCTTTATTTTTTAGCAATATTCAGACATTTCAGGTTGTATTTGAATAGAGACTTCAAGCTGCTATGTGTACTTAAGTAACAAAAGCAGGTAAATTGTGTATTTTTGTGACCAATGACGTATATCTGTAGAAGTGCCAAAACAAGATTTATTTTAAAAGAGACAGAGGACAACACCGTGTATCAAGATGTAAGTTTCAATTATCTTTTCATAATTCCAAATTCCCTGAAATCAGTGTGGTTTTATTTTTTTTTCAAGCAGTTATCAGGTAAAAGTATTTCTGTCATCTATTTTAAAAATAATACTGTCTGCTTAATGTATCCATCTGCAACCTAAAACATAAAAAAATTTATATTTGTGTATTTTTGTACAATTTAGGTGTGTGTTTATCCACTTTTTGAATACAATAAGTTACAGACAAACACATCAGGATGATTTGCCTTTCAATCTTGCCTTTATTTTGGGAGATAAATTTACTTGTTGCAGCTTCTCAGTTGCCATGTGGTTTTCTTTTGGTTTGGGTTTTTTTTGCATCCTGAGTTATTTGTAATAGTGTTAATTAAATAAGCATATTTAAAATATAAAAATTATGTCAAAAATAGAATGAAGAAATTCATCTGAAGACCCATTAACTGAGGAAAGAACGTTGTGTCCAATCTGTGATATGTGAAACTCAAGCATAAGAGGGTCGATATTTACAAATAAGGTGAGAAATTTACAAATAAGGTGTCTTCAGAAATAAATCCCTATTTATTAATCTGATGGTATATGGAATTCTTACCTTAGTGAATGATCAAAGAGTGAGTGAAAAACTTTGAAGTCTCTTTTGCTATCCAATATAAAGTATTTCTATTTTCAGCACCTGATTTTCTGTTCCAGCACAAAATGCTCTTGCAAATACTCATATCGAACATATAGTTTCACTAGTTATGCCACCCTGTGTTTAATCTTTAACTTAAACAATTCCTTTAAAATCTTCATTACCTGGGGTTACCTTCCTCTCTGGCTCTCCTGATCTCTTTCAAAAGCTGTTTACCCCATAGGTTCATCAGTTATCCCTCTTAGCCTACTGCTGCCTTTATCAGCAAAGACTCAGCTGCAGTGCTTTGTGGAAGCTTCTACTCCCACCTGCAACAGTCAGCAGGAAATACTGCTAAAAAGAATTGTGAAACCTCACTCATTTTACATGTATAACCTGAAGAGAAATTCCTATTGCTGAGAAAAAAAAGGTGTTTGTTGCTTTTATTTCAACAATATTCTCTTCTCTGAGATCCCCTGTATAATCTGAATTATTGCAATCTATATAACACTAAAGAAAGTGCATGGGAGTGTGACGGTGGGGTTTAGTTGTGGGTTTGGGGCTGGTGTTGGTGTTGCTATGAAAAAAGTGGAATTTTCTTTGTTTTCGAGTTTCAGTTCATGTAAGTATCCAAATTAAGGGATAACTGCAATCACACAAGAACTTCTAGATCTCAGCTCTCATATGTGACTACAGGTGCTTGGAGTTGTCTGTTTTGGTCTTGATTTACTGTACAAAATCATAGAATGGTAGAATTGCTTAGGTTGAAAAAGAGCTTTGAGATCATTGAGTCCAACAATTAACCCAGCACAATGAAGTCCACCACTAAACCATGACCCTAAGCGCCACATCTACACACCTTTTAAATAACTCCAGGAATGATGACTACCACTTCCCTGGGCAGCCTGTTCCAATGCTCAACAATGCTTTTGGTACTTGACCCCCTCATCCAGGTTGTCGATGAAGATATTAAACTGGATTCACCTGAATACTGAGCCCTGGGGTACACCACTTGCGAGAGGCCACCAACTGGATTTAACTCTATTCACCACCAATTTCTGAGCCTAGCAATACAGCCAAATTTTTACCTGGCAAATAGTGCACCTGTCCAAGCCATGAGCAGCCACTTTTTCCAGGAAAATGCTATGGGATATGGTATCAAATAATTTACTAAAGCCCAGATAAGACAACACCCTCAGTCTTTCCCTCATCTACTAAGCAGTTCACCTTTCCATAGAAGGAGATCAGGTTAGTCAAGCAGAACTTGCCTTTCATAAACCCATATGTCATCTGGAACCATTATTTGCTTTGGAATCTTACTTTTTCCTCAAAATACAATTTATTTTGTACTCAGACATGATATATATCGAAGCTGCCTTTGACTGCTTCCCTTTGAAATCAGTATCAGTAGGGGTGGCAGAACGAGGACCGTTATTATCTAGATTTCTCTCCATAGCCTGCTGTCTGATTATAGGTAATAGGGGTAAACATCCACTTAATTACTAAGTATATTGCAGCTAAAACCGTCTGGTAACTATAGTTATAAATAGATTCTAGCATATAATTTCATTCCTATTCATGACCTCTCTTGTTTGCTTATTGATGAACATTTGGTTGAATTAAATTTATTTGCAAGCATGTTTGTGATAAGTACATGTTGCACACAGGAACTTAAATAAATATTTGCAAGATATGAGACTTCAGAAAAGATCTTTTATGACCACTTAAGGTTCACCTCTTTCTTCTCAACCAAGTTCTATTTATTTTTATGCTCTAAAATACTGATGCTGAAGTAATTAAATGTCATTATGCACACATCTTTTAACTTGAAAATGTAGCTGTAAACCTGTCGCCATTTCTCTCCTTCTATTGAAGTTCTTTTTTCTCTATCTCCCTTACCCATTCCAAACAACTTTAAGAAATTTTACTTTGAATAACTCAGATAACAAAAACCAAAGATCTCATTTGAACAGCGCATGTGCTTGCCTTCTGTTTTTAAATCCACAATCTAAAAATTAAGGGTGATGCTCCATAAAAATGTCTTTGAGAAAATCACATGTTATGGATTAACAAACTAAACAGTACAACAGAACAAAAAAAAAGCTACAATGTGGTTACACTCATGATGACCGATGTGTTTTCTCAAGAATCCAAGGTCATAAGATTATTGCAACTTTTACACATTTCTAGTTCAATATGAATTCTTATTCATGACATATGAATGTCTTATTGGAAAATTTACTGACATTATTTTTACTACTCTTAAAGTGTAGGCATGGAAAATTCCCATTTTTATGGTTTCCTTTGCCTGGAATGTAAAGTGAGGTATATTGTTGCATTCATTTAAATGGAGGAGGAGATTTGGGTGTTGTGATTTGGTATATTGGTTAGCAAACATACACAGTAGAAGTCAATGTGGTAATTGTAAACTGGGGAAAGACAGAGTTTTCCTAAAGCCCTTGTATCACAATAAGAAAACAAAAATTGTATAAGAATGCCCATCTGTATCATATAGGTACAGGAGAATAGCACTTCAGATTCTTAATATAGAGGCACAAGCAAATTCTGACTCAGCATCTAAAAGCTGCAAGTATAGAGTACAGACAGCTCAAAACAGTGGAATCTAGAAACTGTTCAGATGAGTGTGGGTGGTGGGTTCTCAGGGCTCATCTAGAAAGTTTGTGTGTGAGAATAGAGTGGAGGGAGGTGAAGAACAGGCTAGAACAGCTGGGAGGTGGCTCTGATCTAGCAGAATGAATGTTGTACCTCATCAGATGGCCTGTGTAACAAGCAGACGGTGTGCAATGGAGAGAGAGAGGTGGTTGGAAGTAAATGATTGAGTCTAGAGGGAGTGCTTATTATAGATTTTTGGGTTGGTTAGTTATCTGTTTCTTCTGGTGGTTTAGGGGGTTTTTTATGTCAAAGGAACTGATGTACAGCAAGAAAATGTGTTGGTGCCATATAGAGAGTGGGAGAGAATCCAATCTATTTTTAAAACTTGCATTGTGGTAGGGATGATGGAATACTGCTGCAATCTTCATAAATATTTTGATGGAAAAGCCCTGAACTAGATGGGGGCAGTGAAGTCAGGCAAGATGTACACAAGCTAAAGGACACAATCCTGCTGTGACTCTTCCTTTTGAAATAGCTTGCCTGCATCCTCGTGCAGATGTATAAGATGCTCCAGATCAAAGATGTTTTCACAACACTGAGCCTGCTGATGTCCAGCCTGTCCCTCCTAATTTTCTGTTTCAAAAATCAGCAGGCCAAACACTTCAATGAGATGCTACAGGACCAGAGGTCATAATCCAAACACAGGTTTTGTAATTATAGTTGGATAGCTACAAGTTTCAGGCAGAACCAACCAGAGCATGTGGTGATCCTTCACTTATAGTCTAACAGCAGCCTTCAGGATGCATGACCGGAAGATCCTTTAGTTGCTGTAGGAATTCTGCAGAGGCCTATGACTGCAGAGAGGGAGGGAAGGAGTAGATCTTTTCAGTGGGTTTAGCAGTGTGCCCATTTTAAAACCCTTGTGCATCTGGGGTTCTCTAACACCTTCACACTAGGTTTGTTTGGTGTTGCTGATACTGTGCACATGCACCAGTCATGGATAGATGATCTGATGGTCTTTGTGCCACCTGACATAATCCTGGCTGCTAGAGACTTTCTGCCCCCCAACTGTTTGGCTGTTGACTGGGAAAAGTCACAGAAGTTTCTTTTATTTTTATGACAGAGATGCAGGGTACCTGCACATATACTATCACATACTATCAAACTACTGTCATAGTTTGCACAGTAATCCTTTCCCATTTAACCATAGCTTTTGCATGCACAAGGGAAAACCCTGGTTTTGTAAAGAATACAAATGTTGAAGATGAGAAAAAATAGGAGAACGTTCGAGACAGTGCTAGACTAGGAACAGTCAGTTTAAAGTTTTAGGTAATTAATAAAGTAATACACTGGAGAATACTGCCCTGAAAATTAATGGGCAGTCCAAATGTCGATGAAGCATTCCTTACACAAGGTCATCACAAAGAGACCATCGTGCATGAGTCCATTCCCATTGAGGTCTGTTTTGTGGGCAGATTTCAGAAGCACCTAGTTTGCAACTGATGGAAGCTGAAACTCTGCAGACATACTTTACAAACACTGTGGCTGGACACCTTTTGAGTAAGCATTTTACTTCTATCAAAGTGAAGCCTGATGTTAGAGGTGTGGACCTTTCCCCCTCAGCAATAATTCTGTTTTGATTAGCATTTTTAATCAAAATATTAAATACATGGCTTATGTTCTATGTCTACATGAAGCATTTGTCAGATGACAATTTAAACTGTTAAATGACATTATCAGGGAAGCACTGGAACTCAAAACTAGAAAGTATTACCTTTTATTTAAAAAATAAATTATTTTGATATCTAGTCTTGTGAAGCATTAGAAATTATTATTTCTAATGCAGTGTATTCCTGGAAATCCATTGTACCTATCAAATATATGACCACTTTGTTAATATGACTTTTTTTTTTTTGAAAAGAACGATTGATGATTTCTACTGAAAAAGAAATTAACTTTGTTGCCTTGCAGCTCCCTCTGTTCTATCTGAGATGTCGTCATTGAAATGTTATTATTCAGAACTGAGAAATATTGTGGAGACCTACTGCCTAAGGCTGTGAGGAAGTAGAATGAAAGCTGTTTAATTGAACCTGCTAACAATAACGTTGACTATTCATGTGAAACAGAGGTGTATAATCAGAGGAACCAGGAGAGAGGTGATATATTAATTCTTGGTCCTGGAATGAAGAAGAAGCTCCAGACACAACCATTCTTTTGTTTTGTTTCGTTTTGTTTTGGGGTTTTTTTGGTTTTTTTTTAGTGTGACATTATTTTTCACTGTATAGAGAAAGCAGGCTAACAGACATGTAGTAGAGCAGAATTCTCTTTGAGATTCCTGCAGAAAAAGAAAACCAAAATCACTGTTTTTTTTCTTGGAAAATTATAAAGTAACAGGTCTCACTGATGTATAGTATCTTCCATCCATCCTCTAGCCAGTGTAGTTGCTCAATACAACCTGTAAATCCTGCAAATATAGGCAGGGTCCATCAAGCATCAAACTGCATCTAAAGATTCTCTTTCTAGAGTATGTGGGAGCAATCACACCCGTGACTACATTGTCACGTGAATAAACTTACACAGCTGAATAATGCACGGTCTCAGTCTTGGGTTGCAAAGGAAGTGAAGGCTGAAGTGTCAGGCTCAGCTACCGCGAACTAAAAAGTATTAAGGTAGACTGGGACTGTGCCAGGAAGTATAGCAACCACTGGATTCTGATTGATCCTTCTCTTTGATGGCACACAGGTGTTTCACATACAGGTATCTTGCCTTTCACTTTGAAAGCTGCCACATCATGGTGGCTGCTTCTCAGCTTTTTCACCCCTTCTTTTCATGGGAAGAAAGTTTAATGGGAAGGAAGTAAGCGGTATCTGAGGACTGCCTGGTATCTGAGGACTGCCCAGTGTCTGAGGATTGCCCCAGTGCAATGTGATATCCACTGTACAGTACATGACAAAAGTTCTGTGTTTGTTAATTTTACCAGACTAAATTAGCCCTCTATAACCTCCCAGAGACAGTGTCTTTCAAAGTGAAGGGTAGTCAGTAGTCAGCCACCTTGATACACATCATGGACATTAATATCATGGTTGTCATGGCAACAACATGAAACAAAAATGTGTCTGCAGAATGTGCCAAGACTATACATTTCAAAATTAGAAGGAATTAGTAGAATCCTCAGTAAGTAAAAGGAGAAATACTTAGTTCAATCAATTTAATTTTGTATAATGCAGAATTTATGCAAGTCCCAAACACCACATTATAAACCACACATGAACTCGAACAATTATAGATACCAGTAAAAATTTGATAGTTCAATGTTATATCATGTAATGGAAATGGGATAAGTTTGTAAGTGGTCCACAGTTTTCCTCTGAAATATTGCTGTTGTATTGAAAAGTAGATGATTTGTCCATGGTTAAATATTTGAAGCTGATATTCAATGACATGATAGGTGTATAAACACAGTTTACTGAATCCAAATTAATATGTCAATTGCAAACAATCATGAAATTACAGCTTGGTGTAATTTTTCAAGAAGTTGACATTTTCAATTAAAGGAAAGAATGTCTAAGAGATTAATTCTTCTTTGTTCTTAACTAGCAACCTTGGGAATTTCCAACCAAATCCTTTTGGAAGTGATTACTCTTTACTAATCCGTATTATTAAATATAAGAGAATTTTTCTTTCCTTGGTGAAATCTCATCTCCCCATATTAAAGCAATGAGATGTAGTACATACCACACAACTATTTAAGTACTCAAGTGTTTAGTTTACTGTGCTACAGCTATGAGGATCCAGTTGCTGACTCATATCTTTTTGTTTGCATAAAATTGATCATATATTTGTTTTCTAACAAAATATCGCAGATGAGGAAAGTAACTCTTCTAACAATATCAATACTTCACTGAGGATTGACCTCTTTACATTAAGAATCTGAAAACAGGAAAGGAAAAAGAATAACTGGAAGGCTTTAGGGTTTATGATAACTACAGAACAACAGAAAAAAAATTAGAGGAAATATTCACAGCCCAATAGAACAAACTTCAGGGAACCTCTGTAGCTTGTACTAATAAAAGCATGTAGGAGATGTTTAAAAACTTTCTATTGTTTAAATATAAAGCAGGAGAATATCATATAATATAATATACCATATATGATTCAAGTGGCAGTTCTTAGCAGTCCTTTTTATGAATGGGGACAGTGTGGGCTCTGAATATTGATTTACTGGATTAAAAAAGGAAAGAAAAAACCTCAACTAACATCAAAGCAAAACTAAGATGATACTAGCTGGATACTTGTATGTGTTTTAATGCCAGGCAAGGTATAATGAATACTATATTGGTTTAATTCAGAAGAAAGATAAATGACTATTTCAAAAAGTTATTTATCTCAAAAATAATTGTTCAAACACATATTTCGAAATAACTCCATTAAACTGTTGAAGCTGTTGATGTCTTATAGTCTAATTAAGTATTTAACCATATAAGGAATTACATATAGTACATGGTGTATAGACTTTAAAATCCCGTAAATTATGTCACAGAAATGTATTTGAAAACAGATAAAGCTACTGCAAAAATATATATATTCTCTTCAGTCATTAAAACATCGTGTGTGTATGAATGTGAGAGACTGACCTAGTGTTTAAAATGTCACAGGGTGACATCTGATATCAGATAAGATGAGGCCTTGACTACAGTACCCAGCTCTATGTCATTAGATGATGTCCATAAATGCTGGGAAAAAAAGGAAAGCACAGATAATTGTTAACTGGAGATGTGTCACATACCTCTGGATTACGTATGGCCTGCTCCCATGGTTTAACCTCAGCCAGCAACCAAGCCCCATGCAGCCACTCACTCACTCCCACACCAGTGGGATCAGGGAGAGAATCAGAAGGACAAAAGGTAAAAGACGCATGGGTTGAGATAAAGACAATTTAATAGGGAAATCAAAAGCCGCATACACAAGCAAAGCAAAAGAAGGAATTAACTCACTTCTTCCCATCGGCAGTGAGGTGTTCAGCCATCCCCAGGAGAGCAGGGCCCCATTACGCATAATGTTTACTTGGGAAGACAAACAACGTCTCTCCAAACATCCCACCCAGTTCTTCCTTTTTCCCCCCACTTTATATACCAAGCATGATATCATTTGGTATGGAATATCCCTTTGGTCAGCTGGAATCACCTCTCCCAACTGTGTCTCCTCCAACTTCCAATGTACCCGCAGTCTCCTCACCAGTGTGGCAGTATGAAAAGCAGAAAAGGTCTTGTTTCTGTGTAAGCCCTGCTCAGCAATAATAAAAACATCTCTATATTAGCATCACTGTGTTGAGCACAAATCCAAAACACAGTTCCATACCAGCCACTGTCAAGAAAATCAACTCTACCCCAGCCAAAACCAGTACACCTGCTAGATATTTTAGGTGTGAATGAGAAAGAAACAAAGCACCCCTCTTTCACATATTCTGCAACAGAAGTGACCCAGGAAACTGCTAACTGGCTCTAGACATAGTGAAATTCTGAGATTAGTCTGGGGTAATTTAACCAGCAAGGCCACTAGTTGCTTGCGGGATCATCTAAGTCAGAAAACAACAAATAATAAACAAACTAGCCTCTTGGTAGAGGATATGTGTGAGAAACTGGGTTATTATGTTAATTAGTAGCTTGGATCAACTCAAGTGTGTGTATGCATGGGGAAGGGACAGGTCGAATTTCATGAAGGTGAGGTAATGCCCTATACCACACCCCAGCCCCTGCAAGCCTCATGATGCAACTCCAGAGCAGCTGTAAGTCAAAGGCAGCTTCTTCCTTAATATTTTGGTAGCTTGGAACAGATGGGCTGGATTTTGCTGGGCTGTATGTGTTAGGATGTGCTAAATCAATGCTTTGTGGAATGCTTTATTTTGGTTGTATGTTGCCGTTTAAACTTTTGCCAAGTTCCCTTATTTTCGAAAGTTTACCAGTAAAAGTAGCCCCTGAGAAACTATGTGCAGCTTTTTCTCCTATGCACTCTCTCTTAAAGTGCTAACAGAATTGAGGGCTTTTTTAATAAACTGGAGGATGGATATTGTTGGAACCTTCTATATTTTTAAAGTAAAACCCCTTTGGTGAGTTTGTAGCTCAAGACCTGGGGCCTTACAATGTGTCCCCAAGCATCTGAAGCCATGCAGAAGGCTAAGCCCGAGGTGGAAGAGCAGTACAAAGAGGCCAGGCCGCCTGCTAATTCTGAACCACGTCAACTAGCTTCAAGGAGTGTCCTCCACCACGACCTGTTGCTGGTCACAACTGGGCCATAGACCTTAAATGGTGTGCACATGTTCTGTACCATGTGTGCGTATGTTTGTGCATGTGTGTATGTGTTAAATTGCTATTCACTCACTATACCTGTTCCACTTAGTAAATAAAGCTTGGATTTTTTGTTACTGAGAGCTGTGGTTTTGTTTATGTGCCTGCCTCACCCTGTGTTTCACCATGATATAAAGTTTCCAAGTACATGGTAAAGCCATAGTACATCAGAGAATCATGGGAATATGCTGTCCTCCCTTAGACTATGATTCGAGTTTCACCACAACCAAGAAAAGAAACAGAACTATTCTGTATAGAATTGCATATAATTGTGGAAGAAATTGATGAGGCAATGTTGGTGTTTCTTCAAGGTTAGTCAGAATTTTTAGTCCTTAAGACATGAGGTTTTATTTTATGTACTTACATTTTCAACAATCCTCTTTTTTTTTTTTTTTGCAGGTGTTACTTGAAAAATTTGGTTGAGAAAAAAAAAATTGCAAAATGTATTTTACTGGTGTGATCTGAAACCCCATATGTCAGGATCAATCTCTTTTTTCTGCAGATATCTGATATGTTTCATACCTGTATTGTATCTGTTAATTTAAAACATTTTCAAGGTAGACATTGACAGAAGAGAGAACATTTGCTTTACAATGTTGTAATTAAGTGTCAGTCTCATGAGTTTTATTGAATTGTCTGAAACCATAAACCCTTCATTACTTCAACTATCAGTGTTGCTAATAATATTATGAACCTAAACCTTCTTATCCTGTTTCTGTTTGCTGATATGTTCCATAATTACTGTTGATTCTCTTAATAATATCATACCCTAACTATTAAGACAAAAGAAATTGACAATGACAATGTATTTAATCTATATGAAACAGGGGATAAGAAAGAAAAAAGAACAGAAAGGTAGATAAATTCTCTCATCTATGTAATCTTTTCAGTGCCAAATCAGAAAAAGATCTCTAGATTAAAACTACATGAGGGTAAGCAACAGAGCAATAAGCATGAAATACTACTCATAGGGATCTCACAATATCTGTGAGATTAAAGTATAATCAGAGCTGCAATTCTGTCTTACAGCCTGTGTTTCTAGCTCTCTTCTGCCACAATCTTTGAACCAGTAGGAATAGGTAAAGGAGATCTTTCTCGACTTTAAAAACTCACAAACAAACAAACAAAACCCTGAAAAGTGCTCTCTACTGGAGCCTTCATAGTCTGCCTGGAAAATTTTATCTACAAATAGTGCTTCTTGCTTGAAGATTCCCCTTTCAAAAACAAATGGATAATTGTCTAGTTTGTGTTGTGTATTTTTCTTGAGCCTTTTATTGTTTCCCATACTTTAATTCCCTGTTGTATAACTCAGTCAATGTGTGTTATTCTAATAGCATTAGGGATAATGGAAGTTCAGCACTGTGTTAAAAAGGATTTAACTTGATATTCAGAAATGTTTTGAAAAAACATCTGTCATCAGATCTGCAATGAAAAACTCCATGGAATGTCAAAAGCTGCATGTCTAGAGAAGCCCTGGGTGTCACTAAAAGAGAGTACTAAAAATTCAATTAATGAAATATTACTCAGGTAGATATAAGTGGGTTTGTGTGAATCCAAAGAGGTACAGGATATGTACGTAAACAAATAGCAAGTTGCCGTGAGGAATATTTTGCTCCTAAAGTATGCACGCTGGGACCTATTCCTGCATAATGCCATCAGCTGCAATTCTGGATTTCACTGTCCTAGCAAGGTCATGTAGCACTAGAAATTTTGCCTTTTAAGCATCAGGTAATGACTAAAGTTCTCATCTTGCAATGATGTAGAAAATCTTTTATTACAAGACATTACATTAGTAATTAGTAGCATCCTGAGACTGGGGTCTGCAGGGAATAGAAGAAAGGAAGATGAGAGCTTTAACCAATTTTTAGTATAGTCTTAACAGTTGCATTTATTGTTTTGCAACAGGAGGTGAGCTGTCAGTAGTGGGGTTCCACAGCGCTCCATCTTGGGCCTTGTGCTCTTCAAAATCTTCATAAATAACTTGGACATAGGACTGGAAGGGATACTAAGAAAGTTTGTAGATGATTCAAAACTGAGAGGAGCTGTTGTCTCCCTTGAAAGTAGGGAGACAACCAACCATAATTCAATAAACCATGGTTATGCAGGCCTTGAGAATCCTTTCAAAGCTCTGTCTTTATGTGATCAAACACATTGATGTGACTATTCACTGCTGCATTCAATTATTGAAAATTTAACATGTTGTGTTGCTGTCGGAATCCTGTGAGTTTCTCTTTAGAGCAAGAAACTGATGTGCTGTTGGTTTTCACACAGACTCTCAGTGCTGGTCACATTTTGGGCATAGATGTAAAAGACATACTATTATTCAGGGCTGTTAAAATTTGGACACGTTTGGCTGAGATTGTAAGAAATGATTGAGACCTTGGTTAGAAGCATTGCAGTCTGGAGAAAGGTACTTGTAAGCAAGCAGGCACTGCTTTTGCCACGGGGAATCAAACATAGAGATAGGATGGTTTTAGTTAGACTTAAGGTTGCCATAAGGACTTCAGGCAGTCAATGAATATAACTTGGCAGGAAGTGATTTGACAAAGAGTTAGGAATTGTAGCACTGAATGTTAAACCTGGTACTGCAGGACCAGTTTTTCATGGCATGTAGCTTCAAAGGGAACTTGAGAAGTATTAGAATGAGCTTCTGAAAAGCAGATGACCTTACAGTAAAATTAGTGAGCTACATTGATCCAGGGAAGAATCAGAAGTGCAACAGACTTTTGATTACCATGTCAGATACAGATGAGAATTGCTTGGATTTTCTTTTTGCTATAAAAGACCAGGATACTCCAGTTAGGTGCCCTCAGTGCAGGAACTCTTTGAGGCAATGAAGAGATTGGTAGGCTTTTGAGTGTGCATGAGATGTCAGTTCCCATCTCACCCTCTACTGGCAGCAATACTCTTTGTATTCACATGTAGTCCTCCTCTATACACCTTAATTTTCTGTCTTCTCCTCAAATTCTTCAGTCTTGGTCATTTGCAAAAAAATTGGCCCACTCTTTCAAAAAGTAAATGAACAAACTACCATCATTCTATCCCTCTGCATCTGTAGCCAGAATAGTAGTTCAGATTAGAACTTTTTTGAATAAACTACATACAATTATACAATTCTAGTAATACTAAATCCAGAAATATTTTTTTTTTTCCCCTCACAGTTTGTTTTGGGGCTTTTATTCTTTTTTTTTTCCTCTGGTATGGTATGGTTTAATGTAAGCAGCAGTAATAGGATTTTAACCTACTGTTGTGATAAGCTAAATGACAGCATTATCAAATTTGAAATGTGATTAAATCTTGAAATCTCTTTTAAAACTATTAACCAGGGTGTTATGAATGTGTGCTGAGTTACAAATAAATAGCCCATAAATCTATCCTGAGCTGATTAATATTGTTCTATATATTACAGCTACCACAGAACTCTGCTAAGATTAGGAATTTGCAGCCTTTCATAAACTATTTTTCAGAAGCCTTTTTTTTTTTCCTAGTCAGATGAGCAGTACTTTATAAATACAACTTCTAAAATTTTGACCATTCAATACAGCAGGTATCCACCTGGATGTGATCTGGAATTTACCTTGTGATTTGCTTAATTTCTACATTACAGATAGTGATCAGGCAGCCATCAGCATGATCTTACAGAATTGATTTTATAGACTGGAATGAGTTAAAGATATTATGTTAGCTTTTCTTGATCAATAAGTCCCTGATAACTAAGTTATCTGTGAATATCCTATGTCTCTCTGATGTAAAATGCGTGATCTTACTCTTCTTTCATTAAGTTTCAGTGCAATTGCATAACTGCCACAAAGGGCAAGATAATATGACATATATGGATCCTTAGCAACATCACAGCTAACATCCACAATTTTTGAAGACCCTTTGACTTAGACACGCCTAAGTGCATATCTGAAATTTCTGACTGCTCAAAAATATACTTAATTGGCTTAATCAGACAAAAGTGTAATGCAAATTATTTCCCAACTTAAACCTATTCCAAAATATCCTTACTTTGGTTTTAAACTAAAACTTTAAAAATTGAATGTAATTTTTCAACAATCTTAAAATAAACATTTGCAAGAGTTTATTTTTAGAATGGCTAGAATATTAATGTTTTGATATTAGAGTGGTAATAGCAAGAGAAGAGATTATTAAAACTAAAAGCTATGATTTGAAAAGAGTAAGGTTAAGAATATGGAGGGGGTTAGTAACATTTTTTGAGATTTGTTATAATTTTTATATTTGCTATTTCTTATATTTTGTTTTACTGTACTTTATAACACTGAGGCCTTCTCTGTTGTTCACTCTGTTCCTCCAGGCAAGTAGGCTGGGTGTTAACAAGCGTCTGGGAGGAAGCACAGCCAGAACAGCTGATCCCAACTGACCAAAGGAATGTCCCATACCATGTGACATCATGCTCAGCAAAGAAATTTGGGAAAGAATGATAAAGCAGGGGGACATTCATAATGATTGTGTTTGTCTTCCCAAGTCACCGTTACACATGACAGGGCCTTGCTTTGCTGAGGATGGCTGAACATCTGCCTTCCCATGGGAAGCAGTAAACGAATTCCTTGCTTTGCTTTGCTTGCGTGTGCAGATTTAACTTCACCTACTAAACTCTCTTTATCTCAACTGCAAGTTTTCTCACTTTTGCCCTTGTAATTCTCTTCCCTATCCTATCAGAGGGGAGTGAGCAAGTGGCTGCGTGGGGCTGGCTGACTGCCAGAGTTAAACCACAACAACAGTGCGATTCAACTACAGAGAAAAAGAAATATGTAATACTTCAGGTATTTGCAAGTGAGTTTGACAGAGTTATTTTCACCAAAATTCTAGCTATTTCTGATTCCTGTAGAGCTGGCCATCTTGCACTTGTTATCAGATAGCTTTTTTTAAAAAAAATATTTTAATATTTAGGTGGTGTTTTATATAGTTTAGTATTTATGCATGATTATTAGGAAACATAAAATTATCAGCATCCAAAATATTTAAGGAAATTTTAGAGAAGCGTGAACTGTAAGAATAAAGTATTGCTTTAAATATTTTCAAATGTGTGTATCTGCAACAGTGGGCACAAACCCTCGTAGCGTGGGATGTGGCTAAAAATTGTTTGTTCTATTTACCCACTCTTTAAATAATTCAGAAGCAATTCCAAATAGCTTTCTGGAAATTCTTTAATTCTTCCTGTATCAGCTCTTTAAAAAAAAAAAAAAAAAAAGGCCCTAATGGCTTTTTAAAGCATTTGAAAAACTGCTACAGCTATGGAAATTTCAAATAAGAATTTAAAAAAGAGTACAGTATGACCTCATTAACTATCCCATGGCCAACTGCAGATCTAGAACCTGGGGAAAAAAGTGCATTAATTTAAAATGTGTATATGATTGCTCTAACTACTCAAGCTTAAACCAACCTCTATATTCTCATGAGTTAGTCTTCTTTGGGATTTATTCTAATTGCTTTTTATCAATACATTTTTCTTTCATTTCATTATTCCTTTTATAATTCACAAAGGATATCCCACTCATTAATGAGAATTAGCAAGGCATTGTTAAGATCAAACTCCCTTTTTCTTTTCTGCCCTTTAGCTCAAGGGCAACTACTGCAGGTCTTTCTGATATCCTGGATAGGAGTGAAAGTAATTTATTTCATGCTAAGTTATTCTTCAGTGCCAGAATCCCAATGTCATATGGGGCATTTAGCGACAATCCCGTTCACAGTATTACCAAGAGCATTTAACAGCCCTCTTTTACTGAAGGATTTCTCTCCTAAAGGTTGAAATGTTTCATTGCTGGAAGCAGCACTACAGCTGGTCTACGAGATGAGAGAGATAACCCTGATCTCTGTCCTAAAGTCAATTAAATAAAACCCTGAAGGGCACAGATAACTGAAAGTGGATTTTTGTTTTGTGTGTACAATTTCTTTCAAAACCAACACACATTAATTCTATATTATCAAGAGCAGTACTTGGAATGTAGCTTAGTATGGTAAATCTACTACTGCTTTCAAGCAAAACAGAAGCTTCCGAAGGTTTGTTAATGACCCTTGCTAGACTCTACTACTTTTTCCTCATATTAAAAAAAAAGTATTTAGGACTAAAAATAGAAAGAGTTCTTCCTTTAGGCATAAATTCAAAGTAAAAGAAATTATTTGGATTCACAAATCCATTCATTGTGTTTAGAAATTGATTTAGTTGATACTAAAAAAATGATAAGATACTGCTCAATCCAGTGTGTTCCTTCTTAACGACTTCCCAAGAAGTTTAACTGTGGAGCTTCCCTGTTTGGAGCTTTGTTTGTTCGGGAGTTTATATTTTTAGTCCACCTAAACGTTTTCCCCCCAGTTACCTGGTACTAACCCCTTCCAAGGGACTAAATTCACCTGGCTTTCTCCTATGTGCATGAACATATGCAATCTGCATACAAGTCCAGTAAATTTGTTCCAGTGCAACTTAAATGTCACTCTTCCAAGCAAGTTAGGATGTGCACTTTTTCTGCACATCAGCCATCACAACAACACGTTAATTAAGAGCACAACATAGTCTGCAGATCTCTTTTATGTGCTTTAATTTCCCTATCATCAAATGCAAGGAAGGCACCATTCATTTATTGTTCTGTCTGACAGCACCTCACACGTGGTCATCTATTTTTGAATTTGCAGGTAAACCTTTCTCTTCTGTGATTCATTGAGTTCCATCTGCTATTAAGTTGCCATCACCACACATGTTGCTTTTTTAATTCAAGGATTTGCTAATATGACTCAATTTTTAATATGCACAGTGCATTTCTGTTAATTATAGACTGGCTTTACTGATAAGGACCTAGGTATGCAGAACTAAACTGGCCAACTGAGTCAATAAAAACTAGAACATGAAAATTTGTGCTGATGCTTTTTACATGCCCACACAACTGAATTCTTATCTGAAAGTTGGAATTATTTGGAAAGAGTGAAGTTATGAGTTTCATACAACTGGCACAGAAGAAGTCAAAGGAAATGGTATGGAGAAACAGGTTATTGGTTTCTCTAAATACATCATATCTACCACTGCATCACAACTAGTTAAAACAGAAAAAAATATACCAGCAAAGTAATATAGATGAGATACTGCTCCCTCAGATGTTCAGGAATTTTTCAGTCTAGTTCAATCTAGTGAGTCTTGGGAAAAGGCAGAAAGAAGAAGTAAACTGTACTGTCACAAGAAAAGAAAATTTTACTAGATAGTAATAAAATGTTTTGGATTATACTGAAAGATAGAGAAAGAAAGCAGTGTATCAAACATGAGGATCCTGGTCTTCTATCTTGTTTCTGAGGGGAATGAAAATATGACCAGCAGTCAAAAACTGAATTTTATTAGACATTTGTTGTCCTTTTGTATCACTAATTCCCAGGAGTTTTTTGTTATTGTACTGAAAAGCTTTCAGTTAATTAAATATATATCTAAGACAACCCTGCTTTCCAACAGATGACTGGGCAATCCTACTTAAATCCTGCTGCTCTTCTGAAAACTCTTATCTAAGGTCATCAAACACTCTCCCTTTTTCAGCAAAAGCAGTATCCCCTGAGGCTGCCCGTTTTCTCCACTACCAAAAATATTTCTTTCTGTCTCAAAATGAGAATTCTAGTGGATAGGCCCTTTTTACCCATAACAGACTTCTGGTATCCAGGAATCATGATCTGAAAACTGTTATTCTAGGACATTAAATGTTTGTGAGGAAACTCAGGTGATGTTAATGCTCCAATCAGGTAAAACACAAATATAAGATTAAAATATCCAACAGTGTTTCTGAACATATTTGAATGTAATAGGCAATCACAAGCAGTAAATCAGATGGTGAGGATCCCACTTCATTCCCGCAATTGAATTAGGTTTCAACTTAGATCCTTTGCCCCTGCAAAGTGCTGAGCTGTCTAATAGATAACATATTGCCCTAATCCATGTCTTGGAATTATGAAATCTGTTGCTCTTAGGGTTGCAACTGCTCTTTAATCTTTATATCAAAATATTTAAACTAAGGTTTGGTTTGGTTTCAAAAGGAAGAAAAAATTGCTACCGAAACTGAAACTTTTGTCAATGTGTCCAAAATTTTATTTGCTGTTAATTGGTGGAATTCACCACCATTTCATATTAAAAAAAAATTATTTCTTATAAATTAAATGTTTTATTTCTTATTTTAAAAATGGACAATGTTGAATTATCTGGCTGTTACTTGTAAGAGTAATACAGGTATTTCTATCATGGGAGACTACAAAAAGTAGTGTATTATGTGGTGCAATGTCCACAGTAAAAGTCAACTTTGAAGTTTTGAAGTTAAACACTTTTTAGACCAAATTAACTGTATCCTCTCATGCAAAAAAAAAAAAATCTTCTATATCCTTAAGACAAAGTACTTCACTGTACACAGGACTTTGGAAATCATGCTTCTTAACACACAGTGATTTTAAAGGATCTGCATAAAATAAAACAATTATTTAATAAGATTATCCAGTATGTCTTCTGATCCAATAAACAGAGTGTGTCAGATTAGGGCAGCAGGCAACAGGTTTGAAATAAACTAGAGGCTACTTTTCCTAAAATAGGACACTTAATCAGCAGAATTGTATCAGCTGGATATTCAAGACACTAAAACATCCAGACAGATGATATAAGGAAGAGGAATATATCAAGCACTAAGTATAAAATAATCAGCCTTGACTGATCAGTTATTACACTTTTTAAATTATTATTCCCTTTTCAAATAATTGCTCCTATTAATACACATTATTGTTTTCAGATACTACTCTTTCTGTCTTAGCCACTTGGTTGTCAGAAGGGATGATTTCAAAAACCTGTCTTCTCGCTGCCAGAAAGTGCTGTGGAAGCTTTATGTTACCTTCCATCATGTACTCATTCAGTGTGTCTGACAACAACAAAAAAATTACACTAGCAGGGACTTTGGAAGTGCACTGAAGCTCCGAGACAAGC
Source organism: Manacus vitellinus (assembly GCF_001715985.3). Taxonomy (NCBI): domain Eukaryota; kingdom Metazoa; phylum Chordata; class Aves; order Passeriformes; family Pipridae; genus Manacus; species Manacus vitellinus. Next base: position 15,482,257 of record NW_021939256.1, on the reverse strand, counting down.
CTTTAAAACATTCTTAACCTGATTAAAAATTACTCTGCAATAGCCTAGAGTGACATATGCTTATATTATTTCAATCATGTATCAGACACAACTAGATCGTCATGACAGCATACCTAGGTTATTAAGTTTCTCTCTATTAAGGTCAATTCTTTTTTAGCGGGACCATGGATAAAGAAGCTACACAGAAATGTCTTCTGACTTTGTCATCTGAGAAGGAATGAGAAATATGCATCATTTTCAGTATTTCCAATAAGAAAATGCAATTTCAGTTCTCAAGTTATCTTAGCAAGCACCTGTCAGCGTTTGAGAATACCAGTTGTCACAGAGCAGTGAGTCATATGGTTCATAAGACAGTGTGTTGATGTGCTGTGAAGAGTATCCTCTTGGGCACAGGAAGTATTGTCTCCCATCCTCACTCAGTGCTGCTGCTAATTACAGTCATGGCTGGGAAGGGCACTGGCAGATGCCTCTCTTTAGGTGCTTTACGTGACTTTCACTGTGGTACCTTGGGACAATGTGGAAATGGCAAAAAGTGGAATAATCCATTAATAAAATCAGACATAGTAGGTTATGTTCATATTGGTGTTAAAAGTATAGAAATTTCATTTGATAAGCATTTCCTGATAATGTGAAACAAGTTTATGAGCTTTAGACAGTATAAGAGGCATAAAAAGCAGACTGAAAACAGGACACAAGAAAAGGAAATTTTTAGAAACAATCACACTGGGCTATGCTGTCACTTTGGTTCCATAGTAAAGGTCAGATAGTAATATGAATGTCTAACATCCTTCTGAATGCTTATGAAGTTAACAAATGTTAAATCTCTAATGAAGCACATTGGTATTTTAGAGCTATAGACATTCTTTATGTGTAAAACTTTGTGGATCAGTACTTTCTGCTGTACTAACCTTGAAATATGAGGTTAATTGCAACAGAACCTCACTGTTAGGCCCACACAACCTGACATCTTTCCAGATCAGTTACCAGAGCTACCAAATTAAATAAGGCATTCAGTAAAGGAGAAAAGTCTTGGTTTTGTACCCATAAGATTTGTCTAGATGTGTCACATATATTTTTCTATAAAATACATAAAAATTGATGAATATAGAAAATGGCAACTGTTTTTTTACATAGTCTGAAGAAATTCTTCCACGTAAAGTATTCAACTGCCTATTTGCATTTCTGCTGCTCTGATCGCCACGTAACTGGATTCCAAATACTTGATTAAATTGTGTTGGTAGAGGAAGGATTTAGCTAACTCTGGACATTACTTTCTTGGTGAAGTTCTGTATGGTATCCACAGGAGAAGGCAAGAATGCCTTCCAGTGACCTCTCAAACTCCTTCAGCAGATGCTTGCTCTAGGGATTCAATTCCTCATTCTTCTGCTTGTGTTATTAACTTCCAATTTTCTGATGGTCAGTCTCCTGAGCATAGCCATAAATTGCTGGCTTTCTAGACATGAACTAATTTCTTTTTCCTTTTGCAGCTTGACAGAGATATATAGGTTTTCCATACTTTATCTTGTGCTATAATCTCTTCTGTGTTTCTGATCAGTGTCTGATATCTTATAATGGGTTCTGTCAAAGTTCTATAGTTGTCTATCTGAGTCATTAATTGAATACAAGTAATAAATTAATCAAAGGATTCTTGTGTGTGTAGTGTCTACCAAACATGTATTTTATAATAGCATCATATTTCTGTTGAAGTGTTATAATCTTTAATCTTATTAGATACAATTTAATAACTCTCCCATCCTAACAAATGTATTAGCATTTTTAGTTTCACGTAACTTTCTGAATGTTACTGTGTGCTGAAATTTCTTTCTGATTGCTTTTGCTCCTGTACAGGTGTCAGAGCCTTGCTTGAATACTTTCAAGACATTGCAACAATGTCTCTTATTCCAGCCCCTTGGGAATTCCTTGTCCTTCCTCTGCCTTTCTGCATAAGATAATAATGTTGTCCTTTCTGTAACCATGCTTTCTTGTAATATTAGTGAGTGGTATTGGGTTCTTGAAGAAAGTACTGAACTGAATGCAAACGTTGAAGTTCCTGCAAAATCTAGAATTTCATTGCAGACAGGCTGCTCTTAGGGTCTCAATGGATTCATCCTCAGCAATTTTATATGTAGTATAAGGGAATATATATAATCTCTCTGTTATTTTAGTATTACTCAATTTGTGGCCATCAGCATATTCTTAAGTCTTGAACTCCACAGTCAGTGGGAAAATGGTTGGAAAGTAGTTGTCCAGTTTCTTCATGCATGAATACCGAATTTGGAAGTGATATTTGCTGCACTGAGGTAAGGTTTTTATTTCTGCTAGGTAAACATGATTCTGCATCACACCAAAGTCTTCTAGCACGCTGAATACTGTTGGACATAGTTGTAGAGACTGACAGTGACAGCACATAATCTACCTAGTGGAAAGTTAAGGTTAAGACAATATCTGACTTTTCCCATGGTAAAGAGATTAAGCACTGCACTGAACAGCGCATTACTAATCTAATTTTACAAGTAATAGAAAACAATGCAATTTTCATTTTGTACATTTATTTAGCAGCAGCATCATTAAATAACTTCTGTGTTTCCCACAGAGAAATTTGAAACTTTGGAAACAAGTATAAACCTTTTCAGCATATTATCTGTCTTTCTCTATCCATACTGTGTATTTGTGTCAAGTGAGTATAGACTGCCTTACACAGAGTCTTACAACTCCTTGACAGAATGGATTTACTTTATGAGCATCATTAAAATATTTGGCTACCCCTTTTCACAGTTTGGTTGTTTTCCAGATCTGCTTATGCAGAATTGCTGTTTCTGTCAGATGAAATATACGGGCACATTACCTTGTCTGACAGAAACAGTAGGCATCAAGGATTTCCTGAGAAGAAGCATCAATATGCATCATGTGAAGTGGTGTATTTCCCAACACTACTAATTACATTATCGCTTTAACATTGACTTCTAATAAAAGCTATAACTAAAATGTGTACTACTGTTTATCTTCTTGAAAGAGAATTCATCTGACAGACTGCACAGCTCTTTTATCTCACTCATTGCCTTAAAGTGACTCAGAGCCTACTCCAGATGAATCAATGGCAATAATCCAATTTAATTCAACAGTGGGAGGCTAGAACCACAGTGACAGCAAAAATGTCCTCCTAATACATATAGTATGATGGGAGTTGATATTTTTACTTTTAAATTGTGCTCTTAGGGGTTTTTAATTTATTTTTTTTTAATTTTCAGTTTTAAATTAGATATGACATGTAACCGGACTAAAAGATAAGTAGGTCAGCTGTCAGGAAAAGTGAAATTTATTGCACTGAAAAGATTCCATGTTAAACCTAATCTTAGCTATCTATTCAGATCCTTTTTTGTAAAAAATCGTAGCTGATATATATTTTGTTTCTGAGAGGGAAAGATAGTACCTAAAGAGAGGACAGCAATATAGGGTAAACAAAATTGAGAAACTGTTCTGTGGGTGAATATGAAATAGCAAAAACTTGCTCTTCTTACAAAGATATGACATATATATATGTATGAATTTTATATGCATGTATATTCAGAAAAATATGTCATTAATTCAGGAAGTCACTAAAGGAATAAATGCAATCAAATGCAGCACAATGTTTCTAGAATACTTTGAAGATAACCAAAGGTTTGTGAAGTAGATACACACAGTGGTTCATAGCAAGTGGCAAACAAAGAAACTGAATGAAGTAATCTGTGCTGAAAAGTCTAGATAAGATCCAAAAAACATCTAAGACTAACTTGCCCACAAGCATAATTTACAAAATTCCATTTCAGAGCTAATTAACCCAAAAATATTAGCTCAGCTGGTTACAGCACGGGGCTAATAACACCAAGGTTGTGGGTTTAATGGGCTATTTGCTCAAGAGTTGGGACTCAATTCTTGTGGGTCCCTTCCAACTCAGAATATTTTGTGATTCTGTGAACTGGAAAAGCAGACAGCTAAAGGTATAGAAAAAACAAAGGTTTAAAACAACCTACTGTTAAAATGTCTGAAGCCAGAAACCAACTGCAAATTTAACAGGGAAAGAAACCAGATGTACTAAGGGTGAGGGTTACACTGGAATCTGATCTGAGTCATTGAAGGCATGGTAGCACAGAAAGCTCTGCATGAGTGGGGCAGAGAGAAGAAAATGTAAATGAAATTTTGGAGTCTTGCTGGAAGGGTATGACAAGAGCTACCGAAGTAAGATTGAGGTAACAGGAAAATCACTTGGAAAGTTCAAGGAAGTAATAGATAAGCCATAAATAATTTCCAGTGTCTGAAAACACTTTAGTGATCAAAGGGGGAGGAGATCAGAGAGAATATCTTTGAGTATAGCCAGCTCAAGTTTATTAGTAAACTTTAAAAAAGTAGTTCAGGAGAATCTGAGTGGTGAAAACAAGAGACTACTTAGTTTCCCTGACCTTATTGAGAATCAGAGTGAAGAATATGAATTGAGAGCTTTGATAACAACTCTCAAGTATAAACAAACCAGGACTGTAATAAAGATTGTGAATTCACTTAGTAGTCAATCTTGTTTGAAAAGCCCTTAAACTTTGAAATTCTGCACTAGACACAAAATAAAGTAATTTGTCATGCAATTGATCACCTTCAGCTCCTTTCCTTAAGTACCAACCAAATTGACACCGAACTGCTCAATGCCTCTAAATGATCACTTCATATCTCAGCCCTTCATTCTTCACCCTGTAAAAATCTTGTTAAATAACCAGCTCTAACCCGGTAACTTCTCTATGTTTAGCAATCATTAGTTTTTACAATCTAACACTTTACAGTGTGCAGTTTGCAAACTCCATCAGGCTGTTAAGCACAAGTTAAAATAAACATAAAGGCATGCAATACTCATGTTTCCTACATCTTCCCAAATGAGTACTTATCATGTTGTACAGATCAATGTCTTTAAGCAAAACAATAATTTTAAAGCTCTGCTGCCCCAGTTTCTTCCATATTTGTTGTAATTGCATAACAACAGGGGTTTCACATCCTGTAGTAAACAAAGTGGATTTTCTTGGTAAAATTCATATAGAATATATTTATAACATGCCAGCTATAAGTGTAACACACAAAAACAAGGGAAGGATTAGAAAAGTAATAACATTTCAGGGATATGCTTGAGAAGAAGAGAAACTGAAATTACCACACTGTGATGCAGAAGTCTACTGCCATAGTAATTTTTGTAGCTTCTTCATAAAAAGAACAGAGTTCAAGTCTATTAATTATGACATAGATTAAGAAGCATGTCAAGCTTGACCATGTTGTGTAATACTGCTCTTTGTAACAATCTTATAGCAAATGCTACAACTGCTTAGACTGCATTAGGATTTCAGAAATGTTATTAAAATTTATTTCTCCTGTTGTAAAATAAACAAAATGAAAAATGTCTTGAAATTATTGGAGTATCTGTGATAGCTTTCTTTCCACAGCCTGTTTGTTGGTACTGTATTTAACTGCCCTTTTATAATAATTAAAGATAGCATAAATTTACTCTCTGTATATGTATGTGTGTAAATATATAGTCTATTGTTTATCTAATGTTCAACAAATTAACTAATTAAATGTACTTGGAAAGGTTAACATTAGTTCAGCTTCTCAAAACAGTAGAAAGCATGATATTTGTGTTTATCAACACATTTGGAAAAGAAACAGGAGTTTCTTTAGTGGTAGGTTTTGGAGGGTTTTTTGTTTTGTTGACTTATTTTTTTCCCCCTGAAGCTAAACCATATAATCAATGGTTCTGATTTAGAAAGAAATGAAAGAGATTCGACTGATCAGAAACCCTCAATTGCAGAGAACGACTAGGTGTATGAACAGAACAGGAAGGTTCTTGAATCTTGAAATATTTCATAAGAACAAAATGGAAAAAACAATCTTGGAACCATTAAAATAAAAAATTTTGTTGAGAAGGTGACTTGGTGTAGGAGGAATGTCCCAGGGGTGCAGGGGGACGCACCGAGGGCAGAGAAGCCAAGGGGCATGCGCCGAAACAGACAACCCCATTGGCCACAAGGTCACATGGTTTTAGGGGATAAAAGGGAGCGCCAAGTTTGAATAAAGTCTCTTTGATTTCCACCTCATCGGAGAGCAGACTGCATTTCTTTATCATATAAAGACTACTACGGTACAACTTGGGTTTTCAGAGGAATGCAAAGTAAGATTTATGTCTTTTGGTTTGGCAGAATGCAAAGCTGTTTAAAGCACTAAAGGAAATAAATTGAATATAGAATTTTTTTTATATTACCCTTAAGACTTGTTACTATATTGTCTGTTATATTCCAATGATTTTCATGAAGACTGCCTAGATTTGTTAAGGCTTTCAGTTTTGGTTACTAAAGATTTGGTGCTGTGACAGGCTGTATAATGGAGGGTAAAAATAGATTCTGGGGATTGTATCTTCAGTTTTATGCTCCATTACCAGCTACCATTTCTTTTTTTTTTTTTTTTTTTTTTTTTTGTATCACAGACCAGAGCTATCTCTTCTAAGGGGAGAGGAAATGGGAAAGATCAAACAAGAAGGAGTACACAAGGACTCCTGTTTTAGGAAAACCTATGTATATTTGACAAAGACTAACCCAAATGCAGACTCACAGACTCACCTTATGCCTTGTCCATACGTGGTTATTAGAAAGTTTGAGATGTGAGAAGAAGGAACAGTCTCGTATAGAATAAATCAGGAGTATGTCAAAGAACCTTTCATTGCTAATAGATTACTGGAATTTGGATGAGACTGTGTTCAAAGATCTGGGCAGCTTCTGTCTCAGTCTCAGTCATGTCCTGTCTCAGTCTTAAATGCTTGAAATAACCCTGAGGTCTCTAATGCCAAATCTACTGAGCACAATCAATGTGGTTGAACAGCATATTTTACAGCCTGTGACTGAATAGTAATGATGTTCTTGTGTAGTTGTGGTTAGTACAACATTCACTAAACTACATAATGTTAGTTGCAATCACTGTGTAGAATATACTGTGCTCACAGACTGTACAATAGCATTGCAGTGAGCTGCTGTTAGTTAATGGGTCACCTAAGCAAAATGACTAGGAGGAAGACTACAGCTGAATTCCCACGTGACAAGCGTCTTAATCATAAAACGTAATAAAATTTGTCACTTCCTCTTGTGCTGCCAATACTTGGAGAGTGGTGGCCTTGTCACATCAAGGTTGAATTACATAGGTAAGCAGTAAAGAAATTAATGGTGACTTACAGACACCCACCATAATTATCATTGCCACTTGTGGTCCGACAGCTTCTGATTATAACAGTGCAGTATTTTTTCATAGCATTAAAATTCAGTCTACATTGTACTGTGAATAAATTCATGTCAAATGCATCACTAGTGTCTGATACCCAGGGAGAATTCTTAAGGTATTCTCTCTGACTTAGTGCAGATATTAATAGTAGGTTTGTTAAGTTGCTATGGAACAAGTTAAAAAGTTGAAGTACAAGACAAAGAGGAGAAAGAATAAACTAAAATATTCAGCATTGAATCCAATGAAAGATACTTTTTTCAAGCTACCTTGAAATTGTTATAAATTAGCAATTTTAAGCAATCTGGATTTTCAATTATATAACTTAATGGGATTTGAATTTTCCTTGTTGATAAAACTAAATTGTTGGAATTTGCATATATTTTTAAGTAAATATGCTGAAAAACACTGAAGTCTTGTCAGTTTCTAAAATAATATATGACAGGTAAAAGGTCTTGATGTGAAAATTTTCTTATTTTTGTCTCTCTTTCTTATTTTCCATATATAGGCATCAAGGTTTGTTTATGACAGACCATTTGCAGATAATTTCCTACCCATGACATAATACAAGCTATGAAAATTGCATGTGAAACTCTTTTTCTTTAGTGGTCAGATGTTACAGCTACTTGCCATTGATGCAACACCTCTGGAGACTGGCAGCTTTACCTAGGGCTTAACGCTGTTGTAGTGTCATGACAGAAACAAATACACATTTAACACATGGAATGCATTATATCAATGTAACTTAATTTAGATAGATAAGGAAAATTGTAGTATCTTTAAAAAAAAAGCCATTTCTTTCAATAGCTGAGTATTTTATACTTTGTCTCATAGGCCAACAATATAATTAAAATGAAATCACTAAATATTATTCTGTTTTTGTTAAAGGCATTAAATATTCCTCAGCAAAACAAAAGGTCCTACACTGTTCTGACTAGCATGAACTATTTAGTCAAGGTGCATTACCTTGTAAGTTGTAATCAGAGATACTGTTTATCCCTTCAATAGATAACAAACAGATAGCTTCTCTTCATTTAAATAGTCTTTTCTAAAAAGGCTCACAGCTTAAAGAACAATGAGTATTTAGATCTACAAATACTCCTGTAACCCAATTTTATCTGGAAAAATAAGGCTTTATTTATGAATACTCTTTAAAAGAAATCAAGTTTTCATCTTAAGATGAAGATACGATTTTTTTTTTCTCCTCTCACATCCCTTATGCCTACAGGCTATGTTTTCTCCATGTTACCTGAAGAGGCCTTCCTACTTTAGGTTTTTCCATGTTTTTTGAGCACAAAGCTATGAATTGTATCTCCTCACAATTTCAGTGGATTTGTAGTCACTTTTCAGAAATCTGAAGGTCAACTGGGGCAAAGCAGAAGAAATGGGAAGGAAATAGATTCAACTATATGGGGTCTGAACCTTTCACGAAAAGAAAGAAATTGCAGAATATTAGTAGTGACAACGGCAATACTTTTATTTTCATTTTAAAACATAAGGAACATGCAATTAAAAAACTTTGATGGTCACAGCAGGTGTGACTGTTGCCTTATTCTTTCCTTCTAATTTTTTCTGTTCCTCTCACAAAGAAATAGTAAATGAGAGATTGATGATGAGAGTAGGAATGTGCTACTAAAACTTCATTTTCAATAGAAATTATATACTTTTGTTTTTGTTTTGGGTTTTTTGTTTGTGTTTTTATTTTTGTTATAGGGATTTTTTTTTAACACGGTTTGCTTTTTCACCAAGTACAGTAAAGTACAGGGTCTTAACAAGACAGTTTCCTCATGAAGAAAATTGCTTGTGTAAAGTACCAAAATATTTTACTTGATATGCACCAATTCTGAGAGTCAAGCAAACAGCAATTAATTCCCTCTTCCTTTTTGTTCCTCATTTAAATATCAAGAGAGATGTCCTGTGTGAAGAAACCAAAGAAACCAAAGTCATCTCAGGAAAGAAACCAAAAAATTTTGAAAATATTTCTTTTACTTCTTTAAATTTTCTTTCACTTCTTCAAATTTTCTTTCTCTGCAGGGGCTTCTAAGTTATATATTTCCTGATTGCATGAGTCTCCATGAAAAAATAAAAGTTGTCCAAAAAAAGATGATCCAAAGAAGGGTTATGTGGTGTTGGACACTAAGTAGAGTAATAAAGGCTTTGGAAAACTATTTAAGTGTTTCAAACAGTGAAGCTCAGAAGTTGGGTGTTTTGTTAATAACTGAAGGGAGGGGGAAATTATTTAAAAGTTCATCACTGTTTTACATTTACTTCTGCATGTTTATTCATTTTCTCTCATTTTAACGGGTTCTCGTAGTTAGATGTACCATGCAGCAGAAAGTTGTATGACAGAGCAACAGGGAAGCATGCAAGACTGACAATTTTTTATTTATTCTAAGTGATTGGAAAAACTGTGGTAACCAACATAGTCCATACAGATTAGAGGAAAGAAATAATTCAGTGAAAACTGTGATTCTGTGACCATCCTTCTACAATAGTCTTGGAAATTTTTAAGTACCAAAAAATAATTGATCTTCCTGACACAACTTCGTAAGTTTGATTTTTGTAGATTCAAGAAACAGAAAAAATTATTTTTGGAGGTCAATCCTAATTTCAAGTTAAGTATGTGACCATATTAAACTAATGCAAGATTTTGTTTGCTTGCGAGTATTGTTAAAATCCCAAATCAATAAAGAAGTTTAATATCTTGATTTTCTTACCCAAGAATATTGCTGGTTTTTTAAGTAAAACATTGCCCTGAAAAGTCTCTTAAACCGCAATTTTTTTTTGTCTGCTTGAAGTCAGGGGGATTTTTTTGTCTATTTTTTACTTAAATTATCTCTTGATTTTTAATATTAAGTGTAATATGATAAGAAATGGATGAGAAAGTTACTTTACTAAATCAGAGACATAATACCCCTTAATCTACAAACATCACCAAAAAAAAGAAAAAACAACAAGGACCTTGCAAAATTCCATCCAAAAACTTCACAGAAGAATAGTTAGAAGCTATTTGGTTATCTTCTATTTTCAGAGACTTTTAAAAATTAGAGTGCAAAGGTCTTTCTTTTGCAAACAGAATTTCTACTCTGGAAGGATGAGTTAAGGAACCTGACCAACCTTGACATTTTCTGATCCCCCAGAATGATAGACTAACAATCCTCCTGTGGTCCATGAAAGATTGTGGTAAATCCCTGAAAAGCAAAGCAAAGCCTGAGGATATTTTTGTCTGAAGACCGAACAGTAAATAGGGAGATAAAGGAAGAAATGCTGTAGCCTTCTGTTTTCCAGCCCTGAAGATACTCCTGTCATGAATCTCCAGCCATGTGATTCTTTTCCTACCAACTGTCAGCCTGACCTTTGGTTTCACAAAGGCTGTGTTTGTGATGGCATCATGGGGAATGTATTGCTTTAGCTATTAAGTATGTCAAATTCTGAGTTGATTCATTCTTTTCTCACACTTTCTCGTAAAATACGGGATGCAGATTAGGGCAACTCTCAATAAACTTGAAGAATGGAAATTAATATAATAAGTCTTGACTGAAATACTTCTGATTTCATTAACTTTTGCTGTAAAGTTCTTGCTTGCAGGACTTGTGTTTATCTTGAATTTGGAATTCTGTTGTTAGTTGAAAAGGCTAGTTTAGGTTTTCTCTGTGTGTCTGATCTCCTAGATGAACCATATAAGGGATACCACTTCTTAATGGTGTGTCTATTACAGATCTGATACAAGGCCTACATTTTGTAATATTCAACCTATACATAGTTCTTTGGCCCTGACCTTAAATAGGATCCTCTGGCAGAAGTGATTTTTCTACACTCCTCCTTCACTACACTGGTGAGAGATACCAGACGGACCCAAGAAGAAAATCTGAGAAAGAGATGAAAAACACTTAGTTGTTATTTTCAGTTTGTTTTTTAAGGTAATTTCAATTTTTTTATAAATTTTACTTAAAGGTACAACTAGCAGTCCTAATTAAATTGAAAGTTTAATAAGGTAGGCTTGTTTTGTCTCAAAATAAGGAAGAGGGATTGGTTATTGCAGAATCCTATTAATACCTAACCAGATGTTATGTTGGTCTATAGTTTGGGACCATACGTAACTAATGCAAAATTTTGTTTGCTTGTATGTATTATTAAAATCCCAATTTTTTATAGAAATTCAATAACTAATTCTTCATTAAGCTTGCACTTGTTAAAAATCATTATGTGCTACACTAAAAGATTGGTATCACATGAGGACACAGTCATTTCTGCTTTATACATTTTGTTTTAGTAGAAGTCAATGTTCTAAAAGACTTTTAAGTGATTGTGTTTGACTTGCTCACCACCAGAATTTTTCAAAGGAAAATGAACATGTTTCTACTTGAGACTGATTCAAGTAGAGTACTCTGTAAACAATCATTTCTCGTAACACCTTGAATTTGCTTTGAAGATATGCTTTATTTCATACCCTAACATAACACTACCACATATATGTTCCCTAGGTTACTGTCTGTAATAGTATAACTTTTCACTTGTTAGTGACATTTCTAAGTTCTTTTAACTTATTCTGTAACTTGTTTAATACTTTCAAGAAACAAAATTCTGATACATAGTGATTTTATCTTGTTTACAGAATCACAGAACAGCCCAGCTTGGAAGAGACCTTGAAAGATCATTTGATACAATAAAGAATCTTTTTTTTTAAATTTTGGTTTTATCTCAGGATGTTTCAGTGCTTGTAATTGCCTTAGAGCAGAATCCTCAAACCTTTTCACTTCTTCTCACTTCTGTTACTTCCAGATTCTTCCTAGGTTCTGTTATGCTTTTCCAATTCCAGAACAATGCAGTAGTGAAGAAAATTGTCTTTGTTAGGTCTTGATTTGCTTTGCTAAACAGCTCAACAGGAGTCAACACAGTACAGTGTCAAAAGATTTGAAGATAATTTGCTATAGTCAACAGTTGTGCTTGTTTTGTACAGGGCGTGATTCAGTCCAACAGATGGATATTTACACTTGTGGTCTTCAGGGTCCTGATTTGTCACAGTAACTCACTGAAACCACTGAAGTTAAACAGGCATAACTCTGTAGTGACGGTGATGAATTAGGCTTTTACTGTAGTTGAGTAGAGCAGTTCAGACAACTCCAGAAAGTATGTTATTCTCAAAATTTAGAAATCAATCTAAAATCTTGTTTTGTAAGATGCAACATTATCAGCTTGATTAGTCGGTTATACTGATTTTTTGTGAGGTCACAAAATTATGCAGTCTCAATAGTTTGACCAAAACCTTTTTACCTTTGTTTCTCCTTTTTTTTTAGTTGTTTTTAGTTATTAAGTATAGATTTCTATAGGACCCTGCCACAACTGTTATACTGTGCACCTGCATGCAAGCCAGAACGTCCAGGGAACTCATCCAGAATAAAGAGAGGGGAGAGAGAGAAAGAATAAGCTATGTTCTCATTTCTTACTTGTGGTCAGTTTTTAACTCTACCAAAAATGAAGGAATGCAAACTCCTGAAAAACACTGAGCTGTCAATCAAAGTAACATCTAGTTGTATCTAACACATCTGGGTTTTTGGCAAAGGACAAACAGTACAGATTACTTTAGTATGCCAGACAGCACCACTGATCATCTGATAAATCTATATAGATTACAGCAGTGAATGAAATTCATGTAATTCATCATGGCTAGGCTTCACGAACGAAGATTTGGGAAAGGCTCTATCCACTAATTAATACTTAGAATAATAGTAAAATTTTAAATATTTTGGATGGACTGATGGTGGATTTATAAACGTGAGCCTCAGTCTGTGAAGACTAAGTGGACATAGAAACTTACAAATTTAAAGAGATAAAAGTTTTCCTTAGCACCAGCCAAAGTCAATAGGGTAAATATAACTCATTTACCATTTACGTATGTGGAATATAAATGTAGGGAAAATAAGGGTGTTACAGTAGAACTTGCCATGCCTGGTATAATTAAACCTGAAATAATCAAACTAGCACATATAAAGCAGTAGTGTTGTTTTACTGAGAAGGCTCAGACAGGTGTTATTACATCTATAAATCTGAGCCTTTTACTTCTTTGCTCCATCATGTGATCTGATGCCACAGCAGAACTCAAACCATATGGTGGTATATCCATCAGAACTCCACTCATCCTTGTATTACAAAATTACTTTTTTTAAGATATTGTATGAGTTAATGGTCTTGAAGCATGCTGACATTCCTGTACTGAGATGGAGGGAAGATTCTGTGGTGGTAGTCCACCGCCGTACCCGGTTTTCAGTTTGCATAAAGTAAGGTATAACACTTGTTATGCCTCTTAGAGCATGCAAGGGTGTCCTGTATTTACAGACATGAAGAAAGCAATAAGGCTCATTGTGATGCATATGGAGAAAGGACAAGAGTCCTCCTTCAAATGCAGGAAAGCTGAAGACATAAAAGCTTGCCTCCTCAAAGGGATATATTAAACTAAAAGAGAAGAGATTTAGGTTGGATGTTAGGAAGAAATTATTTACTCAGAGAGTAGTGAGGGACTGGAACAGATTGCCCAGAGAAGCTCTGGATGACCCATCCCTCAGAGTAATCAAGGCCAGTTTGGATGGGGCACTGGGCAGCCTGATCTAGTGGGTGGCATCACTGCCCATGGCGGGGAGGTTTGGAAGTGAACGATATTCAAGGTCCCTCCAACCCAAGCTTTTCTATAATATGGGGTTTCTATGATATTTCTCATCATACTGCTAACCACAGCATGAAATAAATTCTATCAACAATTGTTTTGCTTCTTTTCATCAAAGAACATTTTGTACACCTAGAAAAGGAAACTGGAGGTACAGGTTTGTGGTTCTGCTGCATCTGTCAGCTTAGATTGCCCTTAAAGTACCTAGTGATGCACATAAAAAACACAGACTATCCTGTATGTTTGTGATAAAAATGAAAGTGTGAAGAGAGGTACACATACAGGTGATTTTTCTACATCTGGAGCAATTATATTTTATGTGAACAAGACAAAAAATGAGCAAACTGCTATGAATGATTCACCTCAAACCCAAAAACAAAATAATAAACCCAAACACCAGCAGGTTAGTCTGCTTTGCATTGCCAATCAGGTTTAAACAATTCTGAATTGTCAGTCATGAAGGGAAAGTATTCCACTTCCTTAAGGTATGAGCTTCAATTGATTTTTGTTTAAGGTTGTGAGGATTTAACACTTAAGACAATTAGTTAATGTCACCTGCTGAAAAAGACATTTGCAGTGAGTTGGGAAGATTTAAGGACATTATGTGATTTGTCCTGGGTTGCAATTCACCTAACATAAATTTACTGTCTCTCAGTATGTGAGAGACCCTTCTTAAGAGTTCATTGTCATGGAGAACTAAGGAGGATGTTTCTAGCAGTCCAAAGATGGAATAAAAATCTGTTCTGAGCCCTCAACTACAACAGTCAGCTTTGTACTTCTTTTATGTACCAGTGGCTATTTTTTAACAGCTAGTGTCTGCATGAGCTCCTCTCCTACTGCTTCTTTATTCCCTAAATTTCAGGGTACTTGCAATTCATACATGGATCTCTTTTAAAGCAAAAACCTCATAAAACTGGTGTTCTTCTGGACCTGTTTCCATTTCTGTTATTTCTCAAAGTCTTATCTCTTCACCTGTTTTGCTGCCGTTCCAGGTTTTATCTTTAATTTTTCACAGTTTTCTCTTTAAAACAAAGGCTTATGCAATCTTATTGTGACTGTTTGCATATGCTGTAATAAAAGACTAATGAGTGCTTTTCTCTTTTTAGTGAACACAAAATAATTAGCCTGCAAACCTCCAGATCTGTGTGTGGCACAGATTTCCCTGGCACTGCTATAAAGTAACAGGGATTTTTCAGGAACATGTAGCAGTTGGTGCATGTGCTATAGCACAATTGCTAATGTAAATAGGAGAGATTAATATTCTTGAAACCTTAAATAGCAAAGGATAATTTATTTTCTCCACCAGAAAAATACTCTTACTACACCATTATTTTAACTGTGCTGTTAATAGCAGGAATTACAGGCCTCATTGCTGACTAGGTGTGCAAATGCATTAAGTAACAAGGGGGAAAAGTTCAGCTCAGACTAAAAGAGCTTTCCCACTCTCTGTAGGATGCTAAAGATATTATTCTTCCTTTATTTAAATAAAGAATTTTGCAAATAAATATCTGTACTTTGGTTCCAAATTATTTTTGGCTTGGCTGCTGAATGCAAAGCCTGCATGATTTTGTACTGTTTCCATCCTTATAAATCATCTGTCCCACTAGTACATTAGAGGTGATATGAATGATATATAAATATATAGTTTGAAAATATTTTCCTTTGATCTTGAAGAAAGGACTTAGTGTGGGACTTGTGGATGCAATATTTTCCCTCTCTGAACCTACAGTTCTCTTTTGTCTTCAGCATCTTAAAGGTCTTACACCCTAAACAGTCTGTGATTGTTTGAGGTCAGAGTTCTGCTTCTGCTTTTGTATTGCAATAGATACAGAACTCCTGACAGAAATGTGTGACATTCATTTTGTAAACTGAAATAATATTGCCAAACAGTCTGGCTTTAGCCAAACAATCTATTGAAGGTACAACTGGACATTCAAAAATGGTGAATCTAGTGAAACAATTTGAGTTATATCATATACTTGGGGAATAACAAGAAAGGTGTTAACATAATTCTGAGGTAATCTTGAACTCATAGGAAATTGTTGTTTTAAATGCTTCTAAACTTCATTTTCTCACCAGATTAAAAAAAAAGTTCCCTTTTTGTTCATTTCATGTTTTATTGAGAAGCTAACTCATCTGGATGTAGCCAAAAGAGAGAATTAAGCTTCCACAATTTCTCATGAAACCTGTTTTCAGTGTCGCCCACCAAACATTCGAACCCCCATGAATGCTTGCTGCTCCCCTCTATCTGCTATCAGCTACACCCCAGAAGAGAACTCCATATTCTTCCTGTTATGTCATCCATTGTTCTTACATTTACTGACTGTGTGAATATAACTATACTGAAATACCATATCCCTGAGCAGAAATATGAAATTTTTGTGAAACATGAAGATTACATTATTATTGCTGTTCAGATACATCTTTTTGGTTACCCAGTGAGTTATATGGTGTTAATTTTCTGTGGAGCATCTAATTTCTACGAAACTCTCAGAAAGACCTGCTTATATAGGGCATTACCTTAAAAAATCCTATTCTTTCTAGTAATTTTTCGTGTAATGTTTTTCATGGATAGCAGCATTGAATTGTCTAACATGACTTTTTTTTTCTGATTTCTGGGTTTTTTTCATTAACAGTTGGGGTTACAGAAAAAAGAAAAGGGTTAGCTGAAAAGTAAAGGCTAGACTGAAAATTGAATTCATGAATGTGGGAATACACAAGAAAAAGTGGGTTATTTTCCCCACCAATGTGGTGTTACAGGGCTGGCTTTGTCTTTTATTTTCCCAAGGCAAGATTCAGATGTATGAGAACAGCAATATGCTTAGTAAAAGATTTACTTTATTGACCAAAAATTACTGAAAAATATGTTGTGCAGTAACTATGTGGCAAAACTGGAAAAAGTAGATTAAATACCAGGACAAAAAAATGCAAACAGAATATAAGAGATTCATAAATCGTTCAGTGAATAAATGTCACTATATTTACTGATATCTATTATCATTTTAATATCTTAATTTATAAATATTCGGCTAGGTCACTTTTTGTTTGCAAGAGTATTTATAGGGGAAAAATTAAGTAATTACTTGCAAATTCATGATATTTAGGGTGGTTTTAGAGATATTTTTAGAAAGTCTTATTACCTACACAATATATTTAAAAATTATGAGTATGAGAACTAAAGCACAAATTTTAATTAAAATAATGTTGTCAATGAAATAGAAAATCATTACTAGCAATTTAAACTAGAAAATAAGAAATAATCTGTAGCTTAAAAATGAACCAGTGTTTAAAACTTGCTGTAAAATGCACTTAAAATTGCAAAGACAAAGAATGTCTATATGTAAATAAATTATAAGCTGAGGAAAAGATTCAGGTTTGCAGATGTTCACATCTATATATATTTGAATAGGTACGCTCACGTATGGTTTATAAAAATCTCAAGTCTTTAAGAATTCCAAATATACTATGATAGTGTGAATGCCACATTGGGATTTCCACTGAAACCAAATGGCATCCCCCAGGATAAACTCTTCTTAGTAATTTTTCTTTCTTTTTATTCAATGAAATGTTTTTGTATATGTATGGGTAATAAAACTGGTGAAGGATCCAGAGAACAAGTCCTTTGAGGAGCAGCTGAGGGAGCTGGGGTTATTTAACCTGAAGAAAAGGAGGCTCAGGGGAGATCTTATCGCTATTCACAACTACCTGACAGGAGGTTGTAGCCAGGTGGGGATTGGTCTTCTCTCCTGAGTAACAAGAGATAGGACTAGAGGAAATGGCCTCAAGTTATGCCAGGGGCATGTTAGGTTGGATATCAGGGAAAAAAATTTTCACTGAAAGAACTGTTAAGCACTGGAACAGGTTACTCGGTGAGGTGGCAGGGTCACCAACCCAGACGTATCTAAAAGTAGTGTAGATGTGCTGCTTAGAAATGTGGTTTAGTGGTGGACTTGGCCATGCAGGGATAACAGTTGGACTTGATTATCTTAAAGGTCTTTTCCAACCTAAAATGATTCCGTGACTCTCTCTTTTCTTACACTAATGATTCATTGTTTCTATGATTCTATGATGATCTTAATGATCTCTTCCAACCTGAACAATTTTATGATTCTATGTATAATGCCGTAGTAACATTAACTGTTTAAGAATGATGATATAATACGTGCTAGTGATGTCCCTGTTTTCTTTTGAAGTTGATAGAAAAATATCATTACCTAGAAATTCATAAACGTAAAACAGCCTTCAGATATTTTATTTAATGTTTTAAAGCATGTTATTGCGAGAATGTATAAATGTGGAATATTTATTTTTGTAGCATCATATGCAAAACATTTCTTGTTTTGTAAGAAACAGTCTTACAAAATGGACATCTTAATCTTGACATGCAGTATCTATATCTATATATAAAATTTATTGAAAATGCTGTAAACACACTGAAGGCACAAGATAAAAGCTGAAAGTTTCAGAAGAAATGGGAATTACACACACTCTTGGGCACAGTAAATCAGCAATATGAAAATTGTCCAATATAAAAATAAACTCTTTTTCAAATACCCTGAATGTAAGAAAGGTATATAATCTATAACAGTGAGATAATTGGATTTCACTGCAATCCAACTTAAAAAAAAGCTCTTAAATTCTTGAGTGATTGTATCCATTCCCCATAAGTCTTGGAAATGATGACACACCTGAATTTCCAAGTATCAGATGAAAGAAAGAAGTCTGAACAACATAATATAAAATAAAGTTGCCTTCTATTTTTGCTTTTTAACTACTTTTCTACTTGAAGGCAGTCAGGAGACTTTCATAGCCCGTAGAGAAGGGAGGAAGTAAGGGTATAAGCATACCTTATGAAAGTAAAAAGTTTACCTAGCCCACTGTTTTGTGGCCGGATTTAAAACCTGAAGAAGATGACAAAGCAGTGTACACATAAAGCAATGCATCTTAAGGATTTACCAGGCTGAAAAGATTAAAGATTTGGAGATTACATGCATAATAAATGACATCTTCAGTTTTACTCATAAAAATATTAGTGTTTTTTTACAGTGCGCTCTAGTATCACGAATTTATTTAATTGACTAATGAACTCATAGCATCTACCAGAAGAGAATTCCTCAGCTTAATTACAGTCTATCCATGAAGGAAAATCGCACGCGGGTACTTCAGATACCAGGTAGCAGAAGGATTTAGGAAAATTTATTTCCTAAAGCTGAGAACGCTAACATGACAATTCTACCTACAATGGGCATAAAATACTGTGCTACTTTTTCCTCTCTGGGCCTTTTTAATGGTTTGTCTGGCTGCCCCTCGCAGGGCCTCCAAGGTTGTCAGGAAGAATTTTATCTTTTCAAGGAGTTAACCTCTCTGTATGGCAAGAGAAGAAAAAACACCAAAATATCCATGGGAAGATGTTCCTTCTCAGAAAAGCTTCCTTGAGTGACATAAATTCTCCCCTCCTAGAATAAGGTCTTCTACACTTACAGTGCCAGGGAAAGTACTTCAGTCTGATTGTTTTGAACCTCTCACTTCCCAGTTTTAACTGATATTGTCATTACCTGTACAAGAGGGCAGAGAGACACATTTCCTAATTGTTTTTCCTATGCTGCTCATGATTCTATCCTCTTCCTCTTTCCACTCTCTTCTCTCTTTCAAGATTTAGAGGCAAACATGCAAATGAACACACAACACCTACACAAAAAAAGAAGTATTGATATGGAGCACATTCTAGACCTTTGATCACCCTTGACACCCTTCTCTGAACTGTTTCCAATATTATCTGCTCCCTGAGAAGAAAAGGCAAGAATGTTACAAGGTCTTCAAGACAGAGACATGGATATGCACAGTGGGAAATTAATCATCTTTTCTCTCCTAATAAAGTGCTTGGGTCTATGTAATAAGGATACACCATAAACTACTCTGCAGCTCACTATGTCTTCCAAGGAATTTCTTGTGCCTGGTGTTAAATGAGCCTATCCCACTGAGGTGCAAATGATAAATTTTTGGTAGGAGTAGAAACTTTTTCAATTTGTCTCTCTATAGAGTGATGTATCATGTTGCTCTGATTGAAAACTTGGGTCATATTAATTTCAAATACAAAATGTCTTGCCTAGATTGTGCCTCTGCAAATTTCCCAGTCTAGCAGTTTATTCTCAGACCGATTTATATCCATAACCTCAAGTGCTGCAGATATTTCATGCTCTTAAAGTATAGCTTGTTACATCAGGACCTGTCACACTTGGAACTAGTTGGTACAAAATGGATTCAAAAGAGACACGCTGAACATTGTGTGAATGTTCATGATTTCAGGAATAGCTGAATATACAGAGATGATCTCTGGTAGTTCCTCATGATCCCCCTCAAAATGTCAGTCCATTTCCTATGAGTGTTAAGACAAGTTTTGTGTTAACATCTGTGCTTTGTCAAAACCAGCAAGACTGGGAGCTTTGAAGCTGGGCTACGTTTTGCATGGTTGTACTAGAACAACAATATGCATCCTTACCCCAAGGGCTGGTTCACAGCCATCTCCCAGTTGCGCAGCAGTACGAGTGAAATACTATCTGTGACTGTAGAGGATATTTCATGAGAAGGGTTAGCTCTGTTTGAATGGCAAAGTATTAGACAAAAATGAACAGGTCATATCAAGTATAAAGGTCATATAAGTATATAAAACCCGCACAAGGGTCAGAGAACACCTGGCAAACTTCTCTGCCTGAGAACCTAAATGTCTGAGTTCTTAGCTGGACCGGATTATGTGTAACTTAGAATGACAGAGTAATGAGCTTTCTTATGCACATATTCACACAAAAACAAATACTGATATTTTCTATTACTAGATACGCTCAGGCTCAGAATCATAGAATCATCAAGGTTGGAAGGGATCTTCAAGATCATCCAGTCCAACCATCCACATAGCAGTCTCACTTGTAACTCCTAAACCATTAAACCATATCAAACAGCACGCCTCTTGAACATTCAGATGACTTTTAAACACATTCAGGAATGGTGACTCCCCCACCTCCCTGGGGAACTGATTCTAATGCCTGACCACTCTAATAGTAAAAAATTCTTTTCTAATATCTAGTCTGAGTCTCTCTTTTCTTGGCTCAAGGCTGTTTTCTCTTGTCCTCTCACCGTATGCATGGCAGAAGAGACCAGCCCCATCTCACTGCAACCTCCTTTCAGGTAGTTGTAGAAAGCAATGAGGTTCCCCTTGAGCCACCTCTTCTCAAGACTAAACAAACCCAGCTTCTTCAGTCATTCCTCACGAGGTATATTTTCTAGACCCTTCATGAGCCTTGTTGCCCTTCTCTGGACATGATCCAGAACCTCAATGTCCTTTTTGAAGTGAGGGGCCCAAAACTGAATGCAGTACACTAGGTGGCCTCACCAATGCTGAGTACAGGGGGTTGATCAATTCCCTAGTTCTGTGGCTTCGCTGTTCTTGATACAGGCCAAGATGACATTGGCCTTCTTGGTCACTTGGCCACACTGTTGGCTTATGTTTGGCCAGTTGTCAAACAGCACCTCCAAGTCTGTTTCTGCCAAGCTCTCAAGCCTGGCCTGACTATATGGGGTTGCTGCAACCCACCTGGACAAGTTCCTGTGTCACCTACTCTAGGTGACCCTGCTTTGGCAGGGGAGTTGGATTGGATAATCTCCAGTGGTCTCTTCAAACCCTTACAATTATATGATTATGTGAACCAAGTGCAGGACCCAGCACTTTGCCATATTAAACCTCAAGCAGTTGTCCTTAGCCCATTAAGCAAGTCTGTCAGGATCTCTCTGTAGAGGTTTCCTTACCCTCATGCAGATCAACAGGCCCACCCAACTTGGTGTCATCTTGATCTCCACATCCAGATCATCAATAAAGATGTTAAACAGGACCGACCCCACAACATAGCCCTGGGGAACACCATTAGCAACCAACCGCCAACTGGATTTAGCACTATTCACCCCAACTTTCTGGGCCTGGCCATACAGCCAGTTTTTTATCCGTCAGAGTCCACCCATCAAAGCCACCAGTTTTTCTAGGAAGATGCTGTGAGAGAGGATGCCAAACACTTTACTGAAGTCTAGATAGACCACATGCACAGCCTTGTCCTCATCCACTAAGTGGGTCACTTTGTCATAGAAGGAGATCAGGTTCATTAGGAAGGACCTTCCTTTTGTAAATCCATGATGGTTGGGCAAGTTGTCTTGCATGTCCTGTGTGTGTTCTCTTGCCCAGAACAGAGGTAAGCCTTCTTTTTCTAGAAAGACAGCATTGCTATTCTTATACTACTTCTATACCATTTTTAAAGTTTATGGTGGTTTTTTTTCTTGGTGACAGAAAATAAACTGACATTTCATTTAGTGTCTATATCATTATATATTCTTTTATTTTGCACATTATTTTTTTCTTTTTTGTAGATGACCAGGTTTATTTGTATTTAATCAATTTTTATTTAAATCCTTTAATCCTGCTGCGTCAATTAGGATTAATCTCCTTGCTCTGTCTTATAAAACCACATACAAATATGAACTGTTCTTAAGGAGAATCTGCAACAGAGTGGTTCCAGGGACAATTATTTACTACATCCATCATTTATGTCTGACTCACTGTAGGTATCTCAAGGGGTCCTGGATACACTGAAGACTGAAGTCACCAGCTTCACAGTTTTGCAATCTGTACATGTTGTCCTTAAATCATAAATAAGTATTTCAATCCCTTGCTGCTCATGACATTCTATGGTATGGGCCATTCACATCTCAATAAGCTTGTTTTCTGATTGTACTTTAAATTCGAAAAGTGATTCTTTTTTCCTACTCATAGAGTCTTTCTCTATGTAGGCCTCCTAACCTAATAATCTGAAAGCAGATGTATCTTCTGTGCTAATACATTTTTTATAATCTAATAATGTTCGTTTTTACATAGTAACAGATGGTGTGACCTGTCGCACCTAAAATTTAACATTTATTTAGGTTTGTTTTCAACAGAGTTTTATTACTTTGTTCCTGCAAGACAAAGGATGTTTTTGAATTTTCGTTTTAGAGCTGAAAAGGAAAAATTTTTAAGGCGGAGCTCTTTTATAGCACTCTTTCTACATCAGCTGTCATTCCTCCTCAAACTCCCCTCTGTCCTTCCTTTTCTGTCCTTCATTGCCACAGAAGGCTCTGTCCCAAAGCTCAGTTTCAGAGTCCCAAACATGTCCCATTCCATTCACGAGATCAGATGTTTCAGAAGACAGCAGAAAACACCAAATATTTGTTATTGTAACTGATATGGATTCCCCAAGCCAAACCCAGTTTAAGGAAATCCACCTTTCAGATTGGTGTATCATTTTGCAGCCATATCTATAATAATGAATATAATCCATTAACTGAGCCAGCTTGCAAGAAACTTAGAAATTAACTTGAGCAGAGGGAAGCATCATACTCTAAAGAACAAATTCTGGAGCAGTGTGATTGTTCACATTATTAGGTGACAAAAGAAGCAAGACTTCAACAATAATACTAAATATTGACTTAAGAAAAAAATTGAAAAATTTAAAAATTCTTTATGGATAAAGGGTTTTCATTGCTGATGGGTTTTTTTAAGGGCCTAAAAAGTAATGCATTTCTCTTCTTTTTATTTTTAAATCATGATCTTTTTATTGACTGCTACTTCAGGTCATAATAAACTGACTCGTGTCATTAGACAAAGATCATGAGAGACTGTTAAGAACAAGACCTCCATTGTAGCAGGAAATGATGTCTGGCTCAAACCAAAACTAGAAAAGGATATCAGTTAAATTCATATTTGATACATTAATTTACAAAATTATTTCACAAAAGAATAGCATTAAAATTTGGAAAGTCTTTATTTTTGGAGTTTTGTAACTGTCAGTTGTAGTTGGTTCTGCTTCCAATCTTAATGAGTAACATGTCAAAAATTTTTGTCATCATAAGTTTCCAATTTTTAGCATATTTGCACTTTGCTTAAAATTAGCTCTGGTGGAAACAGGAAGAACAAGAAAAGATTTAAGAAAAGATGGCACTTTTCTTCTTCCCACAGATTAGTGCTTTGCCCTAAGAGCTCTTTGCACTTCATACAGTCTAGACTGTGTAAGAGTGATACTAGTCTTTCTAATGAGAGATTTGTTTGTAGTTATTTGTCCTCTGGTTTACTTTTCCATCTGTTTAGGTGTTAAGTGAAGGCGTGAAGATATAAGATACAGATAATATTTTGGCATTTGAATGAAAGTTTCAGGTTTTCACTTTAAACTGAAAATGTATGTAAAAAGTTATTTATTACCCTGAAATGGTTCAACTGGTAACAACTTGTATAAAAAACCAGATGACCGTAATAGCCAAGTTCACTCTTTCCAAAACTGTTCTTCCTGTTTGTTCATGTAAATCTTTGATTATCAGTGTTCTTCTCTTAACATGATTTTTACTGACAAGAAAAACAGGGTTCATAAAAGAAATAAAACATATTTTGTCCTTCTTTTTGTTATTGTGATTATGGTTTAACCCTCTTAAATTTTGAGAGTCAAGATTAAAATATTAAAGATATCAAATATAATATTTCTTGTTTGCTACTCATTCAGCTTTTATTTTCTGATATATTATTTGACCACACTTGTAAGTCAGATAAGGTAAAAAATTTTTAAGTTTTTAGTTTCTGTAAGCTATTACACAGCAGAAAATACTGGTTTTGTAATGACAGTTCTGATACTACAATGGTTACTTTGTGAACCTTTCCTACAAATTCAGTGTCTAGATTTCAGTGTTTTCAGTGTTTTCCTATCTCAGTGTTTAGATCCTGTTAAAGATTTAAAAAAAACACACTGTACATATTGAGGTGTCTACAAAATTGTAAGTCATAAATGCACTAAGTGTTTAGTAGCAATCCGAAAGTCAATCCTTATTTTGTATCCTTTCCTCTTAAAAATATATTTTTAAGTGCCATTTCAATGTTCTTCCTGTCCTTCAAATTAATGTATTTGAATCTGGTAAATCAAAGGTGACACAAAATTTATAATAAACTAAGTGATAAAATTAATAACAGTGCTTTTCCTAGATGGGTAATAGTCTAAAATACCAATTAGTGTGCAAAAAAAGACTAACCAAGAAATCCCAGTACATAAAAAGCCAATGGGAAGGATTTAACTATATATTTGCAAAGAAATCATAGCAGATTGACTTGAAAATTCTCAAATGGAAGGTCCCCAGATATAAATATTTACTTACAGAATATGTCTTTCCTAGCTTCCTGTTATCCTTTTTTGCATAACTTATTTAATTTGTAACCTTATTAAGATGTAAATATCTCTTACATCCATTACACCATTGTTAAAATTGACTTAGTATTTCTGTTTCTTTCTGCTAGGTGTTAAAAAGATGATCCTAGGATATATTTGTACCGATAATGAATGACAAACAATCTTGAATTTCTCTCTATTGTCACAGGTAAGCAGATCTCCACTTCTACAAGACAAAGAAAAATCATCTAATAACTAAGATCAAGCCTGCGCAATGGATTTTTTGGGTGAGACGCAGTATGCGTGGAACTGAACCCACCCTTTAATCCTAAAGTTCATCTGCCAGGGCCAAGCAAGCTTGGACTGTGTCAGTGAGATCCTCAGGACATAGGTTTGATTAGAGTGACCTTCTCTTAGGTGGATGGCCTTACAGGGCTAAGCGAGCTCCATCTGCCAGGGTTTGGGATTAGGGTTGTCCTTCTCCTAGGAATAACTAAGTTATTCTCCTAGGAATAACTAAGATACAGGATGTAGAAACAGGTATTGGCAATCTGCTTTAGTTTTCAGCACACTCCTGGCGCTATCTGGACAGTGAACACCTTGATAAGGCTAATGTATTTACTGAGAAAATCAGAAAAAATTAAAATAAACTGTAGATACAGCATCCTGTAGAAGTTAAAAGACAGAGACTAATTGAAAATAAATAGTCCATCTTCATGTTGAAAGCAGTCACAGTGAAGTCATGCTAGAGGATTTATAGAGAGATCTGCAAGATGATGAGAGGCTGGAGAATAAGACTAGAGAACTGTTGTTCACTTTTTGTTCCAACACAAGAAATAGATTTTGTCTTCTGAATGTAGCTAATAGTAGTTTCTAAACAAAATAAGGAATAACACTTTTCGTAGAACACTTTACCACAGCTTACTAGGGATACCACAAGAGTAGATGGCAAATAGAAGTCCAGTATGGGTTTCTGTTTGTGTAGAAGTGATTTAATGAGAAGGAGTCAAGAGAAAGAAAGTATGGTCTAAAATTTGTCAGATAATACACTTTACATCTTTTCTGGTACCTCCATGGAATATTTTGACCTGTAACAAGATAAGCAAACATCTCCTAATTATTCCATTATTCATAGTTTGACCATTGTTTACATTGCTTATGACCAAATTAATACAATTTATGTAAAACAGTACTGTTTGATAGTATTAGTATCTAAATTACTCCCAGTACATACACTTTTTCAACATCTCTAGATTTTAAGTATTGTATTTATACATTGCTAAATCTATAAGATCTTGTGGCTTATTGACTTTACTTATGGAAAATGAGCTGCTACAGAAAAGCAGGAGGATGTTTCATCTCTGCTATACTGCAATATCTTCAGTTTCTACAGTATGTTAGCACTAGATGCTTACTAAAATTTATTACTTCTAGACTCTTTGGGTACCCTAAACATTTTCTCCATTTTCTTCTTTCATATAGAAAGAACATTTAAGAATTTTCTTGTTTAAAAACTTGAAAACTTTTCTGTTTGTTTATTTGACTAGCATTCTTCTACCTATTTTGAGCACTATCATACAATGTATCAGATAAGTCATTGATATAACTCTGTTGGGTAATTGCTCTAAATGCAGACATATAGAAAACCATCTATATTTATAATGATGTCATTGTATATCAGTATTTAAGGTAGGTTAAGTTATGCTTTTAAGTTTATAGCATCCACAACAGAAATTCCTGCAGTCCTAGAAAAATAACTATACAGAAGATAAAGCTTTGAAAAATAGCTTTGTAGTTACTGACTATGATGTGTTCAGTCATTATGTAAATTGCTTCCTTAGTAAATAAAAGTTTAGGAAATTATATACTTGAGATACATCTGCAGTTATGGATCAGTAACTGTACATCACCTTGTCAGTCTGATGGGATGAGACTAATATGCTTAAGTATAACCTGGAAAAAATTTGGTTCTATTCAACTCATCATTGTCCTTTTCAATTTTCTAGTCAAAACTACCAATAAAAACTTTTGAGGACGGGAACAAGGAATAAATAGACAAATATTTCTTCTGTTGATCCAGGACATATCATATCTGTAGTGTTTGATGTAACTAACCTTTTTGATGGGCTTTGGACAGTCAGTTGACCTTTTTCTCCTAATACCTCCCAGAATTCATGTACTTCAGAAATGGTAGGTTTTTGCTTGCTTTAGCTATACTTATTCTTATGAACACAGTGTTTATTATTCTTCTCACTGTAATGTCAGATTAAAAGGCAAACATTTGCTGTGCTATTGCCTCCTTTTTTCAATATATCAATGGCTTAAGCTATGAACTCTGTATATACTTAAGGTTCCTAAGCATATGAAGTTGGATATCGCTGTCCTCTGTCAAGATAATACCAACCAGAAAGCAGACAGAAAGGTCACTTCAGGTAAAATCAGTATCAATTGATCTGTTTTTATTGCTTTGGGCATACTCAATGGGGACACTAAGGGAAAGAGATAGAGCTGCCCAGTGGCTGTTACAGCCTATGAAACATGAGAAGCGTTTCAGATCACGAGTAGAGCAATAACAGTTTTTTCTAGAAATGGAAATTCAATTTTCAACTTGCAGTTAATGAGATCATTATCATGTTCTTCATAGTTCTAAACACTTAAAAACTGTTGTGATGAAATTTAACTGATTTGTATCATTATGTTCTGTAAATGATGGAAATTAACATAAATCGCCTGAAATGTGCCGTCTGAAATGCAGTGTGGAGTGATGCCAAGGATATTGTCTTTCCACTTTGCAAAGCATTAGTATATAGTGACTTTGTATCCCTTGTACTAATATTCCATGTATGTAAATATTAAATGCTGCCTACAAAAATTAGATAGTAGAAAAGTTTGTTTGCTTTAGTCTATATTCATCCTGATAATGAGGGATGATTTGTGCTGGGCAGCCAGGAACAATTCTGGTTAAAGAGGTACAAAATTCGTGAATAGAAAGTATTGTTCACACGGTCCCATATCCCTCTGTTTAGGGTATTTAACGGTAATATATTTTTCTAAGTGATATTTGTGATGAAAATGAATTTAATGTTAACATTATCCACTTTGAGATTAAGGCAAGGAGTCATAAACTGACACACAGTTCTCTATGGCTAACTGCTTGCTAGTTTCCAGAAAAAAAAAAGTCAACACACTTTTATAAGATGTTGAACTGTGTTGTGTCCTTTCAGCAAAATTCAGGAAGTATTTTGAATAGCAAGGATAGGCTTAAACAATTTTCCTCTACAAAACTTTTTTATCTTTTTTGTGGTATTGAGTGGTAGATGTTGCTATTACTTTTAAGGTTTTGTCCAGTTGAAATGGAAGGGACCTGCATAATGGACAAAACTGCATGTTATTTCCCAGCCTAGGTAGTACTCACACTGCTCAAGAATGAGTGAGAATTTACACAGGTTGGTTGAAGTGTTCTATCAATCACGGCTTTTAACAAGGTGAAGGAGGAGACAGAATTTTTTAAAAATATGTAACAAAAAAAAATCCACACAGAAAATAAGCAAAAAGTCAAGAATGCAATTATAGGAACAAGGAAATTAACAAATAGTACCTGTGGCTCAGTACTATTTGTAAAAATCTTGCTAATTGTGAATAAATATGGATATCCTTGTTGACAGCTCTCTATTGTGTTCATGGAAGTAGAACTTGTCACACCCTTAATCCATAAACAGGATTGCCTTGAATCCACTTCCCGTTTCCTTTTTCCTAATGCTTGACTGCCTCAAAATTTGTAATTGACTTTTTGATTAATAACCCAATAAAAATGTTCTGTGAAATAAACTTTATAGCTTTATCAGACTCCTCTTTTTGATTCTTTTCCTTTTTTGTGTTCAGGTGGATTTTTTTAGCTCTTTTTTTCAACAGTGATTTTGAACATCATTACTAAAATAAGGAACTTATAATATTTTCCTGATGGTGCTTACAAAGCCAGACATTTAAAGCTTTAGGAATGGTTGCTGAATGGCAGTGGGAGCAGTAAAAGGTCAGATCGAAAGTTTCTTCTGGCATTTTGCAGGATGACATTGTATTTATGGTTCTCAAAATGTGGGTTTACATAGCATGTTCTTAATATTCTATGAGACAAAGATACATATCACACACAGCCAAACTCAAAACCAAGTATGTATTTCTACAAACTCTCATCATACTACCCACTAATATTCATTAAAGATCAGTATAGTCTGCTCTTTTTCTCTAAAGGTACTTTGCGGATCAGTTCTGTATTTTAGAACCAGAGCTCTCACCAGAGTTATTGCATACTTGGATCCCCTGTGCACCTTCACAGAGGACATTAATCTAAAATTATTGCCTTCCATTCTGTATTTTCAAAACCAGTGACAAATTCCTCATTTTTCTAAGGAAGAAAAAAAATTAGATGGTAAATCCATTTTCCTATTTTAAAGACAACATTTTTAAATTTATTTGCTTTTATTTAGCTTGTGTGTTGAATTTTCTTCTCATAGTCACTGATCATTGTAAGAAATATCTGCTGGGCTGGCAGATCTCTGCTCCCACTATGCAGCCATGACATCAGAATGGACTATTTATTCCAGAGGCACAACAGTGTATGAGCCAAGTAAGCCCCATTTTCTTAAAAAAATATTCAGAGAAAAATCTTTAGTAAAAAAAATAAATCCTAAAGATAGATGTTTGTGCTTGTTATCTTAGCAGAATAAGAGTTAACTTAAAAAAAATACCTCATTAACACCTCCAAAACTATGCATTTGAAAGTTCAGTTGCCTGATCAAAAACCTGGTTTTATTTATTTTGCTGACATAGAGAAAACAAACAAATAAACAAACAAAACCTAAACAAGACCACAAAAAAAACCAAGACCAAAGCACTAAAAGCAATAATTGTTGATATGTACAGAGAACTGAATGTGAGCCTTAATCATTCTTTGAATTTCTTTTTTCTTCAAAAAATAGTAAGACATTATAAAAGGCATGGAAAAAATGGGCTTGGTTGGTTTGTGTGCTTGTTTTAGGGAAGAAAGTCTTCTCACAACATTTTCCTTTTTTTTTTACAATACATATATACCCCAAAAGCATGGATGATGTCAGAAGTTCAACTTGAAGGACTGCACAAAGTCATCTGGGATAAAAGTGTCTGAGGAATGTGAGCTATAACAAACTACCAGCATTTCCACTGCCCTTGTGCATGTCTATGTTTATATATACATATGGTAGCATTTGTAGCCACTAAAGTCAACTGTACTTGACAAAGGGAGGAAAGATAAAAGAAAAAAATATGTTTTTGAAGATCTGAAAATCTTGATAGAAAGCCAAGAATTTTGCCAAGCCTCAAGGTATTCATTAACAACCCTGGAAAAAACCTGGAAAAATCCACTGTTTCAGTTAACAGTGAAAGGTCAAACATAGACACTTTGGGGACCATGATATAAAAAAGATACTAAGTCATTAGAAAGCATCCAAAGGAGGGCCATGAGGATGGTGAAGTGTCTGGAGGGGAAGCCATATGAGGAGAGCCTGAGGTCGCTTGGTCTGTTCAGCCTGGAGAAGAGGAGACTAAGGGGACAGCTCACTTTGGCCTTCAGCATCTCTACAAGGGAAAGCAGAGGGGCAGGTACCATTCTATTCAGTCTTGTGACCAGTGACGGGGCTTGAGGAAAAGATATGAAGCTGGGTTAGAGGAGGCTTAAGTTGTATATGAGGAAAAGGTTTTTCACCCAGAGGGTGCTAGAGCACTGGAACAGGTTCCCCAGGGAAGTAGTCATGACACAAGCCTGCCAGAGTTCTGGAAGTGTTTGGACAATGCTCTCAAGCACATGTTGTGATTCTTGGGGTGTCCTCCACAGGGCCAGGAGTTGGACTTGAGAATCCTGGTGGGTCCCTTCTAACTCAGTATATTTTATGATTCTATGATATATTGACTCTGAAGTGCTCTTTGCGAGGTGACTGAAGCCTGCTATCCCCTTCAACAGCATATCCAATGAGAGATACAAAATGCCAGCCCCAATGACTGCAGTCAGGCACATTAGAAGATGGCCAATGTCACCTTTTATAGCTGGTGATCTGTCTCATTTACCAGAATACAAAAAGTCTTGACCTCATTTACTTACAGTGAAGAAAAAATTGAAAGCTGTCAAAGTTAACCACGTCTTTTAAACGATAAAATGATGACACAAACAAGAAAATTGTAGGTAGTAGTAAATATTAAGCAGTTCAATTTCAGCTTTCAAACACTAAGTCAGACTGGTTCTGGTGGCACCTCTGCAGCTGAGAATAATCACAAGGATAGGATGCTCCTTTTCACAGAGCACATGGGTCCACTTCCCTTCTCCCCACTCACTGAAAGAGATTTGGCACAAGAAAGTGTTTCAGAGGGAGAACTGTTAAGCTTCAGCAGTGGCCTTGACATCTT
Source organism: Manacus vitellinus (assembly GCF_001715985.3). NCBI lineage: Eukaryota > Metazoa > Chordata > Aves > Passeriformes > Pipridae > Manacus > Manacus vitellinus. The sequence continues at coordinate 15,450,667 of NW_021939256.1, read as the reverse complement.
TGGGAAAGCAGCTATGCCTTCATTGAGGCTACACTGCTTCACAACTGGAGAGCTCCATACAGTCCTTCAATACACAGTCACTAACTTGGCATTTTGTAGCCTGAGTGGTTTGAAAACAGGAAAAATCCATCCCTGTTTTATTTCATAGAATCATAGAATCATAGAATCATAGAATCATAGCATGGTTTGGGTTGGAAGGGACCTTAAAGATCCTTTAGTTCCAATGCCCCCGCCATGGACAGGAGTGCAACCCACTAGACCAGGTTGCTCAAAGCTCCACCCAACCTGGTCTTGATCACTCGTTTTATAAGAAGAAATGTTTATAAACTTACATTTTATACGAAGAAGTAAACATAAGTTTTAGAGAGAGACTAAATAAATACAGGACAATCAGGTGTATATGCTTAGGTATTTTTACCATAAATTAATATTTCATGTTTCTATCAGTCTGTGTCCAAATTCACATATAGAATGAACATTTTTCAGAAATTGTATTTATTAATATACGTCTTCTGTAGTTTCTTATTCCCTACTTAAATATATCCTTTTAGTAACATGTTTTGAAAGTGAAGTCAAAATAACAGCAACAATGCATAAAATTCATGGAACCATAAATCAAGTTGTTGTCAGGAATATTTACTAATTTATATTCTGTAAGCAAAAGTTCTTTTCTTACGTTGACTATGAAATAGATTATATTCTTGTATATTCTTTTGTTTTGTTTTATGCTTCCAGTGTTTCATTTTAAAAACAATATAATAAACAAAGACGCTGTTACGTAGCAACTTCAAAAATTTCCTTTTTAAACTCAATTCTTATATTTTGCATTGTAATGCAAGTTCAGTGTATACTGACTGTTAAGTTATTAGAAAATAATTAACTTTCTCTTTCTTTTATTAATTCTTCAGAAATACATTTTACAGATTATTGTATCTGCTATTCATGTAAGCAGAAAGAATTTGTCTAAATCATACTCATCTATAGAGATTTTGTTAAAAAGGCAATTCATGACCTTACATATTGAAGAATTAATTTTTCAGTAATTAACATTTAAGTAGAATTTATTTTCCTTGATGTATATAGAACAATCATAAATCAGTAAACCTCTGTTGGTTAAAGGTATCCCATTTAGAGTGATTCTAGCTTGCATCTCTGCAAGAAGCTGGCCGTAATCTAATAGGCAAAGATGAACAGAATTTCTTCTAATTTATTAAGTAACTTCAATAATTTAGGTTAAATGAGTTACTGTGTTTTTTTCTCTGAACTTCTCTTTGAAGAAAAGTAGATTTTCAGTTAATTATCTGGTAGAAGGGCAGAATTCAGTAAATTATCCTTGCTCAACACCCACATTTTAACCCATACATCATGGCACAGATAACTCTGGAATTTTGTATTCCCCAGGACAGAATCAGTGAATATGTTTTCCTCAAAAACTTTTTTTTTAGTGAAGAGGGAGATAATTTGGTTAATTTTGAATAAGAAATGGTAATATGTTTACGCTTCCATTTCCTTATGACTTCAAAGGGTAGTCAAATTTCTAAATAAATTAAGACTTAAGATGCAAAAATGTTGTTAGTTCTTTCTTTAATCAGAATTTGCAGTCACAAATAAATATAGATTGGAAATAGTTCCTCTTTTAGTCATAAGCTATCACTTGAAATTTGGTGACAAATACTGCTTAACAGTTTTACAATTTTGTGTGCAGTCATCCACTTCTTACTGATTCTAGAATCTACTAAAGAGAGTAAAACTGTGGAAGAATTCTTGATTAGGAAATTGGACCATCAAATTGCAGAGTGCTGAGTTGCAATATTCTCCACACCCTATTAAGTTGCCTAACATCAAAATCTTAAGCAGAATCGCAATTTAAGAAAACCAAACAAACAAAAACAAAGCCAAAAACGTATTTATTTATTTCAGTTTCAACTTATTCAGTTTGTCTCAGTTGGCTAACAGCAAGATTTGACCCAATATGAAAAGCACAGCAAAATACTGTTATCACTGGCAATAGCTGGGATCATAATTTCCATAGGTAAAGACAAACTACAGAAATATTTTGAAGCTCAGGATATTCTCACTTGGCAAGTCTTTCAGTAACTTTTTCAAAATCAGTACTTTCTCTTTTTCTCTTTTTATTTTTCTTTTCTTTTTTCATTTTTTTCTTTTCCTAAAAAGTCAGTATAAAATTAATAGATTAGCTGCAGTGTGTTTGTTTGCAATATAATTTTATAAGGCTTGCTATTAGCTCTGTAGATATTTCACATAGGTCAGGAAAAGACACTTGCCTAAGAAACAAAGGTAGTTTGTGATTTGAGAGAAGATCTCAAAAAGTGCCTAAAGTTATAATGAGAATTAATCTTGCAGTCTCTGTTACACCATCTATATCATAAACTTCGTAATTAACCATTCAGCTCAGATTGCCTAGCAACCCCTGAAATCCTTGTAGTTCTGCTTCACAACTTCCATGAGCCTGAACTGGTTGCTGATTGCATACCTACACACACCTTTTTCCATCTGGATGTATTTTGCTCAGCTCAGGAGTTCTCCATAGAGAACTTCTACAGTTATCAGCAGTCCTAGAGCATATGCATTCTTACTCTACAGCTTAGCTGCATTAATTTTTCTTGCCTGTTACCTGAAAGAGAAAACACTAGAATGCAAAAATACTTTTCTGTGTAGGCTATTATTCTCACAATCCAGACACCTTAAAATATTTTTCAAGAAGAAACATTGTTTCTTGAGAAATGCAGAATGGGATATGAATTTGATATTCCAAATTAGTGTAGAAAAGAAATGGTAGCTTGTGCATCTTTTGCTAATGGAGAAAGATAAGAAGGATGACTCTACATATTTATACAGAAACTTATTGATTTAGGGACTTCTATGAGTAAATTTTCAAAATTAAGTTTTCAATATGATTACCTGAAGTTTGTTAACCTCACTAATGTACTTAATGCTGTAGAGAAAGTGAATTTTGGTTTTAGATGTCCTCAGTCTTTGTCTTCCTCCTGTACCTCTACTCGAGAGATCCACGTTCTGCCTTTCTTCCTTCAAACTTGTGCTTGCATCTATCTGGTAGAATTCATGGATATTTTTTTTTTCTCTTCCCTTTCCTGCTTTCTTCATAATGCCATTAATGTGTCTTTTATGAAGCACTTTACATTGCTTTGAATTCTGAAAAGATAAAAATACAACTATTCTGCTTCCATTTTAGATTTGTTCTTTTTTCAGTTGATACTCTAATCTGCGGAACGTTAAGTGTCAAAACAGATAAGCTAGGTTGTTAATTGAATTTTTTTCTTATCCGTATATTTATCTTTCAACATTTTCTTTTTTCGTTGGATCCTGCAGAAATATGCATTTATTTCTTCTCCTTCACAAGTTTCCGCCTAGAAAGAAAAAGTGCATGTTATATGTTTTATGAAAAAATAAGCTCTTTGAGTTTTGATCCCTTTTATTTCAGTTGAAGAGAAAGATGTTTGTTCTGAACAAAAAGGAAAAATAATGATTAAGTCTTTAAGAGAAAATGAAACACCTACTGGGAATTAAATGGAAATCAGTTGAAAGGCTTCTTCTGTGAAGCTGTTGTATCTCCTCCCAAGAGGCTGAAATCTTCTTATTTGGCTTCCAGGAGGTACAGCAAAGAATTATTTCTTCCTTAAGAGAAAAATACCCATTAATTTGAAGTGATTTCATGTTGAATTTTTCATACCCTCAATGATAAAAGCTATAACAATTTTCCCTGCAGGGTAGAAAAAAATACAACTATCATTTCTACATGGTTTCAAAAAGTGTACCTATGTGTGTGTGCGTGTGTGTCTGTGTACACAGAACAAAAGCTGCAATAAACTATAGGTTCACATTTTTAAATTCATTTACCTGTCATCATCTATAGGTTATAATTATTGGAAAACTTGAGCTGATATTTTAAGATAACATCACCCACTCTAACTAGACAAATCAGGAAAATTTCTACTTCAAATAATTCTGAAACACAGAATAAACTCGACATAGTTTTCTAAGGCAATAAAGTGAAAAACAATTGAGAGCCCTGGATGCTCTGCTCTTATGTCAACTAGTAATTATGTGTTTTTCACCTTTTCTAAGATTTGAGAAGGCTACTCTGTTTTCAAACATAAAGCCATACAGAACTACAGACCCTTCTTCTGACTGTATCTTTGATGATGCTCTGTACAGTATGGATCATGACTACAGACATTCGATCCTATATATCTTTCTGTACCAACAATCCAGTTTGGAGAGATAAGGGCAGAATAATATTTATGAGTTTAATGAAACTTGCTACAATTGTCATTTTTCAGCAGTTGCCAGTTTGGTTTCATCACACTGACAACTAACCACCATTTATTATAATCAAAGAACAAGTGAATATGTTTGCTGTAGATTTCAGCTTGTTCCACTAGAGTTCAAAATAAAAAAAGTCAAAAAGACCAAATGCACTAATTTTTCCCCTCTCAAATTTAATTACTATCTCAGACAGTTCCCAGAATACACTGTATTGTCACTTGCAGGTCTACACAACACTCCAAAGCAATTAATTGAATTTGTACTTAGAATGATTTGATTCTTATTGTGGAGACATAAATCACATGGAATTTTTTCTGCTTACCTGATTGGATTAAAGTAACTTTGATTCTACTGTGAAAATGTTGTATTTGTGTGTATAATTACTTTTTCTTTCTTCCCTTTTAAATTTGCAGATTTAGGAACATTATTGTTAGTAAGTTTATTTGCTAGGATAATTCCAGAAAAAAAAGGTAATGGACATAAAAAAACTATTGAAAACTTTACATCTGAAGTAACAGGAAAGAAAAATATTTTAGTCAAAATTTCCCAAAGTTAATGGTAAAATTCACACTGTCTGTTAAATATTAAGGAAAAATGAAATTAATCTATTTCCCCAAAATCTATGAATGCATACGTGTGTCCAGGCATATATTTTGAAAATAATTGGAAAATATTTAAAGGATAGCCACAGAACACATAATAATTATTCTTTGTGTATCATTGTACTACCGTGTGTGATTAATTAATTTTTTGCTGTTTTTCTTGGAGGAGAACAAATGTAGCCATAAACATGAGATTTAGAAATGATTTTTTCATGTGAATGCTCACCTACTAGTTATTTTGTTTGGAATTACAGTAATGATCTATTCTGTTCAGGATGGAATTACATTGACGATCTATTCTTCAGGGTCTTTATTTTTTTAACTACTTTATTCATAAAAGCATAAATTCCCTGTCAATAAGGATTTGAGATTGTTACTCCTCAGACCCACACAACAATTTGGGTGGTAAAGGATTTCTAGTCATCTCCTACTCCATCCTCCTGTTTTATTTTACATTGTACAGAAATAGTCTTTTCTAGTAACTGACTAATATTCTGTCAACTTTAATATTTTTTTTGGTAGAATATACAAACGGATGAAAAAGTATAGTCTTAAATTTGTATTTGAAATGTTTACATTTTAAGTAGATGTATTGCAAAATAATGGGCAGCAAAGGGTGTTGCATTTAGTTGCCTAAAATACTAATCCGTGTAAGTATCCTTAAGGGACCCTATTCATGAATCAGCACTCTAGTCTAATGCATGCTGTATAACCGCATGCAACAAAATTATCCCTGCCCCCAGGGCTTTTTAAACTGTATAGTCTACACATAAAAGAGACAAAGGTACACAGTAACACATAAATCTTTAATACTCAACATAACCAATCCTTTCACACATCATCAAACTAGCGATTATCATAGGGTTTATAAAAATCCACAGCAAAATGGAGTATGCAGAGAAAGTTTTTAAAGAGGATGGTGGAGAAGTTTGTAAATATTTACATGGAACTTCTGTGATGGGATCAGCTTTTCCATCTGCCAGATCCCACTTAGCTGCTCTCTCTCTGCCCCATCTCAACTGGACAGGGGAGAAAATAATATGAAGAAGGTCCTGGCTTGAGATAAAGACAGGGAGGTCACTGACCACTTGAGGACCACATACCTCAAGTACCATCATGTACAACGGACATGACTTGAGAAAAATTCACATAATTTAACTGGTAAAGAGTTGGACTGCAAGAAACAAAGACAAAACCTAAACCACCTTGCCCCAACAAAGCCCCCTTTCTTCACAAACTCAGCTTTTCTCCATCATTCCTAACTCCTCTGCCTCCTCCCCTCCAGCAGCACAAGGGGATGAGAAATTGGGTCGCAGTCAGTCCCTAACAGCTCCTCTCTACCCCTCCTTTCTACTCACACTTTTTCCTGCTCCAGTATGGGACCTTCCCATGGGCTGCATCTTCCCTCAGGGCATGTCCACCTGCTGTGATGTGGGGTACTTCACGGGCTGCAGGGTGGATACCTAGAACACCTTCACCAGAGGAGTCTCTCCCTGCTGGGGCCGCAGGGCTATCCCTGCCGGAGCTCGGAGCCCCTCCTCCTGCTCCTCCCTCAGGGCTCTCAGGGCTGTTTCTCGCGCACTTCCCCTCAGTCAACCCTGGCTACTGTGCAGCGTTTTGGCCTCCCTTGCTCATCTTTGGGACAGTGAGGCTGTTTTAGCCAGCTGGAACCTTGTCCCCTTTCACACAGAGACTGTCCCTGCTGCTGTCCCACTCCCACTATCAAAACCTTGCAACATAAACCCAATACGATTTTTCAAAGATGCGAGAATATAATAGCAAAGGCACAAAGATTTAAAATAAGAAAACAAACAAACAAACAAACAAACAAAACAAGACCACAAAAAGCCAAGAAACCAAACCAAACCAAAGCAACCAAACAAAAAAACCTCAAACCACAACTTAACCTATCTAGAGGTTGAATATTAGCTTCTTGGGATAAGTAGAGTTCAAAGTCAGGCTTTTCACACAAAAGTAGAGATGATATACATAAGATAGATGAGGGATAGCAAAAGTAAAGATAAGCAGTTTATTTGAGTGCACTGCAGAACAGCAATACAGTGGAAGAGGAGGGATGAAAAATCTAAAGCTGAGTGGGAAAACAGTCTTTGTTGCAATGTTCTAAATAGATTAGGAGAGAAGAATTGAAATTGTCAAGGAAATCCGATACGAAATGAGACTCTGAATGAGCTCTCCCTGTGTATTTGAAGACAAAAGGTCATGGCTTACAAATTATGCTGAAAAACTTGCCAAACATTAATCACAGTCTGGGTCTAAGAGCTCAGAGTGAGTCTGAGAAGGGGTTCCAAGTTGATATGGGTAACTGAGAAACATTATAGTGAAAATCTTGTCGGTGACTGGAAGCAGGAGAACAGCTGTTTAGCCTGTTAGGTAGCCAGTAGAGATGGTTAGCTACCTCTGAAGACATGTGAAGGCAGAGGGAATCAAGGCTTGGGTAACTAGGTTAACATTTAAGCTGTGCTTATGAGGCAGGTATATAATGGAAGGAAGAAGAGATTAATACTAGACACATTCACATAATACTTGAAAAAAGAGCTTTATGGAATTGATGTAACAGTGAAATGACAGCAGTCTTGGAAGTCATTTGAGGACATATTTGCGAGAACTTTGTCTCTTTATGGTATGGACAACATAAACTAAAGAGTAAGAAAGAATGATTGTGGTTGCCAGCATTTACTTGTTAATCAATGAAAGTTCAAAACAATTTGAAGTTCAAAACAATGCATTAAGAGTCAAGATTTTGAAGAAAACCTGGTGTATGGATTTTGTTTGGGATATAGGAAAAAGATGGTAAATAAAGCACCACCAATAATGACCTGAATTACCTTCTGTCTGAATCACTTTATCCTTGAAGGCTTTCTCCTCATTCTGATTTTGAAGAGAGGGTAGTTGTTGACTTTCATATCTTTATTAGTTATTTAGTAAAATAACATTTTTCTGTGCTTTGTCAGATTATCTCTCTTACCTTCCTAGATTTTTTTATTCTCTCTGTGGAATTTATTCGAACATGATTCCATTCTTTTTAAAGGATACAATACTACTTCTAGTGACTCTTTTTACCACAGTGCCAAGCTGTGTTCTCTAACCAGGAGTTAGCGTTAGATGATTTTTGTGGGTCCCTTCCAATTCAGAACATTCTATGATTCTATAAATACTGAATTACAAAAATCAACAATGTTACCTAATTGGCCTCAAGCATTAACATTTAGAATCATGTTCTTTGTACTGGTAAGGACAAAATAAAAAATTACCTCATCTCTTGAAAGATCTTCTGTGATCTTTCTCTAGTCTAAATAAATTAAGTGAAGTCCACCATTTCTGCTGTATGTCCTAACCTCAAAGCATCTCTGACCTCTTTTGTAAATTGTTATCATTGTCCTCTCTGTAGTCAGGGAGAGAGTAATATCTAAAAATTGCTTTTTTTCTCATCTGGATCTTGATTTTCCCTTGAAGAAGATCCTTCAAGATTAAAGTGGGATTTTTAACGATTGTACAATGATATCTGCAAACCTGTGGTTCATAGCAATTTCAATTTCCCTGAACTTCTCCGAGTCAGTGACCTTGGTCTCAAGGCATGTTTAGATATTTACCCCAAAGGAACATAAGCAGCCTACGTAATTTACAAGTAAGTAGCATTCCCCTTCCCCCACCAATGACATGAAATTTAATTCAGTTAGCTTGGAAATTCATCCCCTTGAAGGATTTCTAAGTGCTCAGTTTACTATTTCAAGTGAGAAGGGATTACTTTAGATAGGCTAAGGTATCCAGTTGATCTAGCTGACTTTTCTTGACAAATTTCTGTCTCAAGTTGGGGAAGGTCTTATGGACTTCATTCTCCCACTGTTGTTCCGTTTGCTCCACGTTAAAAATCCCTTTTCAGCTCAGTTATTTACAGGTTTTGTTTATTGCTGATCTTCACGTGACCAAGACAGTTTTGATGTGCTTCAATGGTATATACCATAAATATTTATGGCAACAGATGCTGCTAATGTGTGGTCTACACATCAGCCAGATTCTTTCTTGACCGCTTTGCCTACTCTTATATTGCTGTGGATTTATAAGACCTTGGAACTTCTGTGTTCCTTAGCAACAGGGTGAAGTCCTCAGGTACAGTGGTGATTATAATTCTCAAGGAACTGAAGGTTTGCAACTTGCCTCAGCTTCTCTGTACAGGACAGGATATCATATGTGCAAACTCTCCTTGGTTAAGTTTGTATTAAATAATTTGATAGAATTTCTGTCTGATATCTCTTACATCTTTAAAGAGTAGTTTTGCTCGAAGTTAGAGAATTTAACTTGCTGGCTCAACATTTTTTTACACTGGATTAGATCTTTTGTGACAAGGTAAGCTTTAAAGAAATTAATGAGAATGTGAACTTCCTTTTTGTCCTTAGCTTCACTTTGCAAGGAAACACACTATAAAATGAATCAAAAGGTGTCCTGAGAAAATACCTGGACATCCCTTGGGACAGAAAGTTGCAGTTAGATAATGGAACAGATTACATTTGTTTAGAATAACAATGGACTATAAACAATAAAGCAGAATCATCTGTCAGATCTCTGTCTCCTCTCATCTACCTCAGAAACTTAATGAAGATTTCTGCACTACTCTCATCCCAAAAGTACTGAACTGAAGCACTTGCATAAGTATTCTGTCAAGTCAGTCTAGCCAGCTAGATGAAGTAAGTCATTTGTCTTGGGGAATCTTCTGCTTTGAGAAAAGGTGAAAATTAAGTAAATACTCTCATTCAATGAGGTAATGCCAGGAGAATTCATCATTTTTATTATTCTAGATGCCTAACAAGTGCCATATGTCTGTCTTCTGCCCAGTTAGACACAAGTGTTTAGAGACCAATTCACCTGAATATTTAAATGTACAAGAAAATGACATTAAGGCCTCTTGGCTAAAGCAATCTTCAAAACCCATGAAATCCTTCTTCTGACTGCATATATATTCAATATATTCTGACACATACATTCTGACATACACAGATATTCAATTTGAAGCACACATTACCCCTGCCTTGTGACAACAAGATCACATGATCATACTCCCAAGAATGTATTTTCTTTACCTGTGTTTTTCTGTGTTACTTTCTTCCTTCTAATTTTAATAATTTTATTTTTAATATTGTAATAACTCTGTGTGATGGTATGGCACTATAGTGTTTTTACAAGTTTTTATTCAAAGAGGAAATCATGGGCATTTAATGTCTCAAAACACACCACGAAGGAAAGAACTGTTATTTCTGTGGCACTTGGTGGACAATATAAAGTCACTAGGACTTTTATTTCCTGCAAAATCCCATAGAATCATAGAATAGTTTGGGTTGCAAGGGACCTTAAAGATCACCAAGTTCCAGCCCCCTCCCATGGGCAGGGACACCTTCCGCTAGACCAGGTTGCTCAAAGTCTCATCCAACCCGGATTTGAACATTTCCAGGGATGGGTCATCCTCAGCTTCTCTGGACAACCTGTTCCAGTGTCTTGCCACCCTTACAGTAAAGAATTGCTTCCTAACATCTAATCTGAACCCATTCAGTTTAAAGTCATTCCTTCTTTTCCTATTCCCACATTCCCTTATGAACAACTTCTCTTCTTATAGGCCCCATTTAAGTACTGAAAGGCTGCAATAAGGTCAACCCAGAGGCATAAAAAACTTTACAAGAATAGGCATCCTTTCCAACACTACAAATCTATTAGAACTAAACAATTATGTCAGCAAAGGTGTTGGTACCTTTATTCATGATAGTTTTGTATAAATATGAGCTCTTCCTGAGTAGAACCTGTTGTTTCACAGTACAAAAATGAGCTCTCACTATTTTTTTCATAAGGTGGTCTGTTGTAGTAGGGTATGCTATTTCCAAAACTTTAGGAAAAATTAAGTATGTCGATTGTTTGAAAAGAGAGTATGTATTAGAAGCTGGAGGGTTGTGAATGACAAAATAATATGGGGCGGGAGGGCAAATTCTGAGATTAGAAGCTACCCCAGAGATTTAATATTTGTCTTCTCATTTCCTAACCCTGCACAAAAAATAAATTATCCTGATTCTACGGGTGGTTAAAATCCTTTAGCTCTTTTTTAAAATAGATAGAAGGAGATTGTAAAATCCATTTAATGAAGGGACTAAGAAAAATAAAAATATACAGGGGAAAAAAATTCTGAAGAGCATATAATATTCTTGGGTAGCTGAATTTATATAATTTCAATCCCACTAGATGACTAAGTATAAAATATAAAACCAGGAATATGCCTAGCCAACTATTTCTCTTTGCTACAGGACTGATGTTTATAGCAAAGACTTCTGTTTGGAAAGCCTTGAATTCTTATTTAACATCCACTTTACAATCAGGACTGGACCATTACAATGCCTCTTCTTGTGGAGGAAAATAAACATGGTTGGGTTCACTGCTCTTGAGTGAGAGGGAACAGACTGATGTTTACACAGCCAACCAGCTGGACAGAAAGTTCTTTGAAAGAACAGTGTTGGAAAATGTCCTGATTCTGTCCATTGTAGACGTTACATTATAAGGAGTTTGCTATTCAGCAAAACCTTAAAGTAAATGCAGAACTGTACTAATCTATTATTAATAGGTGGGAAATAAAAATTATTATATGGTACTCCTGGAAGCACTTAGGGTCCAAACATATAAAATTAATCAACATTTCACCTTTTTACAACTCTATATGGGTAGGAATAACATCGTAATTGCCTAATAAAATGCTACTTAGAAAAAGAAATAAAATTAACCAAAATTGTTTTGCAAGATTAATTCTACTCTAAATTAAATTGGATGAATGAAAATATTTTTTCCTACTATTTGTGAAACCATATTATAGGGAACATATTGAAATCTTGAGGATTATATTCAAGTATTCTTAAGGCTACATTTTAGTTAAATATTTGAGCACTTTGTAAACTACATTGTAATCACTAAGTCCCTGACCTAGATTGATTCATCTAGACTATGATAATTACATCCTTTTGTAGAGATATTTGTAACAAAACTTCCACTCTTAGGCTTGGAATATGGCAAATTTGTCATAGTACTCTGCACTGTTAGTTTTCCCTCATACAAAGAATTATATATTTATCCTTAAGTATTGCAGAATGTTTAATTGTTTATGTACAGTTTCTATAGTCTTTATCATCTGATAGTGAAGTTTAATAACTCCAGATCATGAACGTTGTAAGTAATTGTTCTGGTTAGGGCATGAAGCATATATAAAAAAAAAGAATAAAAATATAGAACACCATCACATTCACTAATAGAGTATAACAGAACATAGCGATGATTAAATAGATTGAGATATAGTGAAATGAAAAACAGAAGCCACCAAAATAAAGGAGGTAACAATTATCATAATTATCTATTATGAAATTATGAATGTTCCTAACTTGTCACTGATAACATTTCCTTGTATAATAGTGACAGAACAGAATTTCCTAGGCTTTTATCATCTTTTAAACTACGTTCCTCAAAGAAAAATGAGTAGGAAAGAATACAAAGGAGAAGCATCAGAGAGTTAGCAAATATGACCTGTGACAGATTAAGCATGTCTGTCAATATATGAAAATTTTTTTAAAGAATATGGTAGCAGTTTAGTCCAAAATGTGCATATCCCTGTATATGCACACATGCTAAGACGCTACAGAAAGATCGGGGAAAGAAAACAGTGAGTTGATGGAGGATTTTTGAGAACAGATTGGACAAATATCTATTGTATCCCAGATCATCATATGGTTTTGACTAAAGAGGAAGTAAAATATATTTTTATGAATGAAATATTAATTATTTCTAAGCATTATGACTGCTATTCAGATATTTAGATTTGTAGCAGATTTTTAAAATTATTATTATTCTGTCTGGTTCTTCAACATAGTGAAAGCTTAAGAGCTACTAATGTAAAGATATTTTCATCTAGACTTTTGAAAAACTTCATAAAACAGTAATTAAAAATATAATAATGTAAAATAACTGATCCCTATATTAAAGTAGTTCAACACTCTTGAAAGCTGAGGAGGGGAGGGGGTGTGTGTGTGTGTGTGTGTGACTGAGATTTCATCACTGTGTGCTTATCCTTTCTGAGGAAATTACGAACAAACCAATATGCAAACTATCTTCATGCTTGGCCTTTTTTTGGTGCTATGAACTTTTTAAAAATGTTCTAAAAAGGGCACTTGTCAGTGTGATTGTTCACATTTTTCTTCTCATCTTATGCAACTAAACAATGCTATTCATTAAGCTCAGTTCTCAAGTGGCATACTTGAAATTGTGACTTCCACGAAGTAGATGGAGAGGTTGGATGTGAAATGAACAGAGTGAAAGTGTGAGAGCTATTCATTTTAACAAATAATTTTTAAAGTCCCATGGATCGCTTATTATCATCCTACTCAGACTTGAACTTTTACTAAAGTATCATTTTTTTATGTATTGATGCAAGTAATGGACAACATCAAAATGGAAAACACTTTCTCCTCACTACCATTCATTTTACAAGTGCTTAAGTTGTGCTCTACTTATGACTTCTCCACATGTTAAATGGCACTATGACTTCAAATTACACATCAATGTAAAACAATATTCATGCTATAATATTTGACACTCCTGTAATTAAATCTCTATGGGAAACATGTTTATGTATGCATATGATGAATTATACTATTATAAAGAATTAGGACTAAAAGCAGAACATAAAAAGGTATTTACAAATTCAATCGTGAATGCAGTATGCACAAACACACTTTTTAAAAAATGCATATGATTCTATAATTCTATGCATACTTAGTCTAGTTATGTTGAAACTGCAAGTTCCCTTTTCTTAATGACAGAATTCATTTTGAGACCACTATTAAGAGGCATTGGAATGTGGCAAAAAGAATTAAAATGTTCAAATACTTATAAACTCTATAAAACATATATATATCACACACATAGGATTTTCATTTTTCTTTGATGTATGGAGCCTCACTTAGGAAATGAGTAGTAGATCAAGAATATCAGCTTTGATCAAGAATGGAGCTACTTCAAAATACTTCCAGTAAAAAAGAAAAGAAATCAAATCATTCTTGTTGCATCATTGTGGAGTAATGTTTTAAATTCAAATTAAAGAGATACATCAGGATTAATAGCCATGACCTGACATAAAGAAACAAACAGAATAAGAGCAGCTGCAGAGCTTGCTCTAGTTTGGTTGTAGCACATAAACAGAAGTACCTACCTTTTACAGAAAAACAGTCTATCTAGCCTAGATAGACTTCAACATATACCAGATTTCATACTAAAACAAAAATGTTGCATCTTTTTTTAATATTAAGCCCTTATCTTATTAAAACGATTTATAAGTTTTAATACCAGGTATTTACTTCAAGGTGAATTTTACTTACATGATAAACTATGCATGAGTCTGCAGAATCTGTCTAGCTAGGTAAATGCTACATAAGTGGTCTTGACAAGAACATGGCCTAAACTCCATTGTTCACACAGAAATATAAGAAAACAAGTAGCCAAAATGTGTATTTTTCATAGTTTTCTAAAAATAGAAACTACTTTTAGTAGCAGGAACATATAAACCTCGTGCAAAAAAATGAAAGGAGTGAAAAAGCATCTGCTGAAAGTGTACTTTTATAAGATTTTTGTAAAGTTCAGGTACTAGTCCATCATAATCTTAATAATTACTGCCTGGTCTATTTGTTTTCTAAAACAAAGGAAAATAATTTAGATGCTTGACAGTGTCCGTGTTGTTGGATATGGAAAGGAGTAAATATTGTGTAAAACAGAAATGGTTAAAATTTTACATGAGACTATAATTACTCTTTCAAGTAATTATATTTACACTAAGCATATATTCTCATTGGTTAATCATTGGACACCAGTCTGCCAACATGTCTGTAGTTATTCAGAACTTTCTAGGGTGGATCCAGACTCCACATGAGATCAGGTTCTTATATAATTGGCAGACAAATCACTATACAGTATTCTCTGGGATGAGAGGCTGTCAATTTGGTTGAAATAGCATTTCTACCACTGAATTACTGCTTTATAGCTTGGGTTTCTGATTCCAAAAAGATTTGTTCAGTGCAAGAGGTTAAATGGCCATCTTTTAATCAGGAAAGGAACACTGATGTCTCCCAGAGGGATTATTTCCTCTTTCGTTCAGTTTGGCATGGTCCCAGAAAATAGGACTGATGTCTTGACTTTGATTCTGCTGTGTGATGTTCCTGAAGATCTCTGTGAAGCTCTGCTGCCTTTCTGAGCACAGAGGATTGTTTGTTTTGAGAATAATCTGCTCAAGGGTATTCTTAAATTTACTGCGAGTGAACCTCTCCAATTCAACTACTTGACTCTCAAGAGCTAGAATGTTCTCTGAGGGCTACAAGTGGTCTGCATTATACATAGATGTACACTATCTTTTCAGAAAAGCGCTAGCAAAAAAACTAATACCCTACTTTATTTTGCTGAAGTTCTTTCTCCATTTTTTCTTTCAGAGTAGAGAAAACAGATGATTTTTCAAGCTGGTTTTGTGTTTGGGTGAGTTTGCATACTGGCATAGAGTGAATCAAGATCTACAATCTAGATATGATTTAGCTGTAGAACCAAATAAATTTTACACTAATACATTGTATTATGCATATATTATATTATACATTTCTAATAGAAATTAGAAATCTAATTACATATATTGCTTATATACTTATCATATTCATTTGTACTAATTAATATATGTAGGATGGATTGGTCAAATGTTCTATTGTGTGTTCATCAAATATGGCTTGTAAATAATATTCACAATTAAACTTTTCTTTTTACTATATACAAGTCCAGTTGTTTTTGTTTGAATTGCAAATATTACATTTCAATTTTTTATAATTGACACCATTATTAACTTTCTTCAACATTAATTTGCTTTTATGCCAATAAGTTAGAAGGACTTAT